>NW_027286069.1:92537980-92900480 GCF_022747635.1 Hetaerina americana
ATGTGACATTGGGGAAATATTGTCTCCTACATTAAACTGGCGGATTGATCTTCCAGGATGAAATTAGACAGATAGATGCAAGAATAGAATGGTTCTAATGCTTATTCTTTCCGTGCACGGAATATAATCACCACTAAATCATGCATACCACTTCCCACATTCTTAATGGGAACATTAATATTTAAAACTTTACCTTGAAAAATCCATATCGCATGAATGTATGTGTGTTGATGTACGTGTCACCGAAAGTGCAAATATATTTGAGTGTATGTGTGTGTAAATACACACACACACACACACACACACATATATATATATATATATATATATATATATATATATATATATATATATAGGATTTGTCCCAAATATAAGGAGAATGTCAGTTAACTGTGGGCATTTACAGTGTGCGGATTGCTGCTAGACTGAACCCCTGATCGACGGTTACGTCACGAATTTACAATGCCACTTTCCATGGAGCAATGATGTGCGATAAAATTGTGTATTAAGCTTGGAAAATTGGGTCTGTGAGTGCGACCCTAGTATAAACCCTTTGAGTGTCATTTTGGGCCACTGGATTATGTTAAAGAGGCATGAACGAAGGTACTGTTGATGCCTTGCAAGAAGTATACCACGACTAGCGGAGACACTGGCATTGGTGTGTCGATACAGAATGGTGCTCTTATGAAGAATGTTAGCAATTTTTTCTTTGATCTGCAATAAATGTTTACCCTAGATTAATTCTACTTATTTTAAGGGTAGACCTTGTATAGGTTTAGAATCACCATCAGTATTATAATCCAAATTTTGTTTACTGTAACCCTACATTCTCCTCTAATCAGTGTAAAACCCTCATCACCTAATAGTTTTTCTGTTTTATGTCGTTAATTTTTCCCATGTACCTGTACTTGGTCTTCCTCGTGGGATCTTCCCTTCTTTTACATATTTGACTAATCAATTGGGCCTCAATGTGTGTCCAATCCATCTATTTTCCCAGAGCTCTCCATGTGGTCCTCTCCCCTTGTGCTGGTTTTGTTTTCTTACAGAAAAAATTCGAAAGAGCGATTAATATTTTGATCTTCCACTCTTTTTCATTTTTATAAGTAAGAATGGAGCAGTCAGCATTCGCCCCTAGCGACTCTCCCGTAGCTCTGCTACTCAGCAGCTTTGCGTTGGAAAATTTACGTGGCTCCCCGAGTCCAACGGTGAGGCAGGAGGAGAGCTGTAAAGAATTCAGATTTCATATTCTCTCATTTCTCATTACCCTTTTCTCTGTCATTATCATGGTCAAATAATGACAAGTGTATATCCGGGGTATGGTAAGCCTAGCGTGCGGCCTTCCTTCGCCCTCTCCTCGGACGGGCAAGTTGGAGAGTGAAGATGGTTGGCCGAAACGCCCGGCAACGACTGTCCCAATCGGCGCCGCTTGACTGCAAACATCCGAGCGGAATCATCGGGAGGAAGGAAGGAATGGGGCAGAGGTACGAACGCAGGGCGAGGGATGAGGAAGAGAGAAAGATAGAAATGGAGTACCGGAAAGGAGGGTGAGAAGGAGGGAGGGGAAAGAGGAGGTTCTGAGCTGAGAAGGGTAGTGTGGTTGAAGGGAGAGATGGGAAGGTGAAGAGGGAGAGATGAGGAACTTTGAGTCACGATCCGTGCTGGGCATTTGTCACGGTCGCCTTGCCGGACAAATTGCCGCAATCAACCTGTCGACTTGGCGGCCGCAGATCGCCCCCTCGCCCGGTATTCTTCCGCGGTCGACGCCTCCGATGCCGGAGCAGGAGATTCGTACGCCGCCGACACGAGAGAACGCCATGGCCCAAGCGTGCTGGCCGTGGGATTGGGAAGGCGAAGAGAGAGATACGTAAACAGGAGCAGGCTCGCTCACGTGGGGGTTGGGTGGGTTTTAACGGAGTAGGTGGAATGCTCGGGGCCCATGGGGATGATTGGGGGGAGTTACGGAGCCTGCGCAGTCATGTGCATGTGCCCAGTGATTTCATATTCGGAATCTAATTCGAGCCCTGCTCGGGTTCATTGATATTCATCAGAAATTATTGCCTTGACGTCGAAACCCGTGGTAGCTATTAGTTCACGGAACCCGCAAATATTCGCGCCGCTCCTGAGTAAAATGCCTTTGGATGCCGATCTCTGTAGAGGGATTGTAAGGCAAAGAGTCTGAACAATGAAATAGTATTCAGAAGATGTCTGCGCGTTTTTTTTAATACTATTGGTATGTGCATATTATCTTCTCTCAGCCAGTACAAATGCAACATATTCCAACGCACGTTGATCAATATTCGTTTTACCTAGGTTTCCCTAACTGGTGTTACAGTAGGTGTTACCTACCATTAAACGACCTCTGGAAATATTAAACTTCTATGTCTCCCCGATTTATTCTTCGAAAATCAACTCGCAAAAATAAAAAACCCTTTTTTTAGCTTTTTGAACCGTCAAAGAAGTGGAAGGTAGCTAATCTTAGATTCACAAGTGACTAAAGTCACATGACAGGGATTGAATACGAGAGTAAATTTTATGAAAACTTGCAGGGGCTCCGCATTGAAAGAAAGCATCAAGTATTTAAGACAGAAGTAAGATTCAACATCTCTGAAATGATTTGATGCGCAAATATTTAGCGTCATCTAATATTTTCCAACGGAAAACAAAACCAGAACGCAGTTCTCAACTCATAATTCAAACTTAAACCTTTGGTTAAAATTCAAATTTAGATAGTTGCATGTCCTAGCTGGAATTTTTTATTAAAATATACCGCAGTTATTTATTGATATTCCCTTTTATTTTATCATTTGCTATTTTCTATGGAGACTAATTATTGTACGGGTAATACTTCCAACTGTGAGGCATGGCTTCATTATCACAGCAGGTGTGGCATAATTTTATTTAAAACTATGTGATACATTGTGTTATTTCAGAAAGACGCCGACGCTATTGTTGCATTTTTGTTTCACTCTTTACTGTCTAAAATTTG
This sequence comes from Hetaerina americana, assembly GCF_022747635.1. Taxonomy (NCBI): domain Eukaryota; kingdom Metazoa; phylum Arthropoda; class Insecta; order Odonata; family Calopterygidae; genus Hetaerina; species Hetaerina americana. Next base: position 92,540,967 of record NW_027286069.1, read on the forward strand.
GCGTTCCGCACTTGTTTATCGAGTTTCCCCAAACCCGAAAACATTAAATTATTGTTGCAATTAGGCTCATTTGAAAGAATGCTGTTCGTCACTCTTATACGAGGGTGGTTCGAAAAGTAAGGGCTCCTATTTTTTTCATGAAAAATAAAATTTACTCTCAAATTTGTGTACATCGTAGGAAAGGCTGAGCATTTAGCTATTTTTCTGCATAGTTGCCTTGACGATAATTCACTTTTTGCATCCTTGTAACCAGCTTTTTAATACCGGCGTCGTATCCTTCTCCCGCCGCGTCAAGAAGCCAACTGACGACTGCTTCTTGCACTTCCTTGTGAGACTTGAATTTCTGTCCTCCAAAGTGTTTTTTGAGAGGAGATAACAAGTGGTAGTCCCTGGGGGCAACGTCCGGGCTGTAAGGAGGGTGGCTGATGATATCCCAGCCGAATTCATCGGGTAGGGTGGTTGTTTCATGTGACACATGTGAACGTGCATTGTCATGATGCCAACACACTCCTTTGGTTAGACACCGTGTTGTAACCGAGGACCTCAGACACAATATTCTGCACGGAGAAGTAGCCACTCTATTCATTAACGCGTTCCTTTATCTCACGAAGGGTATTTCTCCAGTTATTGCCCTCCATCTCGTCAATTGGAGCCACCGTTGATTCCGGCAAACTCGGCCGCCCCGACCTCTGCTCATCGTGGACATTTTCCCGGCCATCAAAAAACTCCGTGAACCACTTCCGCACGTTTTTGATATCCATACATTTCTCAGAAGCAGTCGTCAGCTGGCTTCGCGACGCGGCGGGAGAAAGGTACGACGCCGGTATTAAAAAGCTGCTTACAGGGATAAAAAAGTGATTGATCGTCAAGGCGACTATGCAGAAATATAACTAAATGCTCAGCCTTTCCAACGATGCACGCAAAATTGAGAATAAATTTGATTTTTTATGAAAAAAAATAGGAGGCCTTACTTTTCGAATCGCCTTCGTATTAACGTTTTATCAGTCTCTCCTCCCCCTTGAATAAAATGTTCCCTACAAGCTTAGCGATATGTAGTTCCTACGCTGCCCTTTGCAATTTCGCAGTCCAACATGTTACCACTTTGGCAGAAGGGGAGTTTTTAATCTTTTTTTCTTTCAGTTGAGAAAAAATTAAAAATTGATTTAGGGATTTTTAAAGTGAAATTTTATTTTCCCGAAATTTCTCGCTCTGCTCACCCGATTATCTTTTGATGAGAAATCTTTAATAGTTAAAATCTAATTCTCCTCGTATTATACCCAGTGCTCTGGTGAAGCCTTGACCATTTTTTTCAATATTCTAACAACAGTTTATTGAAGATTTCTCCTACGACAGTAACGAAGGCGTTGTCAAACGAATGAGTCCACCTTTAAAGGGGGGTATGTTTGTGCAATGATTAACTCGAACAATTCCTTTTCTCCGCACATTCCTTAATCTCTCTCTTCCACTGCTCCTCATTCTTCTTTGCCTCCGATTCCTGATATTCATTAGTCGGTTCCCATCCCGCTCATTCTTTCGCGCCATCATCTCTCGTTCACGCCAGCGAGCACCGTCGCAAAATCCTACTAATAACCGAACGGCGATTCCAATCTAGTCGCCCTTTCCCGGCGCGCCCAACCTTATCAAAGCTTCGAACAAATGTCAGACTGCATTGATATCCATTCCTTCCAGCCTGCGAGGCATTAGTGTACAGATTTCTTTCTCGCGGAGTTGGTCATGAATGAAATCGGGGATCTTCGAGTCGGAAATGAGGCCCCACAGACTTAGCCAGCCTCGTGTGAAATAGGTTTCACTGAGGCAAGTAAAGGTTAAGATGTATATCATTTTTGGAAAAAGGCATCGTACTCTTTCATTGTGGCTGGCGCATTGAGAGAAAGACTTGGATGAATGGATATGACATTAAGTGAATAATGCTTAGCTTGGCACCATTAGAAATTAGGCGAAACAAAATTTGTAAAGTTGTCATAAATTTACAAGGCATTGCTATCTTAGTACAATTCTTCAATTGTGACACAAGATTTTTTAGAATGCCTTGATCAGTCTAAAAATAAACCTTTCCATTAGTACTTATTTGGGAAATAATCCAGGGAAATTCGTTTAGAATGCAGTTGAGGTAATCCGAAATTATGAATTTCACAATTGTTCTTCTGCCGTAAGACTATCCTGGACTTGACCGACATTGATTACCATTTTAAAGGTGGTTATACAATGGATTATCCATAGTAGAACCACCTTTAAAATAAAATGTCTTGGATAACAAATACGATACTTTGTCTCTCAAAGAATGTTTTTATGCGAAAATAACGGTTTATCTACACAGAATTTCTGTTTGGTATGTGCTAAGTGCTTTCACAGCCCCTCTTGCATTTATAATAACTGCGTACATATGTAGATGGTAATTATAAGGGTTGTTCATAAATTAAGCCATTCGCGAGCTACGGTTTACTGTTTTGAATGAGGGCCTATGGGTGTGGTGAAATGAGTACGCTCACATTTTAATCTGGAATACTAGACTCTATATAAAAAAAATCAAGTTCCTTTCGGTTTATTCTAAGTAAATTAGTAATAACTTTAAAAGCTAAAATACGGCGTAATAGTATGTAAGAATATAATTTTTTGCATGACATCTCATGGTACTGGGTAGTATCCTAATTTGCCTCGTGCCTAAAGTAAAATATAATATGGAAAATTTTGGGAACAACAAACTGAAAACAACGCAGAAATAAAAATTCGAATGAAGCAAAAATTTATTTCCCAGGAAAGCACCAGATCCATAGAGTTCAATTTTGCATGTGCGTAATAGTCGTAACGTTTGTTTTTGTTAGATGAAGGTTTAATATTTATATTTCTTTAGGAATGATGGTTTTTACATTATGCAGCAAATTACATGCTCCTCAGTCAATTTCTTTACTAATTTCTATTATACGCCTGAGATGCATTACTTGATTGTATTTAACTCGTCTGCCTGAGTGAGGTGGGATGAACCTTTCTATGAGAGGCGCTTGTCACAGGGCAAAAATATACTTCTCCATTTACTTAACTGGTTTGAGTATGAATAAATTACTCTTATGAGCGAGGATTACCTTCATGTTTCGAAATTTCAATGAGAAGCCAGAGCACTTGGACGCTAAACGGCTGCCATTATGCATCCTATGAATCATCATTTAGAGTGGATAAATAAAACTAGGGTACGTTTAGAAGATTGAAAAGTCCTTTGATAATATGACTTTCTGCATGACACTGATCGAAGGTGAAGTGCAAGCCATTTGGAGGAGCTGGGGATAATAGACATAAACAATTTTAACGTATCAAGGATCACCGTTGTTAGAGGAAATGAAATCCCTTGCTAATAAACGACTCAATCGACTAAGAATGAGTGACGGCCCGAACGCCTACTTTCGATTGCCAATAGGATTATTCCGTTTGTCTTTAATTTACGCCTTTCCGTTGCAACATTTTCCTGGTTTGCTACCCAAGTTGCCACATCGAGTATACATATGCCTATCTTCTGATTGGTAGAAGAAAGTGCTTTGTATATTCGAAAAGACGTTTACAAGATTTAACGTGCAATAAACGCTTCAAATCTGAGAAACCTCTAAAATCTTGACTGAGACGCGGAGGTGCACATTTCCGACAGTAAAATTTATGTCTTTTGAGTTCTGTTCCATGATCCATATCCACGGATGTTTCACGAGAATAATAGCCAGAAAGTATTGAATGAAATCAAGTTTTTGCTCTACAGGCATTAAACTCACCGGCCGTATAGAACTTCGAAGTCCATTCCTTGAAGAAAAATTCATGGTACAAACAGATGATGGAAACTTAATGAAACGTACTTTTTACTCTCGCATAACTAGTCATCTGTTGTAAAATAGTTGATTGAATGTAGAAGTAATAAAAATTTTAAAAATATATGCGTGCCATTCATGTTTTATATTCACCAATAATAATAAGAATAATTATGTATAAATTATTATCGTTTATGTGAAATAGCCTCGTCAATGTGAGATGAAAGTCTCATATGTGAGAAAATGAAACACCAAGTTTGAATAAGAATTATCACTTGAAGGGTTTAAAAAAATCCGGAATTTCCAGGAGAGTTATAAAGATGCCAGCGTCTCTGTTTCCATTATGAATACGTGTCTGCTCCTTCTGGAAGTCGTAACTCCTCGCTAAAAGACACATTTTATGGTTTCTTTACATACCTAAGAATACAATATAGGATGGATTTGCATTTCATCCTGAATTCTTTGGCTGCCACAAATAGGAATTCTCTGAGAATCGATTTCTGTTTCAATAATTAGTTCGGTTCTGTCGCCCTTGTTTTCTGCACGGAGATTGCGCCTTTACGTCGCACTTGAAACCGCTTACCGACGAGAGCTCATAACTTATTCATACTCCCCTAATCGGGAATTTAAATTGCGACCAGCCAAAGCGGACAACGAGGCGAGGACACGATCAGGCTTTTATGGGATTCTATTCCCAGTACTACTTCACCGTTATTTATTTGCGTATGTTCATGGCAAAGGGGTGCATCGAAAAAGATTTTTTTGCTCCGTTTCATGTTGCCACTGCCATTATTTATTGGCATTTATTTCTTATAAAATCTCAATCATTGTAATTAGGATGTGAGTGACATTACTTATGACAAATTATGACTTTTTATTTCTGGTAATCCAACTTTATTCGTAGAAATCAAGAAAATACCTCTTTGTTTCTCGATTAGACATATGTATCACATTTCCTCAATAATTGTTTTTTTGATTGTTTGCCAAAGAGCCAAATTTCTCTTTTATAGATAAAATGGGAATCTTTTCATCAAGCGTATCCATTATTACCTTTGGATCTAATGGCATAAAATAGCGCAGACTGTTGCTTAATACTTTGCTGAAAGTAACTGAATGCTAATCTCTCCGAAACGTGTTCAGATCGAGACCATTTTGGTTTTATTCTTGTGGGTTCTCATGAGTACTATTTCATATTGCGGAGGCTGCGAACCACTGTATTTGCGGCACAGCATTCGAGAACATGCGTGACAATGCGCTCGATCTAATGATCGCCTCTCCTTTACTCTGCGACTGAGATCAAAGCGGAAAGGGCGAAGGAAACTTCATGCGCTGATAACACTGCTTCCCACACGAAGCTAACGCGGAAGCCGCTGTGGCCCACCCTCTCCTCACTGCCCACGTCCCTTGGCCTCCTCCTCTCCAACAAATCCTCTGGACCTCTTAGCGCTGCACAAAACTTTCGCTCCCTTCCCTGAGGGAAGGACTGTCGGGCAGCCCAACACACGCCCGCACGCTCCATTGATACGCAACGGGGTGACATCAGGCAAAGCCTTCGGTGCGGTAGAGCAGTACACCGACCTCGCTCCAAGGGGCTTAATCCACTTTATCATACGAGTGACCAAATACCCTTGGCTGCTCTCGGCTCTTCTTGGGGGAGGAAATCTGTTATTCAAAGCAGCTCAGAGACCATTGGCATGACTGAGAAATAGGATTGGTAGGATGAGACGATGTGAGAGTATTTTTTTAGAGGTTGCTTTACGATAATGGTGAGGATGTCATTGTAAACAAGATTGAAATATATGTTGGGAGAGGGGGAGAACAAATATATATTGTATATGCACAGCCCATACCATCGATGGAACGAAACCGTTAAGACGCGGACACTTAAGTGCCACACGCTATTAACTTAAACTGTTGCCAACATTTCTTGGCATGACTTGCGAGCATTCATGCAGTCATTATGAATAATAAAATGCCTCTTAGAATAAGTTCTGACCCCGATCACACCAAAAAATGAGGTGTGATATTTTTCAGCGTAAAGATGCTCAAAGTTTCTCAATGCTAAATAGACATCATTAATGCAGTTTTTACTTCAGTATTTTAAGTCTCCACTGGGTTCCCCCGTTGTATTGGAGCGCTCGTCGATAATTTATTAAACAAATTGATGTTCGCGAGAAGTAGGGAGTACGATGGTTAGATGTGAAATAAAATGATCTGAATGCACCTGTAGCTTTTGTTCGTATCGAGCACCTTCATGTACTTGACCTCAAGGATTTCTTATCCTGAATGTAGTTGATTAGTCGCCATAACTAATGGTGATCGATGATAGTATAATGGATTTATCAAGATTTTCTGAAAGGTTTTCTCACGCCTCTCCCCTCCGCTGCCAACTTAGCGGTTCTTCACTTTCCCATTCTCAAAATAGATGGTCTACTTTTACTTTGTCCACCACGATTACTTTGGCCGCAAACCGATCCATCTACCTCCCTCATCCCCTCGTCTTTTTCCCCTGTTCCTTTCGATCGATCTCTCTCCCCCATCTTGTGCAGTCCCTCCATGGCCTCGGGCGGAGGATGGGGCGAACGGAAAAAGGAGGGAGGGAAGGTAAAAAAAAGGAACACGGAACAAAACGCAGGGCATGTGCGCCCCGCAGAGTGACGCTCCTCCGCGTCGTCGCTCCCCGAGGATTGTGTGCTCGCCTGCCTCCCTCTGCGAGGCACGACTCTCCCACCCCACCCGCCTTCGCCGCGCGACGACGGGCGGCGAAAGGAGAGGGGGGAGGAGGGATTTGGGGATATGGGTGGGGGGTGGGAGGGTTTAGGGAGGGATCTTCTCCAGTCAGTCACTCGGTCGTTCGGCTAGCTGCGATCGTCCCAGCGGCGTGGATGAGCGAAGGGGGAGCCAGAGGCTGCCATGGGGAGGAGGCGGAGAGGAGCAGTGGGCGTTTGAGAGAGAGGAAAGGATGTCGAGGTCTTAGAGCGTCGGCTGAGACTGGAGACGGCCGATTCGAAACGAGAATACGGGCCAAGTTTTAATCCGCGTCCTCTCCTATCACACGAGCGGATTTGCTCCTTAAAAGAAATTGCCGAGGGGAAACAATTAAGTCTGGCTTACGGACGACGCTTCATTGAAGCCCACACCGTTACGGATGGAAAAGCACACTGAACAACCGAATCGAATTTTCGCATGATGCAACCTAAGCTGACGTCTCAGAATGCTAGGGTAATTTTTTCGAAATTGGATATTATTTTCAAAAATCGTTTCATGTATTTTGGTCGCTGTAATGAGTGAGACATTTAAAGCTTTGTCCAATTTGAACCATCCCAGAGTGCGTGAAAGATCGTTTTTTTCCTTCTCGTCTGTTTGGAGCGAAGCCATCAGATCAACCATGAAGTACGAGTGGACAACTGAATGGTGCAATCGTCTGAATACGAAAATCATGGAATGCATTGTTCAAAAATTGCATACCTCTTCAGATAAAGGTAATGAAAAGGGAGAGAGGGGAAGTCGCACTCAAAGTTGGCAAAGTATTATGATAATGCCCTTCAAATATGTCACATAGTGAAATCATAGTAGTCAACGCGAATATTGAATTGATAAATCAAGGTAAAGCTCACGCCTTTCCAGCGATAAGCCTTACTGCTTTAGAAATTTTTGAAATAGTTTGACCAGTTTCTTTCCTAGTGCAAACTGGTTTCCTGTGAAACCCTAATACTCAAGATATTACCCAATTTGTATAATTTTGATGATTCCTAGGGGCGTCATCTGATATTGACCTAGGCCAACGGTCAATGGTTAAATTCATTACCCTCTAATGTATCTGAAACCTGTAAATTGTATCCTGACATATCAAGCTTCAAGTTTCGATTTTAAGAGCTAAGTGCGTTACCTATTGAATTGCATCGACTTCATAATTTTGCATTACTCTCTCTTATATATTTTTCCCAATATCCACCAGATCTAGTATTACTGATCGAAAGGTATTGGACACTGGAGGAAGAATTTAAGTCCCACAACTAAATTGAGATTATCATTACCAAAGTAGCAGAGGAACAACTCGTACGTAAGGTGGCGAAATCTTAGTGGACCGGCATAATATGAACATCATCAGGAGAAAACCAAAATCCGTGTTGTGGAAGAGAGAAGCTGAAGGTAAATATTGAAATACGAGGAGCGAAGCTAGAACAAGTGGAATCCTTCATCTACGTGGGTAGCAGTATAACTTGGGGCAAAAGTTCGACTGGCATCAACCGAAGAATAGCTTAAGCTAAGAGAGCGTTCACGAAGAAGAAGCAACTACTACATGTATGTTAAAAGAACCTAAGGTCCACAAGAAAGCAGTTCGTCAAAGCGTTCACATGGAGAATGGCATTATACAGATCAAAGACATGGAACTTGGGGAAAGTGAACCAGCGAAGAAAGGGAACCTTTGAAGCATGATACTGGAGGAGAATGTTGAAATAGACAGACTAAGTGTGGAACAAGAAAGTAAATAAAAGAGCAGAAGAGGAAAAGACCACGGGAAGAACTCTACGCCGAAGAAAAACTAGATGGATGGACACACCTTGAGGCACTATGGACAAGTTGGGAGCAATCTAAGGGAAAAATGAAGGGAAGAGCCTGCGAGGAAGACCATGAGGCAAGTACATGGGGACTATAGAGAAGAATGGAGGGAATGCTGCAAACCAAATTTAGGACTGAAATACTGATGATGAAAATCAAAATTGATAGGCGAGAGCTTGACGAATGTTAAAGCAATTTACAATCGACCCAATAGATTGATATAAAGAGCCGTTGTTCACTCATACTATTCGTGAACCCAATAATAGTAAACGCCTCGTGCGACTATTCGAACCACCCGGAATAAAATGATACCCAACTCTATAAACCGCCAATTGATAGATTGGTTGGTGATCTAACACTCCTTCTCCCGCCCTCAGGGCGGCTTGCCGAACAAGACGTCGATACCCTGTGTTGATTTATTTTTCGAGTTTACACCCTCATGACCCCGTGAAAAAGCCCCTAGGGGCGCACGCGACGCGCACTTTGAGGCAAATTTCTAGGAAATGTGTCCAAGTGAAGAGAGGCAGGCAATGGGGAACGAAACGAATAAAAGGGGACAATAGATGAAATGCCAGGCGCGGGTGCGGAGGGAGCGGCAGGAGGGAAGAAGGGGTGGGGAAGAGTGGGCGGGCGGGTGGCGAGAGAGCGAGCCCGGTTGCGTTGCGAGGGGGCACCAAGGGGAGCTGACCTAATCCTCCACTCTCGGATCTCGTCACCGGGACAAGACTACATGGGGCCGTGCCCTGGCAACGCCCCTTCCCTCCCTCCGACCCCCCACCCTAACTTCCCACCTGTCGTGCACAGCAGTCAAAAGCTCTCTATCTCCGCCGTGGCCTCCTCGTCCCCCTCCCCGCTTTGCTCTCCCGACCGCCCTTCTTCGTCCATCTCTCGCTCTCTCCTCCCCGATCCTTCTCTCAAATCCCTTGCCCTGTCTCCTTTCCGTCCAATCCCCTTTTCCCGACGTCGACGCGAGACCTACAGGTGGACTCTGGGGTGATTGCTCTCGTCCTCTCGCGTCATCCTCTTTTGTTAAATCTATTTCCCGGGGATAGATTCGTGGTAGGCAGCAGGGATTCGTTGTGTGCCTCGCGTTTCCGCACCCGCAAGTCGCGAATATTTCGCCCCGCTCTCAATTCCTATTAAACGGGAAATGGGATGATACAAAAGTTACTAGCCTCTAGTGGTACGATAGCCGATTTCATTTTCCCGATTTTATTTCACAAATCTAGGAGAGGGTGAATAATTCTCTCTCGCGTATTGGTGAACTTAAAGCCAGCGTTGTGAGGAACAGTGTAATTTTCATCTCCTGATAAATTCAGAAAATAGTGAAGAAATCACCTCGCTTTTATATTTTGCCACAGATATTAAACTGTGTATTCTATGGATAATGATCATCAGTATTTCAATCTTAAGATTGCTTTACTGCAACCCCATTTTTCTATATTCGGTATTTACTCTCTCATCGCCTGATAACTTTTCTGTTCTAATTTGTCCTTTGTACGTGTCTCTTGGTCTTCCTCGTGAGATCTTCCCTTCAATTTTCCATTCTCTTATGTTTCTAACTAATAAATTTTGCCTCTAATTGTGTGTCTCATTTATCTGGTTCTTATTTATTGCACAGTTCTCTATATGGCTGTTTCCTTTTCTGTGTTTTACATAATCATTGAATGACTCAAAAATAAAAATAATTTTTATATTTAATGTCCTGAAATCTTAAGAGTTTAGTTAAGTTCTTTATGCGATACTACTTTTGCATTTTGAAATACATTTATTGTGTGATAGCGCACTCCATGGTTGTCTTCGCCGAATGACTTGTTGCTACATTTAATGAATGCTCAAAAGAGCGCATTGAATAACATTAATTGCAGAAAATAACAAAGACATTCATTAAACATCTTGAATGTTTTGTATTATTGTAATACTCAGAAATTTTAACATAGCAAAACAACTGTTTCTTTAAATCTACTAAGCTAAACGTAGCTCTATAAAAATCTACTACCCCTTCCACCGGCTGCCACACCTACCTTCATTACTGCTGCTATTGAGAATAATGGCCTCGCAGATGGTTTCACCGTGTAAAGGATACGCCCATGCCGCGTACAGATCGAGGTGAAGAGTTACTCTTGCAATTACCTTGCTTCATTAGCGAAACACAAACCGTTTTTCAGTTGAACATGGAAATTGAAAGAAGAATTATCTTGCTCAGCCGTGCTTTTTTTAAGTGCAGGATTGCAATTAACACCACCGCATTTCCAATAAAAGTCTTAAGCTCTTTTACAAGTAAAATCTTGTTACTGTTTGTTTTTGGAAGTCATTTATTTTTTATAGCGGTATCAAACGTGGCCGTTAAATGTTATTTTTCCGCCAGGGTGGTTGCAAGTAAAATACAGTTATTTTGAGAGCTTTCTCATTAACTTCATATGCTAGAAAAATATGAGCCAGGAATGACAATGTTGACGAAGCAAAGTAAATGAGTGCTTGCGGACTTAATGGATTACTGTTATAATGGGCTCCATTTAAAGAGTAAACGACCCTAATCATTTTATATATGCAGTGCACGATGCGCGCGAAGAAACCAGTAACCACTGAGAGCCGCTGCTAATTGGATATTAAACTTGAAACTTGAAAATATTTTATCACTGATTTGCGTTAGTTTTTAATTTAATTCCCACGATATAATACCTTATTTCGTTTTTAAAACTAATTTCATAAATATATTGCTTAATTTATTTACTCCTGAGTATAAACCTCTTGCGTTAAAATAAGTTCTACATAAATGTTATAAAAAATTATTCAATTTCCGAGGGGATGTGACGGTCCGATTGTAGGAATAGAATGCTGGGCTATTGGAAGGGCCCAGGTTCGATTCTGGGTCACACCTCTGGGCACTCACAGATTTACCGAAGCAGTGTGATTTTTCGTGTTCCATATCTTCCTGGGAAACCATATAAGGTACAGGGAAAGGAACTGCCCCCCTCAATATTCATTAGGTGTGTGAATTTCACACCCCGTTGTGGTTAGCTTTGAGTGAGCTCAAGCATCAAAACCAAGTTTTGGGTTGATAGCTGTGATTTATGCCCCGTGAATTTAAGCTTACCGTTAGCCGTTTTTAGCTAATTATAATATACTATATATTATTTAATATTTCATATATATAGTATTTCAATGATATAATGTATGTTATATCATGTCATTATTACACCCAAATCGCCGATTATTTGTTATCTTTAATAAAAAGGAAGTGCGTTATTCATATGTTAAAATTTACAAAGCTATCAATTGGCATGTCCTAATAAATCTTTATATTTGATATTTTTATGTTTTAATACAATTACGGCGCTGTTCTGGAGGATTATCCTTCAAAAATTATTATGATGCTAATTATCCCAGCTTTCCTTCGGTAAAAGGATACCTTTCGCTACAAATACGTTTGCCTAAATTTAACCAGTCGGGTGGTTCATCCATTTTTCCAAACTCCTTTCTCCTCCCCTCATGTCGCCACCAATTACGCATCACTTAAAGAACCTCCACGAGGCCCCCATTCAATAATCCGCCCACCGCTCCCGAATGCGATTCGCCCTATTTCGCTCCCTAGCAATACACAACCCACACTGCAATGCCGCGGGGACTCTCATAAAACCCTGGTACTCATTCTTACCTTGTTCGCTCTTTTTTTTCCTTCTATGGTGTCTCTCCTTTCATTATTTCCCTAACCTTCTTTAGTCATTTTTCTGGATTATTATCGGTATGAACACAGGAATAAATTATTGGTCTTTGGGTTTTCTTCGATGTATAATATCTTCTTAATATTCCTCTTACATTGCATTCGTATTTTAGTGTTTTTTTATTTAATCGTGAGTTTATTGGTCTGTGCCAGAGTCGAACGCATAGCGTACCTTAATATTTCTTCTCACGCCATTATAATTCATGCTGCCTGAATCTTGCTTCGTGTCACTTCTTACGTGGATGATAAAACCACTTTCGTACAATTATGTGATTTTATCATGGCTGACTTAATTTTCTCAAGCTAATTTTTCCCTTGCAGCTTTTATATTTCTTTTAGCTTATTTTTACTACAAATTTTTAGTGCAAAAGCCTCCTTCGCATTTCTTATTACTCGTTTTCCAACTCAGAAATAAATGGGACATTAATTTAATTTAAATGACTCAATAATAATGGTCAAGATAAGACCTGCCTTTTTCAGTCTACACCAATTTGCCATTTCCACCTAGTTCTTGCTATGTTATAGTTTTAGAGGATAGATTAAGGAGTGGAGAATTATTTTTCCAGCGATAAGTTTCAGGAAAAAAATACTTTTTACACCGAGGATTCGGCTATTTTAAAAGCTAACATAAAATTTGGTTCCCTAGCCCGTTGTTTCCCATCAAAAATGGTTGGATTTACTTGAAATGCATTCATTACCAAAGAGATTCTAAAGTTATTTCGTTGAGAGTTGAAAGTTAAAAAACCTGACTCGAAAATAGAATATCTTGGTTCAAAAAATGAACAGTGAATGCTAATTTTCACGGCACTTGCATATCAACGTATTAATATTCAGAAACTCTTTTGGCCATTTGAATTAACGAAGAAAAATTTTCTTGGTGGTTTCCCTTGCTAAAAATATTTTTGGTCCACTGACGGATGAAGTTAATATATGAAATCATATGATTTTTTCGCGCGGTATCACATTCGCAAACAGCGTACTCCTAAGACAATGACATCCTTGTAGTCATCTTGGGGTCGGGATCCGCGACCTTTGGGTTAGCCGGTGAATGCACCACCCATCTAACGCCCGTTCGTTCGGCTCCCGGCAGCGCTAACACTTCGCCCGTCTGTCAGGCTGTCTTCCTCTCATCCTCGCTTTCTCGCAGGAAGCCTCGCTGCCAACCACACCCTCGATTCTCCCTCTATCACTCTCCCTCGCTCTCTCTCCCTCGCTCTCTCTCCCTCGCTCTCTCTCCCTCGCTCTCTCTCCCTCGCTCTCTCTCCCTCGCTCTCTCTCCCTCGCTCTCTCTCCCTCGCTCTCTCTCCCTCGCTCTCTCTCCCTCGCTCTCTCTCCCTCGCTCTCTCTCCCTCGCTCTCTCTCCCTCGCTCTCTCTCCCTCGCTCTCTCTCCCTCGCTCTCTCTCCCTCGCTCTCTCTCCCTCGCTCTCTCTCCCTCGCTCTCTCTCCCTCGCTCTCTCTCCCTCGCTCTCTCTCTCTCGCTCTCTCTCCCTCGTTCTCTCTCCCTCGTTCTCTCTCCCTCGTTCTCTCTCCCTCGTTCTCTCTCCCTCGTTCTCTCTCCCTCGTTCTCTCTCCCTCGCTCTCTCACCCCGAGCAGACAAAAATCGGAGGCAAGTGAGAATTATAGCCCTTCAAGTGTGCCCCACCTTCGCCTCGCGGGGGAACGCCCATCCCGAAGGGAGTGGGGAGGGGTTGAAGCGATCGGTGGCGGGGGTGGTGGGGATGTTTGCGGGCCCTGCATGGTTGTGTCGGAGCAGGAGTGACGTGGAGGGAGGGTTGTCCTGAACTGGAAGCCATCTGGCCTCGATCACGCGGTCCTCATCAGGTCTATTGGTACACTTGGCTTTTTCTCACCTCTCACAATCATATTTGCATCACAGCGTGACAGTGATTAATTTAACTAACGACTTTTTGATGTTGCATTAGCTTGGAAATTGTCATAATAACTTTGAAATGATTGATGAAAACTCGAAGGGTAAAATGTGTTCCCGGAAATAAAAGCAAGAGAATAACAATCCTATGGCTTATTCCTTACGATTATCCTGTCATTTTTCCTCTGGGTGTAATGCCATACATATTACAGCATCGTGCCGCCTATTTTCTACTACACTTCTTATGGTCAACTGGTAATCCCTCAGAAATACTTTTGTTTAATGGTTTGTGTTTAATGATTATAGGTTATAGTTTACTTATTGATCATTGCCTGATTACAGGTTATAGTGACCTTTAAAGGTTATAGATTACCCTTTGAGCCGTACCTAAATATAGCTTATAGTCACCTTTAATGGAATAGAATATCAGTTGATCAAAGAATCCGCGGGTTTGAGATTTTGCGCGTTGACTGACTAACCAATGTAAAAATCAGAGATATCCAAAAAAATTCCGTGGTATGTTTCTGATTCTAGAATTTTTCATTGGGAATACAAAATAATTATGATTCCTAGAATGGACTTCTGCTTTGCAAGGATTAATTTTCAAGTGATTCAGTAATGACCCTTATCAGCATCTCTTATCATCTATTTCACTTCAGTCCCACTTAGAGAAAGTAGTTTTCGTTATTAATTGAAAAGAGAAGTGTATGTACAAATGAATTTCTTTCGTGCATAATCAACAGAGCATGAACAGTCATGCTAATAAAAATAGGAGAATCCAGTCGAGAAAATGCGAGTTTCTTTCCACGATTATCCATTGAAGAAATCGAAGCATAGGATGTTTCAAAACGTCCAATCTCGCGGGAAGGTTCTTATTCATTCTCTCCAGTTTATTTTAATGCCTTCAGCTCTTGGCAACGATGATACGTATGGGTGGAGCGTACCCATGTGTCACCATCAAAAGCCACTCGTAAAACAAACCAATTAGGCACGGAGGGAAATACTTCGGTGGGACTGGATTGTGGGTCCATTATATGATGGAAACTTCTAGCTATTGAGAGAATGGTGAAAAAGATTGCTTTAAGGAGAAAATGTCTCTCCTGTCTCCTCACCCCCACACAATTGGAAATTCAGCACCTCGGTTGCTCGCCCCTTCCCTCCTAGGAAGTGAAAGGGGGGGGGGAGAGACGTTGATGAGAGTGTCGGTGGGGAGGAGAGGAGAGAGGTTGATAGATGGGATCGGATGGGTGTGGAGGCGGAGGGTGAAGCCATGAGAGAGGGAGAAAGCGATATTGTGTGATTCAAGGATAGGGTGTTTGGAAGGGGGGCGCGTAATCCAGCCACCGCTCGTCCCACCTCTTATATCAGCCTAACAGGATACCGAGCCAATTTCAACCCTGGGCGCTGCCTCTTCCCCCTTGGGCCAACATATTTCTAAACGGGAGATATCGAATATTTTTTCCGCTTCCTCTCAATCGAGCGAAACATCCCCATCGCTCTCTCACTCTTCCCCCTTCCTCCCCCCTCTCCTCTGCGTGGCTAGTGTAGTCGTTCCCTTCTGTCCTCCAATCTCTCTCCCTCCCTATGGGGTTTCCTCCTCTCCCCAATCTCTAACTTCGCCCTCTCGACTTTTACACGCTTCCCTCCGCCAACGATGACGAGATTTCCGGAACCAAAAAAAGTGGAAAAAATGCTCGGCCCAAAATGTGGCACAGTGTACTGCAAATTGCGAATATCTAGATTATTCTTGCTGGTCTCTTTATCTATTAATGATATTTTTTTCGTATCATGAAATAATTGGATAGACGTTTGAAGCCCTGTAAATGTGTAATGCTCTAAGACCGAGGGGGAGTGCGCAAGGACGCGCTCTACAAATATTTCTGAGAACAAATTCTCCTTGCAACACTCCATTTTTTTCGTTCTCATGCCCAGTTACTGCTTCTGTCGAATTCATTGTTGAATGTCAGCCTACCGATCACGCGTAATTTTTGGTGACTCGTCAGCGAGATGGTTTCATGAATGTGCCCAAGAAAAGAGAGAAATCGTTCAAGTATCAAGGACTCGAAATGCATTTGCGACAGTAAAAAGAAGCATGTGGCGTCTTCTCGCTTTTTACAATGCCACGCCTACTCTCACTATTCCTCCCATTAAAAATGTTCCACCCCCCTCTCTTACTCGAACAAACACGTTCGCGTCCAAAAATCACGCTTCCCCCTTCTTTATTTCAGCTCACTAATGCATTTCACTTCGGCTTCGACGTGCGCCGTGAATCATCACCAATAGATTTATCTAGGTGCGTCCCGAGAAACGGGAGCAAAATGTCTGTCGTGCCTCTCCGCCTCTTCCCCCGCCGCCGCAAAACAATGAGTGCTTTGCGAAATGACACCGTCCTCGCGTGGATTACTTTTCGTTTCTCCCGGAGTAGGCCAATGCCGTTTCCATTCGCTCTCGATCGATTCTCGGCTGCCAGTCGAGCGCGCTCTCGTGTGGCAGTAAATCCGTCATCGTGAAGTTCAGAGGCCAGAGATGATAAAAAAAATATGTATATAAGAGAGCAGGAACAGTGCAGTCGGAGTAGCACCTCTTTCACTCGCGATAGCTATTTAATCTCCACTCTTTTTTTACCCAATGAAACACTCGCGGCACATGCGTGTGGGGCATAAATCGCGTCCCATTCCATTTTATTCCTACCCTCCGATGATGTGTTGCGCATGCCACGCTAAGTTCGGTTTTCGAAAACTCTGTCGCTACTAGGCTATCATTAGATCAATGATTGAATGCGTGTTTTTCCAAGGAGTGAATTCATCCCGCCAACACGTTTTAAAGTTTTAAAAGCCTCAACCCCATTTGTTTTTCATTTTCGACGCTGCATTATTAATGGTTTCAGGTTGG
Organism: Hetaerina americana; assembly: GCF_022747635.1. Classification (NCBI taxonomy): domain Eukaryota; kingdom Metazoa; phylum Arthropoda; class Insecta; order Odonata; family Calopterygidae; genus Hetaerina; species Hetaerina americana. Next base: position 92,557,821 of record NW_027286069.1, read on the forward strand.
AGTAATAAATCGCGGAAGTGCAAAAATAAATTTGTAGTGTCGTATTCCAAGGGGTTACAAAGGCAGCGTGTCGCATCTGTTACAAAATGTAATCGCATTTGATGGAATAAGAATTGCAAGAAGATTCTACGTTCTCTTAAAAAAGGAACAATGAATGGAGAATGAGGATATGAGTTTTTTAGTTCATTTTGACGATAAATCCAAAGAACGCGAGTTCAAATCTTATGCATGACGCTGGAGGTTTTAGAATTTTTGGCGTATGTATTCCAGTTTTGGGTAAATTTGGAGTCTAACAGATCTCGCTTTTTAAAGCATAAATCAGACGCCATTTGATGCAATACTCACTTTTGGTTAGGCATGATAGTTTGAGTTGCAAGCTGTAACAACTTAATTCCTCTACGCCGATGTAAAATTAGATTTTTCCTATTGTTTTCTTGCCTTGCAATTGTTACTATTAAGTGAATGGTGATAGCAACATATCAGCCAGCAAAATAACAGTCTCATTGAAAAAATTAGTATATGCATGGATTTTTACCAAAAGGATTCATGTTCTATTACTAATAATAAGCAAATCATTCATGGATATGTTTTTTCAGTCATCGGAATAAGAAGCGAGAACTTATGCGACAAAATTATGTTGATCATTACCAGATGGAGAGATATGATAATATTTTTCCCTGATTCATTTTATGGGATGAACGCTTGGTAAATAATACCATTGAACAAAAATTTAGAATAGATTGTTCATTAAATTCACTCGTTGCCATTATTTTTCACCAACGGTTAGTTGTAAGCATTGATTTTACATTAGTTGTTCAACCGAAAGCGACTACCACCAGATCACCGGAATTTCACAAGCAGATATTTAAAATGCTTAATGCTTCTACTTGGTCTTTCAACTGAGTTACTAAGCACATGACCGGGATGAATATTTTTTCTACACGAGTAGCGTGATTCGCTGAATTTTCCCCTATCCCCATATCGTCGGATGTAAAATATTCTCTGCGCATTGATAAAGTTCCCGAGAGCGAGTTTATTATTTTTTTCGTATATATTTTCATTTGAAATGAGTCTCCCCGTTTTTTGTTTGTCCATTCTGCGTGGATATGAACACGTCCTGGAGATGTGCAATTCGGTTCATTCGTCCGGTCGTCTCAGTGATATCGCACTCGCGGGTCATTAACCTGACGTTTGGTCTTTAGCGGTTCCGATAATATCGTATTTATTGAATTTTGTTCACACTACGAAACGTGTTCGACATTGGAAACGTCTAAAACCCAATCACAGTTCCAAAGGGTATGAAACAAACAGATATCAGCCCCAAAGGGCTCTCATATTTTTTTATTCCATTCATCCATCCCAACCCAAGGGTGAGGATGGTTGATAGGTGAGGATGGCGCTTAAACGGAACTTAGCTTTCAGGAATGTTAAGTTAACGCAAGCAATCAGGGAAAGAAGTGGTGGAAAGGCGATTACCTTTCCTTTCAGCGAGTGCCTTCATTTTGTTTCTATCGAATCCCTTCAAACGAGAAATTCCCCACACTTGGATTGTTATTCGGCAGATATTACGAATTCGACATCGTCCAGTGTGACGAATAATTTTTCTACGCTTTAAAATAATTTCATGCATATTTAGGCACAGTGGTTCAATAAAATATTAATAATAGTGTTTTGTTCATTTTTATCACTCCAATCAATGGCTAAAATTTCGTACGTCACACTAGTACATACATGTATATAATGTTTAACACAGGGGTGGTAAAACCCCACACATCTCGCAGTTGACAACGCTCCTCCCCTAAAATTGGGATTTCTCTGCATCATTTCTTTTACGTATTAACCCCATCTGAGCATTTTTCTGCGCTCTTACTATCGCTGTCTGCCTTATTGTCTCATCAGCTTAATCTTTCGCTTCCATTCTCGCTGTCCCTTTCGCGCACATGCATGTCTCTTACTTCCTCCCCCAACGCCACCTCCTCAACGCGGATTCGATACAATTGTTCGACTCGTAAATCAAATCAGAGTGCGGTGGATTTATGGCCCACCATTAAGCATATGAGCGGCTTCGCCTTGCAGAGCATTGAGCTTATGAATTTCTCGCGTCTCTTTCTCACCCAGACGTCAAGGAACGACAAAGACGTAATTTATTCCGTGGAGGATGACATGGGTAAATAATGAGGATTTTTCTGCTCTTGAATTCATTTGTGAGATTTGCTTGCTGCCGTGCGTCTACCGTTCTTATGGCTTATGGTGCATTGTATTTTCAATGAGGTGAACCGCAAGCGTCACGACTGACTCGATATTTTTTTTCTAAGTTGCATTTGCTTTTGATTATTTCGCTACGCACATTGTGTATCGTGCTTTGAAGATTTATGGCTATTTCGTTCATTTCTAAACATTTTTCTTTGTTCGCTCGATATAAATTTATTTCCCTAGCGTTAATTAAATTATGAAAGTTATGAACAGAAAGATCCCAGTGATGTTTTTCAATGAAGTTAAACGTCAGCGTTTAGGCATTGGTTGGCACAAAACCAACTGATTCAGAATATGAGCTTTTAATTCCACCTGGATCTGATAAATTTGGTACTGTGATTAATTCGGATTACCAAGTTAGCTGCTATATCAAAGAGGGAAGTTTTCTTTAAATAGTTGCTCCTTTATCTTTCTCACTTTCCCATTCTCTCGAAATCATTTTTTTTCTGTTTCAACAAGCGGGGTGTTGTTTTTTTCCGTTCACGATGGAAATGAACTCGATGAAGAAAAAACCTATACGAATTTTAGAAAAAATCGTGCATAAAAGTCAAAATATTTCGACAAAAAAGAACTTACTTCCGCCTCATTTATATTGTAAAATTATCGGTGTTGTTTTGTTTTAAGGCAGTCCTAATGATAATTTTAACAATCTTTTTTGCTGTATTTTTAATGAACAGTTTTGAGTTAATACCTTACGTTTAGTATCTCATATGGCCAATATTGTAGTATTTTGGTAATTTACCGCCATTTCCGCCGCAGCGGATGCTTAGTTTGACTTTAAATGTTCCCATTTGCTTGAATAATAATTTTTTTTTTTTCATTTTTCTGTATTATGTCATTTTCAAGATTTATATTACTATGATTATGTATAAATTCAATTAATTAATTACTGAATTAAAATATAAATTCGTTATTTATTAATATAACAAACTTTTAATTTCCTTTTGGATTCTGTAAAAGTCATTTGCGTACTTTTACATAATTACTGGGAAAAATTAAAGGTGTCATTTATGTGTCAAGCTTATTATTTAGTTACCTTTCAATAGATAAAATTTCATTCTCACTGGAGTAAATCTATTTATTTTGGATCCATGCTTACTATACTAGTGTGTCGTATTGATAAAGCAAATTTAACCCTTTTTCTGCTATAAATGTTAAAGAGCCAATTTAAATGGTATGTACTTGGAGAGAATACATGAGAATGTTTGCCACTTTGTCTTATTTTGCCATATGAGTGCATGGTGAACTTAAAAATGCATTTCAAATACAATTGTAATACTTTTAGAAATGAAATTGGGATGCTGACTGAAGATACCATAAATATTGTGCAATATCATCTGACAAAGTGTGCATATTCTTTTCAGATGCAATTTGTATATTTGAGCAGATCGGTCGAACGACCTTTTTTTCTAATAATTCTCAAGACTTTAAGGCTTCATTTTAAACATGACTTACCTCGAAATAATTAAAGTAAGTTACTTCGCAGATAGATCTTCTTTGTTAACGATAACTGCCCGATTTACCGATTTTAATTTTTAATCCCGCGTAGAAATGCCGCGAGTTATGCACTTAAGGCTGCCGACGAAGGTTAGTATTGCTTACATTGTTATTGATGATTGATCTGAGAATCTTCACACTTGGCGGAGCATTTTCTTTCCAAGACTTTTAGAGCAACATATAGACCGAGATAATGGCTTGTGGATTTAATTCCCTCATTTACACTTCAAAGTGCGTGAGCAGAGTCCTGTTGAAAGTGATTTTGGTCCTTTGGAGAAACTACGGTAGAAGTGCCTCATCTTTTATGTATTTCTGCGAATAAAGTCAAAGCTTCTGGGACACCGAAGGTACATGACCTTGTTGAACTTCAAACTACTCTTGACAAGGGGAAAACCCGCTTGTTACTTTTCAGGCATTCCATCGTTGCCGAATATTTTAGTTGGGTTATCCGCATTCCGTATTATAAGGATTTTAAATTGCCATACATGACCGTTTTGAAAACAACTGTTACCATAGTGACATGTCTCGTCAGTTGTGGAGCCTTATTGAATCGACTCAAAATTTATCTGAATAAATATATTGTGTTAAATAATGTGAAATTAATAAAGATACTTAATATTAAGATCATCACAGACCAGAATTAACCATAAAATGACCGGCGTACATATTTGTAATAAATATGCGCTAGCGTACCTTTACCTTGTGCCAGCGTGATTTGAGATGCTCCATGAGATGTTGAAGCTGGTGCAACACGATATCTTCCCTATCATAGATTCACCCGTGGAAGGCGCTCGGAAATCGTGACCTGTCCTCAAAAAAATGCGTTTCTCACGCCTTTGCCTCGGAAACCGCTCCCTTCGTGGTGATTAAGCCACGATACGAACCCACTGGGCGTTTCTTTTGTAATCCCTGCCGTTCAGAATAGCAATCCTTCCGTTAGCACATGGACATTATATTAAAATTATATTGTCATTATATTCAGCAGTTGTGTTTTTTGAACTAATCATAGAAGAAATTTACGTAATTTCAACTGTCTGGGCGTCTTCCCTTAATTATTACAGAATAAAAACCTCGCAGGTTTAGGAATGCATGTATATGTGTACGTGTGTATGTATAAAATATTTTTTTGTTGTACTTATAAATATTTATATTTGTATGGATATATATATGTATATATATATATGTATATATATATATATATATATATATATATATATATATATATATACGAGGGTCATCCGGAAAGTAGTACCCGTTCGTGCCGCATGAAGTGCTGACGACGCGAGTAGCCGCTGGACGAGGTCAGATAGCTTCAGTGGCTTGTCTGCCTTCTCTGAGCCAAGTTGCGTGACGCTAGCATTGCCTGTGTTGTTTCTGTGATTGTTTACAATGTTTAAAAAAATTGAGAACGCCGCCAGTTGTGAAGTGAGGGCAGTGATTAAATTCCTCAATGCAAGAAACGTTCGCCCATGTGATATTCATCGCCAATTAAAGGAGGTGTATGGAGACAATGTAATGGACGAGTCGTCTGTTCGGCGGTGGTGTCGCAACTTCAACATGGGGAGGGGGAACACACACGACGATGAGCGTTCGGAGAGACCGTCTGTCATTACAGACCAACTGGTGAGCTCAGTTGACGAATTCGTGAGGAACGATCGGCGCGTCACAATTGATGACATCTGTGAGCATTTTCCCAATGTTTCTCGAACAATTGTTCATGAAATTGTTAAACACCATCTGCATTATGCAAAAATTTGTGCAAGATGGGTCCCTCGCGTATCTCAATGAGCTGGCGGCGAAGGACTATGCAGCAGGAATACAGAAACTTGTCACACGTTATGACAAATGCCTTAATTTGCTTGGAGATTATGTTGAGAAGTAGTTTAAAGTATCCTCTTTCAAATAAAATTTTTTATGTTTGTTAATATTTACTTTTGTGTCTTTATTTCACGAACGGGTACTACTTTCCGGATGACCCTCGTATATACTCATATATACAGAAACAGATATAAGGAAAAGGGATAGGAACACATATAAAGGACGAACACAATAGAGGTGGGGAAGGCGGAATCGAACGGATCACAAGAGTAAAAATATTTCCTCAACCGGGACTCGAACACCGGATCTTTCCACTTGCCGGGCGGATGCTCTTAACCACTTGAGCTATCGAGGATAGTCAATTTACCCTGAGATCCGTGGGTCTAATATGTCGCCAAGCGCCTATATATGTGTGTGTGTGTGTGTGTGTGTGTGTGTGTGTGTGTGTGTGTGTGGATCGCGGTAGTCCAGGGGGTAGAGCGTTGGACTACTTACCGGAGGGTCCCGGGTTCAATTCCCGGGCAAGGCACTCTGGGCAGCTGCAGCTCCACCCAAGCCAAAGTGATTTTTCGGGTGCCAGGTCTTCCTGGGAAACCATAACTGGGACAGGGAAAGGATCTGGCCCCCCTACCCTGATGTGTGAATTTTCACATGCCGTGTAGGGCTTAGTACTGAGTGATCTCTACCATCACCTACTAAACCGACCTTCGGGTTTATTACTGTGTGTTATGGTTTATATATATATATATATATATATATATATATATATATATATGTATATATATACTTGTCTCACTTGAAGAAGGCCCCTGAGAGGGCCGAAAGATCGAACAATTTACCGTGTGAGTGTTCTTTTAAATTTTACTATTCTTTTCTATTTGTATTGTATTGTGTCAGGCCATTATTGTGCCGCTTGTGTGAGTATTTCCGTACAATCGTTATATATATATATATCGTTATATATATATTATATATATATATGTATAATATCTAATTTAGGAAAGATCGTAGATATTTGAGTCAATTTTTTTCATGGGCATTGCGTAGCATGGGAGCAGCCAGGCCCAATACTCATGTTACTCAACCAACTTCGTTTTACATCGCCTGGTGATTTATTAGCTATCTACTGTCCTAATGCTGTTTTGTGTATATATATGTATATATATATATATATATATATATATATATATATATATATATATATATATATATATACATATACATGCATACACACACACACACACACACACATATATATATATATATATATATATATATATATATATATATATATATATATATATATATATACATTAATATACATATATTTATTTATTTACCGTTTGAATTCAAAAACCTGATCAGGAAAGTTCTTTATATTCCGATTAATTAAATTTATTCATTTTTGTTTCAATGCATGAAAGCGATTCCAGCGAATATGTTAAAATGTATAATGAATAGAGAACATCGTTATCTTTCATTTCCATCCATGATTGATTTTAATCTGCAAGCTACTCTAATTTGAATCAGTAATCGGGATGGAGCAGTGACCGACCACCTCCCATACGAACTCCTGGAATTCGAGGGGGGTTAGGATGGGACAGGGGGAACGCTTCCGTGCATCTTCAGAGCGATCGCCGCTCCCCCTTCCCATTCTCCCCTCCCTACTCCCCTCTCTCTCCGCGACGTCCCACATCCTTCTCTGACCCCCCTCGCCTCTCTCCCCCCTCAAGACTTCCCGCCCTTGATTTCGCCATCCGCAGGCGTGAGCGGATATTTATCTCGCCCATCCCTCGCTCGCCTCTCGCCCTCTCCTTTCCTCCCCGCGAACCAACTCCCCCTGTCTTTCCATTCCATTCCCTTGTTTTCGCCTCCACCCTCTAAATTTCCTCATGTCCACCCTCCAAGTTCTAATCCCAACCCCCGAGACCTTTTCGTGTTCAAATTTAAAAGAAAGCTCTTTTTCAACTCACCCAGGGTGAAGTTGGTTAATTTTTTTACTTTCGCACCTATTCCTAATTTGATATTTTAATTCTCTGTATCTTGTTCAATACTTTCCACTCATTTAGTATCTGTTTGCTCTTTGTAACTGTGACGTCTTCATTTTACTGAGGAGTGATTTTTAGGAACACGCAAGTTATTAAACGTTAATTCATTAAAAAAAAGCAGGGTTTGAATTTTCAAGAAAGTCAATTCAAGTTATGTGTCTCCTCTAGGGAATTTACTGATCGATGTAACATGGAGTTCATGGTGATTCGTACTCAGTAGTAGAAAATTCTCTGTTCCGATAGTAGGGTAGGGTAGAAGTCCCTCCAACTCCTGCATATTCCTTTTACAGCTTCTTGCATTGAATTTCAAATGTAATGTTGATGTACTCTTATCATATATGTATACAGGGTTCGTCCAGAAAATAAGTGTACTGAGCTCAGGAAAAAAAATTTATTACACTTTTACATATCTTAAGCTAATATTCCTCAAAATAGGACCCTTGTGAGTCGATACACTTGTTCCAGCGGCGTTCCCATTCCTGGAACGCTCCCGCGAAGGCATCATCGGGAACCTCTCGAAGACACGTCGTCACGGCCTCTTTGACGGCGTCCAAAGTCCCGTATCGCGTTCCTTTCAAACTCCTCTTTATCTTCGGGAACAGAAAGAAGTCCGGTGGTGCCAAGTCCGGGCTGTAGGGCGGGTGCGGCAGCGTTGCCACGCCGTGCTTGGCCAAGAAGTCCGACACGACAAGCGCGGTGTGAGACGGCGCATTGTCGTGATGCAGCCGCCAGATGTTTTTGATCGCTGGCCGGACGCGGGCGACTCGTGCACTATTGTTTTTGGCACATTACACTGCTCTGCTATCATCCGAACACTAAGATGACGATCAGAGTTCAGTACATCACGAACTTTTCGCACATTTTCGTCTGTGAGTGTCGTTGATGGGCGTCCAGGCCGCGGTTCGTCGTCGACCTCTTCTCTGCCCTCCACGAACATCTTGTGCCACCGAAAGATCATGTTTCTGGACATGGCTGATTCCCCGTAAACCTGGTTAATCATACCGACAGTTTCGGTAGACGATTTCCCAAGCTTTACCGCAAATTTGATGGAATAACGCTGCTCCAAAAACTTCGGCATCGCGTTCCGTGACTTGGGTCGAGCGTGGAGGTTCGCGTTAACAGAGCTCCTCACTACACCACAGTTCAGAGCCGACTGCCTTTTTCAGCGTCGCTTGCCAACATACCCCCCTCCAATTGCAGCCCGTCAGAGCGGTGCTGGGCGCGCCTGGAGCGGCAGGAAAAAATCAGTACACTTATTTTCCGGACGAACCCTGTATATATATATATATATATATATATATATATATATATATATATATATACTTTGTTTTGCAGTGTATGGCTTCATTTAGTCGTCAAGCTACAATTTTCTCTTCCTGTTTATCTTCCGTTTGTAATATCCTTAGTCATTATCTTCAGTGCTTCGGCAGTATGAGCGAAGGAAGCCGTTCTAGCGACAAGCCATCTCCGTCTCTTACCCCATAAGTCGGACATTGTCCCTTTTGCAACTAGGAAAGGCTTGACTCATCCCCCGCATCACATATCATCGCTCTCTTTCGCGGCGCCTCACGTTCTTCACTGTCCCACCACGCCGTTGACCTCTGTCGCCTTCATCCATGGAGGGCTTCTTTCCTCCCACCCCCCATCTCTCCCGGTCCCTTTTATCTCCATTCCCCCGGGAACACACACACTCCCTCCCTCCCCAACCCACCCATTCATACGTGCCGCGCGAGGCCCTTCTGAACCCTTTAAGAGGGCGTGACTCCTTTCCGCGTCATCCCCGGGGGCATACTCCAGTCGGAACTCGAGGGGCGGTGGGGTGATTGCGGAGGCGGCGTCCTCGCTCGGAAGGTGACCCCGGACGCCCTGGGTGAGCGAGCTCGCACTGTTGACCCTTGCGGCAGCCTCTTGCCTCGCGACAGATGCCACACGGTTCGCGCATTATTTGGATCCATCTAGAGGGGAGAGATGGGACGGAAAATGGGGGAGAGGCTGAGTGAAGAGGGGGTATAAAGAGCAGATAATGTGAGTGAGTGATTCGTGATCACGATACGGTCGGGGGAAAGTATGGAGTGTGGCAGCGGGTGTGCGTGTGTGTGGGTCCGGGGGAGATGTGCTGCATGGGATGGCATAATGTGACCACGTCCGAGCATCGGTTTCTCAAACGTTTCCACCTCATTTCCCTCGCATTTTATGGGCTTGTCTCTATTCTGATAAAATTGGCGAAGAGCGCGGTGGGGACAGAATAATTTCAAAGAAACTGCGGGAGATGCCACAACAGTAACTTTTAACGGAGTCATCGGCTAATGTGCATTTCAAAGCAACAATTTCAGAGTGTAAAAATCATTCGCCTTGACTGGGATTCGAACCCAGATCCCTCAATATCCGGTGCTTTAGCCACTTAAGCTAAGGCGAATCCCAGTCAAGGCGAATGATTTTTACACTCTGAAATTGTTGCATTGAAATGCACATTAGCGGATGACTCCGTTAAAAGTTACTGTTGCGGCATCTCCCGCAGTTTCTTTGGAATTTGTCAAAGTAAAACACCATAAGTGTTTAAAGTTGGCTTTAACCTCGTGGACTGTGGCGCCTCGCGCACGACTACGAATGCCTGTGACATTGTATCTACAGTATTTCGTCACAACATCTTGTTCCTTTAAAAGCCCCAAAATTTCAGAGTTTAAGAGGACGCCTCGGTAGCTTAAGTGGCTAAAGCACTCGACTGGATATTGAGGGATCTGGGTTCGAATCCCAGTCAAGGGACAGAATAAAGTAATGAGACAACAGAGATTTCATCGACGTTCGTCAACATTCGATGTGTCATTAATACATCTTTAACGAACTCTTTTATATGAGGTACTGAGTAAGATTTAAGGAGGTAGTAATAATATTTTCGAATCCTATATGTCTGCAAATGTACAATTGAGGAAATTACATTACTCTATCAAAAAATTGATTCAGTACGATTCGAAAAGTTTTATTTTTTAGCATTAAGATAATATGCCTTAACTTTCCACTTGCATATTGCGTTAATATTTACAGAGTGAAGTTTAAAGTCGATATTTTGAAATTATTACCATGAAAGCAATATGGATTTGATGAAAATATTTTAATAATTTAATGCTAATTAAATGGAAATTTTTTTAATTCAATCTAAAATGTGATTCATTGGGTCACTTACTAGCTTGTATTTTTTCAATTCTTTTGCAATTTATTAATGACAACCTTTTTTTCCAGGTAAGTCTGTTCTGTCGATGCAATACAGCGGCCCACTGTGTGGTGAGTCAGAATAGTTGATATGAACTCGAACTCTTGATGTAATTCTAACATTCTCTAACGTATTCTCTGAAATAAAAACTACATCATATTTCAAGAGCCGTAAACTTTGAATGAATAATGCTTTTCTAGCCGATGCGCTCTACTATGTATACCCATTATCAAGCCAGTTGCGGTTAATTGCGGCCATGTCTGTGGATTTACTAGATGAAAAAAATTACTGAATAATATTTTCAATGCCATCCATAATATTGAGCTACCATTTAAATATTTCGCGTATTGACTGATTCTTTTGATTTTAGAAAACGGGAATGTAAAATATATGTTTCTTTGATGGCATTGGGGCTAATTTGGTGGCACCGTTGCGTCATGACAAAGGAAAAACCTAGCTGGCTTATATGAGGATTAAAAAACTGTTTCCATCATCGAATAAATTATCTTTTTTAATCAGGGATAATTGTTATGCTTAATAAAAATTTATTAACCAAGAATGCGTGGTATATTTAGTGATAACTTTAAGCTGATGAAAGGTTTTTGATTTGAATGAAAACGTGAAAATGGTGTTCATTTTGCAAGCATTTCTATCTTTGTAATTGGAAAGCATGAGCTGCTTTATATGATTGGATTCAGTGAAGTCATGAAATTTAGAAAACAAACATTCTTTGAAGGTTATTTGCACTTCACATTTGAAACTACCTTTCTAAATCTGTTGAGGTATGGTCGAGGGAGGAATTCGTTTACTGTTCAATTTCATGATATCCTAAATTTTGGAATTTTGAGCAAATAACCTCGAGAGAATCATAGAATTCTCAAACTTAGTGCTGATATTTGTAAGAAAATAGGTAGTTCTTACACTCTTAGCCTCTTTGTTTCCTTTTCACAATTATATATCCGTTTTTATATCTCAAATATCTGTTTTTAAATGTGAAAATACTAAAGTTGATGTCAATTATAGTGAAATAACAAGTAGTATCGTGCGTATATGTGATTATACTTCTCATTCAGGGAAGGAGAAGTAAAAGGTTGTGATAAGTCTACACTGTAGCATTTGAAGAAATGACTAATTATATTCTAAGGTAACTTTGAAAAATTAAATTCCAGATACACTAGAATTTTAGCTTCGTATACCCACCCGGCAAAGGGATACTAGGTTTATAATTTGAAATACATTTTCGATGATCTTTTAATCTTATCATATTTCAACTAAAGGGTATTATAAACTCTTCTGTATCTGTGTGATAATTGATTTTTGCTCGGCTTGGAACAGTGGTAGCACCAGTGAGAATTGGCAGTCTTTCCATCGCTAGCAGGGAATTTTATACCCAGGTGGGATGGTAGCACTTAATTAAGATAATTGGATTCATTCGTTAGTAAACACAGTCTCCCTTTCTCTCTTTCACTATCCCCGTCTTCCACTCTCACTTCCTACCTCCCTCTCCCTCCCTTTCTCTCTCTCCGTGTGCCATCTCCGTAACTTCAGCCTCTCCCATACTCACGCCGAGGTCGCAGTGTTCCAGGCACTTGCCTCCCGGCGGATGAGATAGATGGAGGAGGGGACCTCTGCCGACCAAGGAAAGAGGATGGGAATTAAAGGAGGCAATTCAAACAAATCGAGCGGGAGGGATGATGAGGACGATATGGGAGGAGCCGGGAGTTTGACGAATGTTTAACTGGCCGCGCGTGGAACGTTCCACGGGAAAGTGAAAAATCGTGGAATTCTCAACACTAAAATTATTACGCTGACTAAGGATTCACAGAGAAGAGTGGTCTTGAAATTATTCCAGTCCAAAATGGGAATAGAGAATCTCTGCTAAATTTTCCGTTTCGCTTTGATTGAGCTACTCGATATCGAGAGCAGATAGGAGAACTTTGGAATCGTTATGAAGCGTTCTTCCAAGTTATGGCGTTTTTTGAACTGTAATATTTTAATTGCGAAATGATTATTCCGGTAAGTTTTTAAAATGAGTCATGATCCAAGAAATGATTAATTCTCTTATCTTCTTCTTGTTCATGATAGGGTTTGAGATAAAGCTATAGTAAAATGGTATAATGTAGTATCTGAGAATTCACCACCCGTAATCAACCCGAAGTTCAACCGATTTAGGTGGAGGTCAAATAATGGATTCTTATCCCAAATGCATGTAGGGAATTCACACATTAGTGTAGACAGGTGGTCAATTCCTTTTTTTGTGACGGTTGTGGTTTCCTAGAAAGATATGGTACCCGAAAAATCACAGCTAGCTAAGTCTGAAGGTGCCCATAAGCGCCACATGGAATCAAACCAGGGTCCTCCTGTAAGCCCATTGTCATACTCACTGGACCTAATCGAGTCCCTTGCCAGAGGAATTTTAACCTCAATTAATAGTGAATGGTTTATTTTATTAAGTGGAAAAGGACTTATTCTACAAAATTATTTAAGACTACTGACAATTTATGTACTCGTGTATATTTTACGAGTGTGAACCATGACATGCATGATATTCTAGCAGAAAAGTAAAGTTATTTTCACGAAACCTGCGAAGTAAACAATAGGTACAATTTAAAATAAAATCTTCGTGAGTAAATAGAGTCTATATGTTAAAACCATCTTTCCCCCTTCCACGACAAGACTGAAATGCAAATGAGGCAAACTTCATGGTTTTAGGAAGACATAAATCCATCAAAAAGTGCCAAGTGGGCCTCATTTGCATCCTCGAATGATTTTTGACAAAGTTGGGCCGTGGAATGAGCCTTGACTGAGATTGGGAACGGATTCACCACCCGGAACTCTCCTGCAGCACTAAACGCAGCGAGAATGAACGAGCGACGAGCCAGCCAGATTAAACGATTTGCGCGAGATGGGGAAAAGCGGGGACAGCAACGAAGGAAGCCACCGTGTTGGACGGATATGAGGGTGCGCGCAAACACGCGCGATCGCACCATGTGAATTCGCGCGTAAGCGAGGTAACAGACAGCAGCCCTCTGCGGTTTCAGCCGACTTTAAACGCTGGCAAGTTTTTAAAGGGCAAGGCCGTTCGGAACGTTTACCGTACTTCGCGGAGATAGAGAGATGAAGGAAGGCTTTCAGAGCACGGTGCCAAGTTTCCCTTGGAAAAAAACACTAGGCGACACATAAACGCCAGGGACATGACTAATAGCTACCTCAATGGATATTTCATCTGCAGGGTTCAAATGGCGCTATTATTTTGTCCTTGTTTAAAAGGGCAAGAGGTGGAGGGTTTGGAACAAGAGGGGAGTGGTCTTAGCAGCGGCACATGAGTTATGAGTTAAGGCAGTCTTGTTTGTCCTCCCCCTCTATTATTCAGCATCGCTCACCCATCTATTGAAGTTGCTCAGTTCCGCCCTCGCATCCGTCGAATTGCTCGGAACTTTGCTTACACACACACACACACACACTCACGTGTCACCTCTACAACTTTGTCATTCCAGTCCATCGTTGGGTAGACTCGCGTAGGCACTCTCAATCAAGTAATACTTGTGTTGGCTACCAGATTTATTCCTATTGGATTCCCTAGTGAAAACAAAACTAGGTGGCAGAAACCAGCATCCTCGTTCATGTGTGATGGATTTCAGAGAATTCTGTTGTATGTTCAAGGCGCAATTTTAATGGAACGGAATTTTATAGCTTCATTTAACTTCCTCTGTGATTGGTTTAGTCAAGTTTCAAAAGAACTCAACATTAAATCAACAAAAGTCAAATTAATTGATGCAGGATCTTAATGATACCTGATTAGAAAACATTCCAAATAATCATCTTACAAATGAGCTGGTCCTTAAGGTAAACTAATTGTCGTAAGTTTTGAATCTTTACAATCCTAAGTATTTTTAAAGTTATCCCAAAGGGAACGAGTATTGAGTTGAACTTATTGCAAGTGTAAGTCTGATACTATTTCGCACAAGTTTTTCATCAATGGCGACCTTAGCTGCCAAATCACGTAGTTAATGCTTTAGAAATGAAGTGTGTAAGGCACACTTGGCTAGAAATTTGTATGTACGTACGTTACATTTCAGCTCATAAAATATTATTATTAGAACAGCATTTTTACCTCACTGATAGAAGTCGACTAGTCACGGTACTTTTTAGTGTCATTGGTTTATTTCCGGGTGACGACTCCCTAGTAATGAGGCGCGCCAGGAGTTGTAAATACCATGCTACAGGTAAGGCATTATTATGTTACTCTGACAATTCATCAAACTTCAAGATTCATGAATGAAAGAAAAGGCATAATCCCCTCCTTTGGTTTCCTCATGCTCGCACCGGAGGGTGACGTCATCACTCCTTAAGTGGACCAGTTCAAGCAAAGCATCCATTATCCTTGGCCGTCGTTCGACCTCGGCTGGTGGGGAGGAGAAAAGGGGGAGGGAGGAGATGGCCACTCGAGGGTCGTTTCGACTGCGACGCCAAAGGAGCCAGGAAATATGCGCGTCTTCGCTCCGGGCGTGTTCCCACGCCCTCTTCGTTAGGACTCGAAAGCATTGGAGCGGATCACCACGAGTCGTCGTGGAGCGCCTCCCTCCCTCAAACCAGGAAGAAGTGCGGCCGAGAGGATGGAGAAAAAATTGTGGAGATAGAGTAAAAAGACCGAATCCACGTCATCTTCCGGTGAAACCTGTTCGTCTCTCTCGGATTTCCCGCGGGCTAATGGCGTGTGCGTCCCGTGCCCGACGCCTCCTCGACCTCCTCCTCCCACCGGACGCTGCGTCGTGGATACGAAGCCAATCTGTTGCCCTGCTCGGGGAGGGGACACGCGAGGAGGAGCGGTGGGATGGACCGCATTCCTTTATATCGCTCCAATTCCACAATCCATGGGTGTGAAGGGAGGCGCCTAACTACCTCTCCGGGTCTCCTTGTTACTCAGAGAGGGATCGCCAATGCCCAGCTCGGGGTTCGGTTGGCAGGCAAAGTCAAGCAAATTGAATTGATACGGACGAAAGGAACGTAATCATTTCAGGGAAACATGAGTCAAGATTCTGCGACCTATCCCCGTTTGGGTGAAATTTCAGCCATTCCATCGCGGCAACAGTTTTTCAATCACTTGAATATTCCGTTTACTTACATAGAGGTAGGAATCACTACGAATGCTCGCAAAGTTAAAATAGCGGTGAAAAACCTTAAGGATCATTGAATAAGGCAAAGAGAATTCCCTCTCATTTTTTAGTATGTGATATTTGTCTGCGTCCCGTAGCCTCTTTTTTGGATTAACGGCGTCGATGTCTTGAAGATGCCTTTTTCCGCCTGGTGCCCTTCTTAGACGGATGATATCCGGCCAACCGGCCAGCCGCTTATTATAGATCTTTTCGTACGTCTTTTGTCCGAATGAAGCACACCTAATTATGGTTTCTAGCTTCAAGCATTTTCTGGCTCTGAAAACTTGTTTGCTATAGAAATACACGTTCATTATTATTAGTAGTCCCTACAGTGATTCGTGGAGAACACTTGTTTCCGGTTATTACATTTTTTGGGAAAATCCTAACAATGCAGTAGTGTGTTTCGGAGAAGAATAATCATAGATTTAGATAATTGGCTATTAATGTGGTAATGATCTGAACAATAGTAATATTATGGTAGTAACCTAGTATTATATTTATTGCGTAAAAATAAATAAAATATTTTTCAAAGCTTTAGTTTGACGGATAAATTCTCATAAATTCATTTGGAGGTGAATTTGAACGTTCTCTTTTTTTTCTTTCAAGATTTCTATATTCATAAAAGTGAAAATTGATAGTGCCCATTTTTCTTGATTCACAGAACTCCAAAAAAATTTAAATGAATTTTCAATTAAAGTGCATGTATTTATCTTATTTATCCATTGCCTTTATTATGTTCCTAGCAATTACCTATTTAGTATCGGTTAAGTTTACAGACCGTCTGTATTTTTTTACTGGTAATATTCATCTTTAATTTAAATGTGCTCGGTAGAAAAGTATGCAGGCATTTTTGCGGTTAAAATAGTGCAATATTCTTGGATGTTATTCAATCTATCACATTAAAATGGCCGAGTAACGTGCATCCTGCTGCTTCAAGATTCTAATTCTAACTCAGATATACTCGTTGATGTATAATATTAGGTACAGATATTTCTGAATTATTTTAAGGTTACATAGGCTTTCAGCTTAAGGAGGATCTTAAGAATTCAATTACTCTGAACACTTCTTAAATGCTATGAAAAACACAAATTATAGAACTGTCCCTAGGCCATCAGCCGCTTCTCTTTTGTCTTTACGTAGTTGTTATTAAAATTCTCTTTGTGGAGTTGGCGCACACAAATTTATTGGTTCAGGTCTTAATAGGAGTAACTATGCAGGATGTTATTTAATGAGTTTGTCTATTCATTGTCCCGGTGCATATCGTAGTGTTGGAATCGAAGTAATATGTAATAAATGCATTATGGAATTATTGCGATGTGTAATAACTAAATGGGATATGAATCGTTACGATATATCTTTTCGTGTATTATTAAAATTACTTTTGATGGGCACTAGTTGCCTGTATATTCCATTATTTATGTATAAGGAGATTTTAATGAAAATTTCATGGTAAACAAATGAATGGAAATAACTTTGTTTAAATCGCTCTGATGAGGTCATATTACTCCGTTCACTTGAAGATTGAAAATCCAATATTAGGTGGCATTACGACAATATCCAATGCTATATTTAAACCCGTAATATCCTGGTTGGACGGAAAGCACGCGACTCAGTAAACAATCCGTCTTGGAACGCCAAATCAATATATATGCATCCTAAATAATAAATTTTCTTGTTTCTTCACGATGAAAATATTATGAAGTATGCACATAAAATACCCTGCCATGACTCAGAATTATTAGAGTTTTCTGTGAAAACTGTTAAATACATTGGTAAGGAGCCTGGAATAAGAGCTTCATGTAACGGCAATAATTTTCATGGTAATCCTCTGGAATTTACTCGAGTATCCACAAAAACTTCCTAAAACTAACCCTTCCTTATTCAATAATCCCAATTTGATTTGCAAACCATTCATTTGACTCAAGTGAAGTGGTAGTGGGGAAGGTTAGATACATTAGGCGAAAGCCCATAAGGAAGTCAAACGAGGAAATGATTAAAGGAACGAATGTTAAGATGGGGATGAATGAGGAGGCGGAAGTCTAGTGAGGAAGGAGAGTTTCCTCTTGCGGGGCCTTCCTTTGTTGCGTCTTTTCATTAAAACCGCTGCGAAAAGATAAAGGGTGCGAGAATGATGCCCTGCGGGACGCGCACAAAAAGGCAGCACCCGTTGGCGGGAAAGCGACTCAATCGAAATGCCTGCCCACCCACTCCCCGCCTTCCCGCCTTGTCCGTCTCCCCCTTCTGCGTCTAATAACGCATCAATCCCCTTACTCAGGATTGCCCTTTTCCGGCTCGCGTGTGACAGGCCGAGGTGCTGAGTGATTGAGAGAGGAGTGGGGAAGAGGGAAAGAGAGGAGAAACATACAGAATATGAGAGAAGGGAAGGATAGCAATGGAGAGAGAGAGAAAGTGAATCCGTATGTGTGTGTGCGTGCTAATAAAAGAGACTCCGTAAACATGAAAGAGGAAGGAGGGCAATAAACTTGCGGGAGGAAACGACCGCAGTCCTGCTTTCTTGCGGTACCCTAACAGGAGAAGAGCGCGTAGGGAGGGGGGGAGGGAGAGCGTGTGTAGTTTTTATTTTTAAACGATAGGACGCTCACAGTCTTCGACCGCATATAAACATCTCATTCCCTCCAAACCCCTTCGCTCCCCTCCATTATTCCCTCTCTCCCTCTCCCCACTCCTAAACCCCCATCTAACCGATCTCGAGCGTACACACATCCGAGTGATGCAATGGCCTTGGAGCAGTGACAAGATAGTCTAGCAGCAGCTGCTGCACCCCACCATTACAACCCTCGCCGCCAACACCATTCAGGTACGGCCATTGAACTTCGACGAGAGGGAGATGCGATCCGGGGACTCCGAGGCCTTCGAGGAGCCCACCCACCCAACTCAGCACACGTCCTCTCCTCCTCCTCACCTCCACTCCACTCAATCCTTCTTTCTCACCCCCTCTTCTTCCCTCTCTCTCTCTCTTTGGCCCGGCATCCTCCCGTTCCCCTCTACGACCTCTTCTACCTCCTCTTCCGGAGATGGTTGCCACGTCTGTCGTCCGTGTCTCTTCCCCTCCCTCGCTCTCGCTAACCCTCCCCCGTCTCCCTCTACAAACCTCCGAGACCTGCGCTAATGAACGGTAGGAAACGAAGGGAAAGCGAAACATCTTCGCAATTCTTTCTCATCCCCGCTTTCATCTTCTTCGCCGACCTGTCTCAGGTCTCATCCAGTTATCGTCTCACCGTTGTGGTCCTTCGGCTAATCTTAGTTATGTACATCTGCGTATAACCTTGCATATAAGGTTGTTGCAGATTAAAGAACGAATAAGGGGGTACAAACGAAAGAGAAGGTTAAGGATGCACGAAACTGTCAAGTTATATTCCAGCTTCAAGTTTTAAATCTAGATCTGCACTTTATTTTAAGAGCTGCCTAAGCAGTGTGGATTGAGTGATTTTAAAAAATCATTGCATAGGTCAGAAGTAGTGGTGCAAAATATTTTTAAAGGAGAAAATTGGTATTTTAAATGGCTATATACCGTAATAGCGCCCATAAATATGAGCATTAAATAGTTTCCGATGATTTGTTCACCTTTCGCATGCTATGATTGTGGTTTGAGTGAATAGAACGATGGCTATTGTACTTTCACAATACGGGTAAAATTTTCCCAATTTTTCTTGTGACCTAATTTGCATTTTTTAATAGAATTAAATGGTTCTATCTGTGTTAAATGTAAACTTAAAGGTTATTGGTAAAATGTTTGATTTAAAGTTTGAATTTTGCAACTTTTCTGCGGTACATTTCAAACATACCTTTGAATATAGACTGCCAATCAGTTAAAGAGAATCTGATTCTTTTTTGGCATTTCAGGCTAATTTGTTCTCGTGCTCACAATGTAAAAAACATATTAGTGCTATATTATATATATATATATATACACACAAAATATTATTGTTATCATTGCTTCATTAACATTTATTTAGCCAAATTCTAATACAGGTCACCTTAAATATTCTCCCAGAGGGTTTTATCAAATTTTCGGGAGAAAGGGATTGTGAAAGTTTTAGACATGTACCGAGTTATCAATTTGAGTACCGAATTATCAATCATGTATGAATCAATTAATTTCAATGTCAAATACTTACAACAGGCAGATATTTTGAGAGAATACCCGTGATACTGTTAGTTTGTATGCGCAATATGTTGGATATAGGAAGAGAGTCTGCTGCAAATCTGCGGAGGTCGATGTGTGTCATTATCCGTAAGTTTTCCCTTGTACCATCTTGTAGCACGGCTAGAATGATGTTCCGAAAGTGGAAACGCAATTTAAGGAACATAAATGTTAGCTAAGCCATTGAATTACTCTCGTTTATTTTTTTCATTTCCGATATGGGTCCTTGTTTATTGTTCTCACGTAATTTAAATTCCCTGCATCTATATGTCTATTAATTTCATCCAATTCAGTGAAATTTTTTTGTCTTTCATGCATAGAAAAAATGAGCCCTACATAAAATACTATTCTTAATCTTTATTGAATTCCCTAAAATATTTTATGGTCAAATATGGCAGGAAAACAACGTTCCAGAAACACAACATTTTAATTAAAATGAGAATATGGAACGAAACAATTCCAGGGTAATCATTAATATGTTAAATATTGGAAGTTGAACTATCATATGGTATAAGAGGCAATGCAAAGGACTTGTTTAAATCATATCTAACTGATAGGTCACAATATATTGAAATGAATTCATCTGTATCAAGTACAACTTCTGTTATTTGTGGAGTTCCGCAGGGCTCCATTCTTGGACCACTACTATTTTTAGTCTTCATAAATGATTTACCTGCAAATTTACCACTCTCCAATACAATACTATTTGCTGATGATACTAACTTAATTTTTAATAACCATAATCCCATTCAGTTAATGAACGAGGTAACAGAAACTACACACAATTTGATGAACTGGCTCACTGACAATAAGCTATCTTTAAATGTTAGTAAAACACATTATTTAAATTTCAACCTCAAGAAGAAGTTAATAAATTATAATCCAATAATTAACGGTTGCCCCATAAAAGAACTAAAGGTAACAAAGTTTTTAGGTACTTGGATTGACTCTAATCTTTCATGGGAGGAACATATTAATAAATTAACTCAAAAACTGGCACAAATCTGTTATGCATTCCGTGTACTCAAGGAAATCATTTGCATTAAGGCATTGAGAACTATATATTTTGGCTATGTGCAGTCACTTCTCAATTATGGTATTCCCTTTTGGGGCTCCTCTATCTTCCTTCCAAAATTATTTAAAATGCAAAAAAAGATTATTCGCATAATAACTAATTCTAATAATAGAGCTCCCAGTAAACCTATTTTTGAAAAACTAGAAATCTTACCTCTTTCTTGTATGTACATTCTTGAAACAGTGTCTCTTATTAACAAAAATCAAGACATGTTTATTAAAAATTGTGACCTTCATAGTCATAATACGAGAAGCCAAAATGCATTCCATGTAAGTCAGCACAGAGTAAATAAAACGATTAAAGGGATAGATCATCAGGGAATACTTATGTACAATAAATTGCCTGCTTATATTAAAAATATCAAAAGTTCCTTTAAATTCAAGTGTGCCGTGAAAAAACTACTTTCATGTAAATTATTCTATAGTGTAGATGATTTTCTAATGCATACCATTTTAAATGTATAATTGGAATGTGTTAATCCCAAGAAAATTGTAAATTGTATGTATTTGTATTTTCCATATTGTTTTAATATTTTGCATAACGTCTTTTATTGATATGAAGTGAAAAACATGTATTGACAAAGCCATTTTTCTATGCCTATGGTGAAGAAATAATTTTGAATTGAATTGAATTGAATTATCTTTTTGATCTTTTAAAAATAAGTATTTACTACATTGCTACGCACCTATTTATGGCTTTAAATTAGAAGTAATGCCAATCACCAAACAACTCCGTGATGGAATAAACATCGGGTAAACTCTGTTTCTACCCATTTTTAATGAAGTTGATTTCAATAATTATAAAAATTATTTCTATATTTTAAAATGTTTTAATTACAAATAAAAATAAATATAAAAATAATTATATTTATATTTTTTAATATATTTATATAATTAAAGCTTTCTTAATTTAAGCCCTAAAAGGACCAAGTGAAAAATTGTCCCTCAAAGAAGAAAAAAAAGAAAAAATAACTCATCCCTCCCCGGACTAGAATTATTTTCTTTCGTTCCTTTTAATAAGCGATCCTGAATATATAATTAGAACTAAATAACATGGTACCTTTGCAATTTCAAACGAGCCTCTTCTTTCAGTGCAATAACGATAATTCAAAGAATACTACGGGCACGCTTTCATTTTGACGTAATTATCGAATTCTTAAATATATCACTCACGACTCTTATTTCGCATCATCCTTTTATATACTGCTTCTCACGTTTTCATTCTGACCCGTCTATGATAAATGTCGTTGAGGCAAATCTTTCCGATCGGTGGGCGAAACAGAGAGTGAAAACTAAATGCTGTCATTTTTCTGCAAGAATCCGCCATCCCGTTTTCGTGACAGGTGCTTCGGGACGCATTAAATCAATCCTGCTATCAAATTAGAGTATTAAGCCTCCCCCCCTCGGATCATCTCGTTCTCTGTGTCTCCTCTTCGACACCTTGCCCCCCCCTCCACTCTCTTCCCCGCTCTCCGACTCGCAGTGAATTCATCTTACTTACTCCTCTCGTTACTCTTCCTCTCCGTCCACCCCCTCGCTCTGCTCACAGGCCACACTACTCTACTCTCTCCGTGCCTCCTACCCTCCCTCCCCCTCTCTCTCTCTCGCTTCCTGGTGGGGGCCGCTCGTCCACCGACTGACTCACTCCCGCTCTCCCTCAATCCTCGCCTGTCTCCCCATCTTTCGTCTCCTTCCCGATCGCAAATTCTCCATTCTTTATCCCCGCCCTCCATCAATACGCCTGCCTCCACTCCTCGTCCCTCCTTTCAATCGAGCGCTCTCAACATCACCAATTCTTTCCCTTCCCTCCACCCGACCACCCTCCCCACTTAAACCCCCGTGCCTCCGGGACCCCCTTGGATCGTCTCTCACATCCCACTTTATTAGTGATCGGCATTTTTTCTCGCGCCCCGATCCAAACGCATCCCCCCTCCCCGTACCTCAAAAAATACCATTCAACCCTTCTCGATGGATTTCTTACTAATTTTTTCCCCGGTTATTACTTCCATCGTTCATCGGAATTTCAATTATTTTAATATGCGTCTTTTGTTTGATCTATGGGTTAACCATATTGGCGTATTTTTCTCTCTTGGATTACATGGTGTCTTTTTAGGCTTGTAAAATTCCAGTCTTATGGCTCAAAATGCGTGAAGTCGATAATAAATTTCCCAGATAATCTGTTGAGTTAAAAATTAGAGGAGAATTACCTCGTATTTAATTCCATACTTTAATTGGATTCAAGCATTGGTACTTCTGTAAAATTGCAGTTTTTAAGTGTAGTATGTGTTTAAATCTAAATTTAAGCTGCTTCGCTCCCACTAGTTTTGGTTTGATTTCATTTGCGCAAGAATTGCTTTCGGGTTAGAAAAAATAAAAAAAATAATGCCGCTATTTCTGCGGCATCCATTGGGATTCTAATTAATTTCTAGCCGTATACGAAAGGCTATGCATACAAAACTACTAAATAGCTCTTCACACAAGTGCAGAAGATTGAACTCGCAGCTCTGGCGCATATGGCATTTTCAATCCGTAATACAAACGAGTGGAATATATTCTCTCGGCATGGCGCTTTTCCCGAAACGAATCGGTTTTTATGCAAATCGGCAGCTTGCGGAGTGGGATAGATAAATTATCAGGGCCGTGAAGGGTTGTTGGAAGGCAGCGAGTGGGTGGTGTGGGAGGCCATGGGAGAAGAGAAGGGAGCGGGGGTGGGGTTAGTGAGGCAGGTGAGGACAAGTGGAGTTGGATGAGGGGAGAGTGAGTCGGAAAGATATGAGGGACCGCATTTTGCTAAAATAAACAAAGCTTTAATAAACGCGGGCGGAGACCGTAAATCAATTAGGTCGCCGTGAAAATAATTCGAATGGGGGAGGGGAAAAAACCCCTGTGCGGCAGAGGGGAAAAAAATTAGGAGGGAGCCAAGTGAAAGATGGGAAATGAAGTATGGAGGGGGTTTGAAATTACATATAAATTTGTAGAAAGTGAGACTGGAATGAAACCGGCGATAAGGCAGGAGGAGCTGGTTGGTTCGGCAAAGGTCAGTAATGCCGCTGGGGGTTGGGGGATGAAGGGTGTGAGTAATCGAACTGAACGAGGAAGTAAGGGGTTGGAGGAGACGAGGGAGAGGTGGGGATTAAATATTCCCCGGCACCTCGCCATTCGTCCTCCCGCCTACCTCACTCTCCCCGCCGTCCTTTCCACCCGCCTGCAGCTGTTCCACTTACATCTCTCGAGGAAGTGATGCCGGTCGCAGCCCGTATCGGAAACCTTTGGCGCACAGCACTGCGGAGGAGGAGGCATAGGAGAAAAGCGATTCAGAAGATATGGGAAGTTGAAACGTAATCGAAAGGGAACTAAAGGACTCTCGAAGTGAGGGAAAGAATGGGAGAAATGGTGAATGGAAGGAAGAAAAACTATCCGCGACACTGGACTTCGGGTTTTGATGGTTATGCAGGCGATTTATACAGTAGTACATTGATGAAATGGAGAAGTGGATGGAATGAGAGTGGAAAAAAATTAACGAATAGTAGAATCGAGGGGAATGAGTGTGGCATGTTTTACTATATTGAAGTGGCTAATAATACCACGGAAATCGCAATCTGGCAGGAGAAATAATCAGGCATAGTTAAAATTTTATGTGAATTTGAAGATATAGATAATACTTAAACGAAAGGAAAATAAAGTGATGAACGGAGAAAGCAGGGTAAAAATGTCCAAGTTGCATATTTGTGAAGCAGTACTCGGCATATTATGCAGCCATCTCAAAATTATTTTAAATTAAATTCTGCCCTACATGGATTAAGCTTACGGGTAATCAAACATATTCAGTCATACATAAATCATTAACGCACATATGTCTGTGCATAATATTATTCGCTAGGTAACCTAACAGAAAACTATACCAACTAGGATCGCATGTCACGATCATTGACGTTATTTATGAAAATAATTAGATGGTTAGTTACGGTAACCTAGCGTCACCAAGGCTTTTTCAAAGGGGAACGGTGAGGAACTTCGAAGTCGACAAAAAAAGCGAATGAAGCGAAAGAGAGGAAGAGGAGGAATGTCAAAAGATGGAGGAAGATGAGAGAGATAACGAGAGGTGAAGGAGAGGAGTGGGATCGAGGAGCGGAGGGAATTGACCCTCGGAGGCAATTACCTCGAGAGGCGGAGCGGGTTGGGGGGTAAGGGAATGGGATCAGGGAGGGAAGAATAGGTAAGAGAGAGAAACAAAAGGGGAGGCAATGGGGGAGAAATCACTGGGAGAAGTTAATCCTCACCCCCCCCCACTCCGCCTCTCTCCTCTAGTTGTCGAGGCGTCGCTAGGTAAGCAGCCGGGAAGGACGCCCATTGGGGGGAACGACTCCGGTGAACGACTATGCCGCCGTGGTGGTAGGCGGAGGTGCATTATGGCAGGAAACGGCGTTAGATAAAAGAGCGTGTCCACTGGAGAGGGAGGAGAGCACCTTCTTAGCCTCGTGTCGGGACTCCTTCATTAAAAGGTTTACTCCCTTGTTAGGCTTTCACCTCAGCTCTCACATCAGTCTTCCAGTCTCTCGGCTCGCACGATTGCATTATTTCCCCAATCGTGACGCACACAGCCTCCCTCTTTGTTCCGGCCAATCTATTATGCCAGCAATTTACCTAGTTATCGCGATGATTTGAAATATATTTTATTTACAATTAAAGAATAAATGTACGTCAGTGCAAAGAAATAGTCAAGTTTTTGATGATAGGAGAACTTCTGATGGCGATGTGTTGCTTTCTGTAAGATTCAGTTCTCAGGTATCTTGCATTAATCTATTTGCCTAGATTGGTACAAATTTAGATCTAAATAGTTTTTATTATTTTTTACCTCGACGCGCTTCATGCAGTAAAAAATGCATCTGGAAACACAAAGCAATACGACCCTTCAAAATACTTTAATGATCTGAGCAGTTTTCATAATTTTTTACGAGGTAAATTAACATTGAGGAAAACGTCATTGGGATATTCTGTGCTTGGAGACTCGTTACATTCCTAAAATGGAGCATGTTTCACAAAATTTCTCATCTTCCTCGTGTTCCTGTTTTTCTCATTAACATTTCCGCCTAATTGCCCACCTTTTTGGCGCCTTTCATATTTTGTTAGCCGTATTGATTCATCCTGTTAGGCTCACATATTTGAATAAGTGACAGTTTTTGGTGTAACAGCTATATAAATGCAACTTTTAATTAATGATAGTCGTCAAAATGCCATTGGTAATCAGCTAGCAAATAAACTTGTAATGGAAAATTTTGGATATAGCCTATGAAGCAAACGGTCATCGCTAAAAACACTAGATGCCATGGTATCGTAATTTCTCGATCTTTTGAAGGACCGCATCGTTACTCAACATCCTTTGTATCACGGTTGCAAGTGATTGGGCCGAACATTTTGGTAGCTGGTGGTTAGAGCGTTCGGTTGAGAACCAAATTAGTTCTCTTCCAACCTGACACAGCCATAGTAATTTCTACATTTTCATGAATGTTCGCACCTATTTACTTGATTTCTCAGATAAAATGATAAAACTGGTAAACACTTATTTAAGCGCAGCCCTGAAGCCTAAACACTCAGATTAAAGACTAAAGTTAGGTGAAAAACATGATCGTTCTGTTCACATAGCATCGCAGTTGCATATTGGCGATCAGTCTTCGTTATTTGTGTAAAATAAATTTTGAGATCCAAGAGAGCCCCAGCAGGAGCCCAGGAGAGCTCCAAGAGAGTATTTGTGCCTTCATTGTTATGAGACATGGGATAGGATCCAAAACCCCATCATGCAAGTAGAACCTATTGAGGAGAACCAGAGTAAGCTGGAGCTATTTTCACCCGGAGTTAATCCTATTTGCGCATAATGCTGCTAACATATTCAATGGAGTTTTTAACCTTTGAGTGTGTTAAAATTGTGCATAAAGAGATTACCAAGGAAGTTAATTGTAGCAGACAAGATGGGAAGAAGAGGAAACTTTGCAATAAATTGATTTACGGTGAGATCTACTCTTGCTCTATTTGCCCATACCTCGCTCCTCTTCTTTTTTCCATCCACTCACACTAAATTATCTTTTTTGAAAATTGTCTTTTAAAGGAAAACACGAGAACGGAAAATATTTTGTTAGTCATGGGAATATATAGCTGAAGAAAGCGGGAGGAAATTTATGGACTCTTAGATATTTCTTAGGCTCTTATTCCTCGGCAGCTCTGAATTTATCTTGCAAAATAGCGTCTTGTAAAGTGAGTGTTTATTCAGTTAGTATATAAGTAGCAATCGTGAGCGTGTAGTAGGTGAACGACTAAGTAAAAAATTAGACATAATGGTTCTAATCTTAAATATTGAAGTGCTTTGGCTCAAATTTAACCAAACGGAAATCTTCATGAAGTGCTATTCTTGATTTACTGGCCGGCATTTAAGAACTTTTATGGCTGACAGATAAGGTTTTCCCCGGGTCTCTTTCGTCTTGGCTCGTAATTGCTTTAAGCATGACAGACCTTTTAAGAGTCTGTCTTGGATGACATGAATTCTACAAAAATTAATTTACTTGTAATACCATAAAAGGGATCAACTTTTGTTTTGCACTTAAAACGGGTGCTTAAAACATTTTTATTAAATTACTAGAAGTGGGCCAGCGTACGTACGGTAAGTGACTACCAGAGAATATTTTCAAAAACTCTCCTTATTGCTCCGGTACCTTTAATTCTCTTCTAGAAACTTTTATTAATAACGGCTGCTCCAGTTAAGTCAGCGGACGCCTTTGATGTAATAAAAAATCCCGCGGTTTTAAATGCTATCAGAATTTTGTCATTTATTTTTCCGTTATCTGTATTTTGTAGCCTCTTCAAAAGCAGTGGAATAAATTCATAAAAATACACAAAATAAAATCTAGCCAAACATCTAAATTTATTTTATATTATGCCTTTTGGGGCCTTATTCAATCCATTTAAGTTGAAATTAGATAGGTATATTCATTAAAAATTATTCCTGCTATTAAAACAATCGGTACCCTCTATTTTATTGTTGTTTATAAATAAAATAAATAAAAACTCACGAAGGGAAACGTCGAGGTTTTAGTAATTGACGAATTATTTTCAAGTTAAGAATCTTGTACACTGGTTTTGTTATTTTCCCTATTCAAGCGGCGCAATCAATTCATTAGATTTCTATTTGAATAAGACATTAATAGGAAAAAGTAATATTAGTATGCCAAAGGTAACTTATTTGTGAGTGAAGTCATTCCCTTGAGAGCAACGTGAAGAACGATATGAAATGAGAGGAGTTTTAAAAGCGGTTATAATTGCAATCAGAAAACGTAGAATTAAAAATAATGGTAAAAGGAAGTAAAATCGCAACGCAGAGAATACTATTTACTTCCGTTTAT
This sequence comes from Hetaerina americana, assembly GCF_022747635.1. Classification (NCBI taxonomy): domain Eukaryota; kingdom Metazoa; phylum Arthropoda; class Insecta; order Odonata; family Calopterygidae; genus Hetaerina; species Hetaerina americana. Next base: position 92,586,431 of record NW_027286069.1, read on the forward strand.
TCCATAATAATGTAAATTTCCGTGAATGAAGATCCTACAGCCATATGGAAATCATTTAACACCTCTCTGAAGTTTTATACTACCTTAAATTCAGCAATGGACTCAAAAAAAATTTAATCATAGTGCCATAGATACATTATTATATAGGAAATATTATTTTAACCTTACCATAAATTTTGAAAAAATTGATGATATTAGTTAAAAAAACTAACGAAAATTATTTACATACTTTTTCTAAGGATATTATGAGAATGATTAGGGTTCCAGGGGTGTTACAATGTCAGTTACTTATGAATTACTCTTCAAAATTACTATTTGCTCAGCATATTCCCTCCATTAATAGTCTTAGATATTCTGATACTGAAAAATTCCAATTCAACAAAAAATGGGAAGCAATGTTAGAATATCTTTTACTTTCTTAAATCTATTTATTGTTTCCCTTATCTTATCGTTTTATTCCGAATGTCGCATGCTACTATCCTCCAGAAAATACTACTTTAATAAGATTTTTATCATAGTTTAGGTGGGATTAAGAATAATATGTAAATTATTCCAATTCAAAGTCAAACTTCAAATCATTTGAAGTTATATTAATGTTACCTCACCTATTGTGGCTAAATAATTTGTACTTTTCCTGAATACAAATAATTTTAACGATCGTCAATGTATTTATTCCATAGCATTCATTCATTAAAAATGTGTTATAAATAATCAATTTTCTATAGCTAATTACAATAATTAAAATGGCCTTATGTGGAAAGACATTTTTAAGGAAATATATGTTTAATATAGGCATGATGCTTAACATCATTTTTGTTTGCTTTTCCTTTTTTTCTCGTAAACTTTTACATTTTGCTTCGTGATACCATTTCATTAGGGCAAACGTTATTTAATTGTATGCCAATTTTTTTTAAAACAAATCGTCGGATCGTATTCTGTGGGGTTTGGGAATAGTTAATAATGAATAGTTTTATAGAAAGTACCTTCATATTAATAGTAGTATAAAAATATACATTTGAAGTGAGTAAAGTGGCATGTAGCCATGTTGTTAAATTTTACCCAATTCATAAAAGCGATATTTTTCTGAAATTAATTTAATTTTATGAGTTTGGGCTATCACATCAAACCATTTTTCACATGTTCTCTCATTACGCTTATTTTTAAAATTACAATGCAATGTCATTATAATTATTCCCTCTAAGTTTCATGCACATAATCATCATATTTTATCTGTGGTAGCATTCATGCAGTACTTTTAAATGCCGTGTAACACTCTAAGGATATTTCCCAACGTAATGCATAGGAAACATAAATTCTCTATGGGGAAATTCCTCATTTAAAATGATTAGGTCCATTGTAATCGGCGTGAGCGGCCTTGCCCCATCATTTATTGGGCAACTGCTGTTGTTGGCATCTACACACTCTAGTAATTACGCTAAGTACTCATATTTCTAAATTAGCCCTTGATATATCCGATACTAATGACACACGAGAGATACTTAACTTCACGGCTGATTTTTTTGTTTTAAAATGGTATCTTATCTCAGGTAATAGTCGGGTAAGAGGGTAAGATTGAGTTTTGTAAACTTCAATTGTTGTTCACTGGTGCCTACAGATATATTCATTTCAATTTAGTTTTTCTTGTTGGAATAATTGCCATATATTTGTACGCTGCATTTTATAGGGCATCTAATAAACCATAAGAGTATGTGTAAAGGCATTTTCTTGAGTTAAACAATATATCTTGTGTGCACGACGCATTCCTATTCTTTATAATTAGGGTATGTGTTATTAAACTACGTGAGCATCTTTGACGTGCAAGAAAATCTTTGAGCTATAATACTTTGATTGGATTTATGGGCATAAAATTATCATTCCTGAAACAATTTGGATTTAAATCAATCCGTTATAAATGACTTCATGATTTATTAGCAATTAATCGCGCATTATTAGCACATTAAAATAATTTTGGCGTCCCCTTCGCGTCATTACTTGTATCCACCACTTTCCCATACTCGACCCTTTCTTTGGACATCGTTGTATGTTAGATTATTTCTAATTGATCGTTCATACGGCAATTTAATATCCAGTCAAAACTAATTTTCCTCTGTTCATGGTTATCCATTTTGTTTCGACGTACGATTTCATGTATGTTTCATATGCTCGTACTTAGGATGCATGAATTATTTCCATTAATGCTTGAATTGTAGCGGTTAAATAATTTTTACAAATATATATATATATATATATATATATATATATATATATACACACACATGCATATAGATATTACATGTATATATGCACACACTAACAAACCAGAGTAGGCTGAACACTAATGCACACATGCTTGTAGACCACAGACAAAATAAGATTCAGAAGCACTCATGGTGGCATGTGGAGGTTACATTCCCCTCAACATGTCTGTCCAGGTTTGAACCAATTCTACACCTTTCTTATTCCGTCGATTTTTTTCTTAAACTTAAGAGACACCTCAAGGATAATCATTATTCCTCGGATGATTATGTGAAGGCAGCTGTCAAGTCCTAGATTCGAGAAAAGTCGGGAAGGTTTTTCAATGACGGAATGAAAAAACTTAATACGCGTTGGAAGAAATGAGATAGCCTTAGCGGTGTCTATTATGAACATAAATTTATATTTTGAAACTTAAGAATTGTGTGTAAGTGTATATTTTGCCCGATCTTACTATTTTTTTGGCGCTCTAAAAGCATATGTGCATGACTTTCACCCTGCTCTCGTGTGTGTGTATATATATATATATATATATATATATATATATATATATATATATATATATATATATATATATATATATATATATATACATATATATATATACATACTACCTTGATCAAAAAGTTCCCGGAATAACCACCGTGTGGCGCTCCCATCGTTCCGATTTGAGTTCTGTTTTTTTGTTAAATTGGTACATCTGTTGTTGATATTCCCTTTAAATCTTAGTGTCATAACTTGACATTTGCAAAAGTTACGTAGCCAAGAGTACATCTATCTCTGTGTGTGTTGGCGATTTTTTACAATTTCAGAAATGGATTTAAATTTGCAACAACGAACTTGTATTAAATTTTGCGTAAAAAACGGATTTAGTGGCGCACGGACGTTGGAAATGTTGGAAAAGTGTTTCGGCAACGATTCTCTAAAAAAAACGGTCGTTTACCAGTGGCACGAGCGGTTCAGAAGTGGTCGTGAGTCAATCGAAGATGATGAACGCAGTGGCAGACCATCGACATCGAAAGTCGGTGAAAAAATTGATAAAGTAAAAGAAATGTTGGTCAATAACCGCAAATTAACCATCAGAGAAATAGCGGAGGACTTGAACATTGCCTATGGATCTGCCCAAGACATTGTGGTTAATGATTTGGGTTTCCGTCGTGTAGCAGCAAAGTTGGTGCCGAAAGACCTCAATTTCATGCAAAAAAGAGACCGTGCTGACGTCGCAAAAGACATGATTTGCGAGGCTGAATCCGATCCCACATTCATCAAAAGGATCATTACTGGAGACGAGACGTGGGTTTATGAGTACGACACGCAATCCAGACATCAGGCAAGTGAATGGCGTTCACCAAATGAGCCGAGACCAAAAAAACCACGTCGTTTTCAGTCAAAAAAGAAGGCAATGCTGACGGTTTTCATGGATTACAACGGTGTAGTGCATCATGAATTTTTGCCAGAAGGCCAGACAGTAAACAAAGAGTATTATTTGGGCGTTATGAGACGTTTGCGTGAAGCAATTCGCCGAAAGAGACCAGAAATGTGGGCAGAAAACTCGTGGATTTTGCACCATGATAACGCACCGTCGCACAGTGCTATCATTATTCGTAATTTTTTGACGAAAAATGCAACAAATACCATCCAACAGCCACCGAATTCGCCTGATTTGGCTCCCTGTGACTTCTTTCTGTTCAATCGAGTTAAAAAACCATTACGGGGAACGCGTTTTAGCAGCCGAGAGGAAGTAATGGAAAAATCGCAGGAAGCACTGATGGACATACCGAAAACCGAATATAAAAAATGTTTCGAGGATTGGATCAAGCGCTGGCATAAGTGTGTTGCAGTCGATGGGGATTACTTTGAAGGGGACAATATAGATTTAGATGAATAAACTTGTATTTTTAATTTTCTGAATAAATTCCGGGAAATATTTGATCAAGGTAGTATGTTGTTGGAGCAATTTATTCAAGCAGCGCAACCTGGATTCCTCCACCTAACAACACTTGTAAGACTAATACAAATGACTCTCGGGGCGTGACCGTCTCAAGGATTATGTCTCTGCTACGAAGATATTGGCAATCATACGCCTCCTCATTTTATTCTTCATTGCATCCCCTCTCAACATCACTCCTTGTACCTTTACCCCATCATTTCAAGAGCCTCTCTATTCAATCAAGTCAAATTCATCTTTTAACTATTTGAATCAGCCTATCATTAGTATCTACGCTATAGTCACCGATTCTGCGATCCAAAAACAAAATATCCACGCGAATAATTCTAAGTGTCTGCTTGGACTTTTAATGTAATCATTAATTTTATTTCATTGTGCAGTAGTCAGGAAGCCTCCAGTGTCCATGATTACATGAAGTTACATTCATTACTGTAAAAGTAGTATGGATTGCTATGTTGCGAAGGTTTATGACGTCCCGACACACTCTGGTTATTTTTGGCGAGCGTTGCAACATAATGATATGTCTTTAGAACGAGTTAATTTAGTTGTGAAACTTACATTTTTTGGGCATTCTTTAGTGAGCATCATCTAGAATTACTTTAATTTTTAAATCATTTAAATTTGTTAACATCAACTTTCTTAACGGTAAATAGTTTCGAAGTGAAGATTATTCTCAGAAGTTTTCTTTGCAACCGTACGGCCTTCGAAGGATTCTCTTTGGCCATCAATCATTTGGGATTGAATATTTTTAGTGCATTTAAAAAATGTGCTAAGCTCATGTACTCATTTCATCTCAGAATTATTTCAAAAGGTATATTCATATTTGATAATTACTACTCTGCATTTGTTGATTTCATTTTGTTTATAGTTTCCTGAAATAGAGTTTTAGTCATTTCTCGAAGCACAGATAACTAAAGTATTAACGCTCATGCTGTACGGGACTATTCTCATAAAAAATTCTCTCATAATATTCGTTGACTTATATCGCTACGATTGGCAGATTAAATCCGGGAGAGAAGGCTAAAAGAGCATCCCTGAGGCTTTTGCAGATTTAAGGACGAATAGAATGTACGATAAAACGAAAATCGGAAACTAAAGAGTTTCCCGAAAAAACGCACTGGCGATTTCATAACTGAATCCACAGTATAGCGAACTATGGTGTGTTACTACCCAAACAATTTGCGCGCCCCTTTTAACCCTCTTCCATTAATTTTTCATTTTGATTGTTTCCCCATGGGAAACGTTCGCCGTTATTTTATTCACTATTTTTTTATCTTTCTCTCTCCTCAGTTTTTTCATAATCCGCGACTTCTGAATCTCCGTCCTCCCTCTCTCTTTCTGCCTCGGCTTTGTTCACCTAACCACTCGACATTTGTTAGCGGGAGAACACCTACCCTTTCCCTCACCTCACCCGCATCCTCCTCCCCCGTTTTGGTCCCATCCCCTGCCTACAACCCCCTCCCCATCCTCTCATTTGCTGCTCCCTTTCCCTCTTAACCCGCGAAAAAGAGCACTTGAGGAATAAATTTGGCCGAAATAGCGAGTGAAATAGAGGATGGATGCAGTGAGACAGAGGGGAGGTTGTGAGGGAGGGGGGGATTGAAGGGAGGCAGGGAAACGCAAAAGGAGAAGGAGAGAAAAGAGGGGAAGGGTAGGGGAAAGAAGGAGGGGAACTCGTTCTTGCATTGAAGCGGTTCAACAATCGAGAGTGGATAAAAGCGACTCTTCCTCACAGATGCCATTCAGAAAAACCTCCGGCAATTTTCCCTTTTTCTTTCGAATGCCATCTTCTATCAACACGGACACTTATTGGTGTATCTGAACTGAATGCAATGAAAGCAATTTCTGAATAAATGCCACTTTAACCTTTAGCCGTTCGTGGGTATTCTAATGAGTCCCCTTAGGGTCGTATCTCAGCTGGATTATATTTTAAATCACTTAACAATAATAAAATTTTATTATTAAATAGTTAGTCATAGTGATAATTTCAAATATTTCAACTCATTTTTAGCTTTTTGTGGTTTATCTCTTGATATTATCGTTTTATTCAAATGTATACGGCATAACCATGTAAATTAATCTTTCCTTTCCAAGACTTGATCGTTCCTCTTTGTCCACTTTTCTTTTTCGCTTTCTAAATAACTATAGTTTTTTTTAATACATAAGTATCAATAAGATTTTAAAATAATGTATCCGCAATAAATCTAATGGTCTAAAGGCAATGTAATTCAGGTAGCATTGTACGCATTTTTGTAGATGGAGGTACTGTAAATCTATTTCGTAGATGGAGGTATTGTATACCTAGTTTAATATAAATTGATTTTGTGTTTGTGAAAAGAGCAATATTATGAAGGCAGTGATTATAAGCTTAAACCAAATCAATAATGATGACGTCGTAGTGTTAAATCATTAGTCATTGGGATGTTCCATTGATGAATATACTAATATGGTGAAAATAAACTTGAGCATCCAATCTATGCTCAATAGACAATTCTTAATTTCGCATGTTCCAGCTAATTTTCCCTTAAGTTACTATCGTACCAAAAAAGCATGCGTAATTTATCATGAAATCATCAGACCCTAGGGCGCTTCACCACTCTTTTTGAAAATTTATCTGCCAAGTAATCGAGCTACCACGAGGAAACGGCCTCTTATCAGATATTTGGTAAGAAAAATAAAACACTGGAAATACGAGTGGATTTTTCTTATTCAGCAATCAACATGAAAAAGAAGTTATATTGGATAAAATCTCCTAATTCTGCAAATCTTGAATCATAAGAAGACACTCTTTTGATTCGTTTTCATAAGCTAAATCTTTTAAATCCCGAACGGCTTCACCGTGGAAAAAAATTAATAACCAAAACTGAATAAGGAGATGGAAAATATTATCCAAAGATCTCCAAGGTACACACAGGAAGGGATCGAGAAATGCGAGGGTAGGAGGGATGGAGAAGAAATTATTTCTGGTGGGGATGAGAGGGGACGGGAAAGAGAGAGGGGAGCGATGGAGGACGAGGAGCAGACCGAGGTTCCAGAAGAGAGGTCGGGGAGGGATGGAACGGGTGTGAGGGAAGAAATGGGGGCGGTTGTTCTTCTTCGGGAAATGAGAGAGGGGGAGTGTTCTTCGGCTGCAAGGGCAGTGGGGAGAATTCTTTGGTGGACGGCGGATTTTGGGGAGTGGGAGGCAGGGGAGGGAGAAACAGGTCAGCTGTCCTCTCGCCCCGCTGGAGGAAACTTGTTTGCTCAGAATGTATACGGGGAAGGGACATTAGGCGGTGGAGGGAGAAGGGACATTGGGAAGGGGTGGGGCTGGCGACGGGAAGGCAACCACGGAAATGAAAAATAGCGGAGGAGAGGAAGTGAGGAGGCGAGTTGTGAGCATTCAACCCCGATTTGATCTATCGATTATCATATTGGCGACCTAATTTAAATTCGCTGACTCCGTTATTGACGGCCTCTCGGTTTGGCTCTCATACATGGTGATATGTCTATGATGAAAGTGACCTAGCAGACGATGAATCAGTGATTTAAACGAGTGCATTTACATTGATTTTTGATCTAAAGTTCTCTCCTACCATCGAATTCGTCCGTGAAATTTAATGTGAAACATTTCTCCGGATGGGATGGCTAGTGCATTGGCCTTCATGCACTTTCAAGAGTAGTCAGCAGTCTATTTCAGCCGGATTTGAATGTGGACCCTTCGGCGTATTTCGTAGGTACTTTGGCTGACGTTTCTCTCCACCCTTTTGAGTTAACCGACAAAAATACTTTTCTTTCCTTTGATGCGTCAAAGGAACTCAAAGAGCATTATTCCCTCCCATTCGTAACTACCACAAAATTTCAACCCATTAAAATACTTGAACTATTGTCTAATGTTACTAAAATTCTGTTATGGTAGATCACAAAACTTTTTCCTATCGACTCGAGGTTTTCCGTATAATTTGAGAGTTGTTGATCGCACCCAAACGCTGAAATACATTTTCATAACATCTATCGATTACTCTATATCAGCAGTCACCGTGACTTTTATCTACCAATGGTAAATCAACGAAACCCGAAAGCTTAAAATTAATTTTCAGACTGTACTATGACAAGGAATGCCTCGATAATTGAATCCCCAGAATCCGTAATCGCGGCGAACGAGTCAACTGGCGTTTATTTTTTTCACAGGCTCTGTAAATGTCGTTCGTTCATCTATTTTACACAGAATGGGAACCGAGAGTTTGAAATCAGGCGTCGAACGGATGTTAAAGGAATAGGGGTTCAGGCTGGAGGAGGAGTTAAGCATCGTATGGGGACGGGGAAAGACGGAGGGAGAGTCGGTTGGTGCTTCTTAAATCCACGAAGAGCTGAAAAGACCGCAGATAGCATCAGCGTGTCGAAGAGCGAGAAGCTTTGGTCGGGGGGAGGCGTCACGATGGGAAAACGATGGCGGAATAAGGACCAGCCTTTGGTGAGGGGAGAAAACTGAGGTAGAGGGGCGAATTAAAATGATGGATTAACGGGTAGATTGCGGTAACATTACGTAGGGAACGTATTCGCAATAGCAGTTGTGTGGTTGGGAATGGAGAGGAGCCTGGAGAAATAATCGGAGATGTAATTTTGTGAGCACTTGAAGGGCTTGATGGAAAAACATAGGGGCAAATTTGAATGCCTGCGCCAAATGAATTTGAGCTCTCTAAGAGGAATCCTATTTCTTCCTCTCGCTATGGATTGTCACAGAGAGAGAGAGAGTTCTGGTAGGATGATGCGAAGCACGCTCAGTTGCCTTGAAACTGAATTATTTGCCCGACTACGAAGATATTTTTAGTTAGGGTAAGAAAGTATGATTATGCCAATGTAATATTAAGCAGACTTTATTCCTATCAATTCCTTGATAGTTATTCCCTATCTCAATTGGGTAAGACTGTGATAGACACGTAACTTTTTACGGAGCACAAATAATTTCGTGTGAATTACGAAAACTAACTCTATATAATGCGTATAACTTACTTAGTATTTTAAAGCAAAATCTGGATCATTTTAAAATTTATTTGATTGTCTAAATGACCATCGCAAACAATAAGCGCTATCATTATTGTTTGATAGTAATATTACTCTGCGACTGTTTTAACCGATGTTTTTTCATGCAAAATGTGATGCTTTCATAAATTTCGTAGAGTAACATCTACGTGACGTCTGAATAACAATTCATTTTTACTTCTCTGTTGCGCTGACGCAAAGGAGCCGCCCAGAGTATGCATTATAAATCAGAGCCGTAGGGGAAGCGGCGGCGTCCGGCAGCTGATAGCCCCCGGTAGCGTAGGCAACTTGCGGCACAGAACATGCGTGCTGGTTGCATACGCCTCTCGCCGTTTTTTTAATGCACGCGGAGGGAGGGAAGTCTGGGAATGAATTAGAGATGACTAAGCTTAAAGCTAAAGGATGGAAATGGCTGGAGGATATTTGAGACGAACTTCAGCTGTCTTGTTTCCTCGACGGGGGGTCACAGTCTTCGCCCGAAGAAAGTTAAGTGGCGGGAGAATGCGAGGATGTATTTTGAATGGAGCGGTTAAAGCCTAAGAGTCACATGCTGTGAGCGTTGCTGCTGAGACAAGACTGCTGCTTCGCTCATCTTGCAGTAGAAAGAGAAAGAGGTTAAAGAGTTTTAATTTGGCCGTCACATACTTTCAGTTTATGTGATAGGAAGCTATACGGAGATTGAATGCGCGGGGATCTCAACGTTAATGGCTAATCAGATTCTGACATTTCAGACAATTTGAACATTTGTTATGAAGGTGAACACTTTTTATTTGAGTATTATTTTGACGTTGAAATAAAATATCTGTAGATATTTAAAAATCTTTTAGTAACTAAAAAAGGCATGGATTTATTGAAGAAATAAGCTTCTCTGCTACGGTTACGTATGAACGTCAGGAAAATTCAGTCAAAAATTTATATCCCTTTTAAAAGAAAACAAAAGGTTCTATCCGCAAAGAAACTAAAGAAATTATAAAAAACTATATAAATCCTGGGAACGAGAAAAATAGCCCTCTGCCAAGACATGCCTACGCAATGGATGCGTGTAGGTGAGCCTTGGGCGGTAAAATCTGCACAGTTGAAGAGGACTTTAAGGAATGTAGATGTGGAAGAACAAGAGAACGTTAAAGAAAAATTTTACGGATAGAGTGACGTAGGAAGAAGCTATTCCTACGCATGATGGAGGAAAAAGTCAATGTCAGTCACTGAAAAAAGGTTGCACGATAGTTTGCTGAAGAAAACTATGCAAGCAAAGTGAAAAGGGAAAAAGAGGACGAAATTCCCGGATGAGGGGCGCAGAACATGAAATTAGAAGACATGCAAGTGAAAATATGTGTGTAGGAGAAGAGATCGGAGTAAAGGGGAGTAGAATGGAGAGCAGCATCAAACAAGTCCTGGGATTGATGAATATTGCTGATGATTCGTTCTTTCCAAGGAAGGGTTTTTAGGAGTGTGGAGGACACAAAGTAGCATATTCTGTTCTGAATATTCAGAAAATATCAAAGGGTTGAATTAAATATCGGGTGACTACGAACGTCCTTTGCAGAGAGTAGAGCTATGAATCGGGGAAAACACAATCTCACTACTTGAAGTATGAACTTTTTATCCACCTTAGATTCCTCAAATCATTTCAGTTCATGTTATTCAGTGCTGGGCACTTGATACACGTGTGGGCGCGTTATTTTCCCCCTCTCCTCTCGGCTTCTGGGGCTCACCAGTTTTGCACACCCCCGCCTCCAAAATACTCCCTATCACTCGCTTAAATCACTTGCTTCTGTGCTTCAGCTTTATACTTCAACGTAGATGATGCAGCTTAGAATTGAGACCTGACAAACCAGGCGTGACATTTACATCCGCGCATTCCCTCTCCGCTCTGGCGATGCACAAATGGCGTAACGTGTGTACAAAGTAAAGAAGCGGAGGTGGGCATATAGAAGAAGCTATTCGAAAGAGACGTAGTGTGTTCTTGGATGTGGAAGTAAGGCAAGGCAAGAACGACAGTTAAAAAAAAGACATCATGGGGTGAAATAGTGGTTAGCGAGTACCCTTCATTCCGGAAAGACCCAGGTCTCAAGATAGCATCTGAATATACGGAGCAGGGTGAAGAGAGTGTAAGACGTCCGTACATGAATTTATTAGCGCGGAATGAATAGCATTCATGCAGTTCTGTCTCTTTGAAAAGGAAAACAATAACGCTTGCAGGATTTCTGCATAAAGGACCTATAAATGCATAGCTCTAATATAATGCAATCTTCAATTTCCATGATCACATTATCGAGGTGCATCAAATTTTAACTAAAATTAGTGAATATATATTCATGTATATATCTCTGTGTGTGTATGCATGTATAAACCATAAAAACAGTAATCAACCAGTAAAACAGTGATCGCAATCAAGTAAAAGGTCGGTTTGGTAGGTGATGATAGAGTTCACAGTACTACGCCCGACGGCGTGTAAAATTCACATACAAGGGTTACCTGTTATATATATATATATATATATATATATATATATATATATATATATATATATGTGTGTGGGGGGGGGTCGCGGTAGTCCAGGGGGTAGAGCGTTGGACTACTGACCGGAGGGTCCCGGTTTCAAATTCCCGGGCAAGGCACTCTGGGCACCTGCAGCTCCACCCAAGCTATGTGATTTTTCGGGTACCAGATCTTCCTGGTAAACCATAACCGGCACTGGGAAAGGAACTGGCCCCCCTACCCTGATGTGTAAATTTCACACGCCGTATAGGGCTTAGTACTGGGTGAGCTCTACCATCACCTACCAAACCGCCCTACGGGTTGATTACTGTGATTATGCTTATATATATATATATATATATATATATATATAATATCTTCAAAAGATGAGGATGGACCGGATCTGCTCCGTGACAAGAAGAACGTTAATTCAACGCTTCTTTGAATTCCATAATTCACATGACATGATAGTTTTAGACCGCTTGCGAGCTTTATGCCTGGCGTTGCCCTTTCTATCTTGTTGCTCTTAGCCACAGATAGACAAAAAGACTCATTACGCCAGCACGTGATTTTATCTCTGCTTCTATTCACATCTTCGCCTCACCGTGTCCCCTCCGACGCGGAGAGGCGGCGATCCGTTCACCGCCGCCGTGCGAGTGAATGAGTGCAATGGGTTCACCTTGGCAGAATGGGAGCGCGCGGCCCGCGTATTCTCTCGTCGCAAATGAGAACTCCGACCTACGTTGGCGACACCATTCGTCAGCGCGATAGCAAAAGGAGATAGCGGGAGAGTAGGGTTGTGGTCGACTCCATTCAATGCCGGCCTTGCACTCGACGGGGGGGGGACCAATTCCGCTAAAAACACAGTTGCCGAAACACACCCACGTAGATGCACCTATTCACTGATCTGCTGCACTGCACTCGTTCGCAAACATGCACCGTACACAGCTGAAAGTTGAGCGGGAAGCGGAAGCAAAAGTGCTTTTACATGCATGGCCTTTAAACGGTTTCCTTTCCGGGAAGCAGTGGGTGAAAAGGATTTCTGCTCCGTTCAGACTGATAGCATCAGTTAAATACTGAACTCCTGTGATACCTCTCTCTCTGGTTAGAGATAAAATGTTCCCGTCACATATTCTCTGGTTTCAAAAAATATTCAAATGATAAGAGTAGTATATGGCACTCTCTGATAAAATGTACGAGTTTAATAAGGTATTATTCCTTATGCATAAATATCTTTCCCGTGTTCAAATGATCTTTACCTTCGTAGTACGAGTTTCTGAGGAGAAAATGTAACGTTTTATATTCATCATGAAATCCTCAGCCTTTCTCAGGTTTTTGCAAACCTCGGATTCTAATTTTATTCGTTTCATTTCTGCCTTATCCAAATTCCTCCAGTATTCATATTATTTTTAAATCTTGGAAACAATCTTTTTTTTCTTCAAGTACAAATTTTTCTTGCCGGTTGTTCGCCTTCGTGTAAATTTAATCATGTGAGGTTTGAGCCAAAATTGAACCAAAATTCACACGGAGTCCCATAATAATAGCTTTAGAATAGCAATAACTGAAAAATTATGGTACACTTGTATCATACACAGCACCCCGCAATGTCTTGAGTCAGAAGGTGTAAGGATACCAGTCATTAAAACTGGTAGGAAGGATTGTGTAGGCATGCAGATGTTTCTCTCTTACTGTGTTATGGTCGTGAGAATTGTATGTGCTCGGGAAATATGAATCCTTCGTCTGTATTTCTCATAAGCTTCCTAATTTTTTCATGATGTTATTGTAATTGTAATTGCCGATGTAATACGAGACACGGATCATTAATTTGGTCTCTCGAGTGACTTTGCTAAAATTATACCACTGTAGTAGGTTTTTCCTTCCGTCGAATCTTCATGGGTCCAGGAGCTTCCATATAACAATTTGTTGTAACTGTGCGGAGCCTTTTCTTTTATATTGTTGTTCATGAAATTAGTGGCTGTTCTCTGAACTTGGAACAATTCATGAATAATTTTCTTGTTTGAATCCAAAATGCTTGCAGTATACTTGATGCGAGATCTAAATATTGGAAATAAAATAACTTTACATCTCTATTTTTTATGTTCAGAAATACTAGATTCTGCATAGTGGCAAAGCGTATAAATATATACTGTGCATATATTTTCCGCACATTAGGTCCTGTGCGATGGTTAAATCCAAGTATTTTTAGCGATCACCAACTCACACTTACGTTTTGTTACCACCGAATATACCATTTCTAAATAGAGACAACTCCTGAATCCCTAATTATTATATTTCAGCAGGGCTATGTCTAAAATGCTTCAAAAATACCATATTAGGAATTAAAGGGAAGAACAAATATAACATGTTCCTCTGTTTTTTGTAAATTTCAGCCTACAAGTAGTCCTATCGTAGAATAAAACCTGAAAAATCAATATTTTCCTCATGATTATTAGCAAGCATGACATCTGATGCAAAGTGAGATCAAATAATCATTACGTTTATAAAAATTAGTGTCATTAATATCACAGTTGTTTTGTGATATGATTTTCGTAAATAATATTAAACTCAGATATTCAAAAACCGCTTTTCTTATTTTTGTGAATGGAATTACTTGTATTTTCAATCCTGGAGTATCCAATTTTATTCTCTTAATTGGTGGCGGTAAATGAGAGAGGTACTTTCTGCCATAGATATCAGTCATCATAAAATATTTACTCGTTTCCTTTTATGAGGTTTTTAATTAACCTAATTCCAAATATAAAGGTTGTAATAACTTGAAGAGCTGATTAAATTTCCATTTTAGAAAATTTTACTTTAAATAATATGATGTAACTCATTCATTTTTAATTAAAATTGGTGACGTTTATCGACCGCTCATAAATTTACCTGAATGACCTAGCTTGAAGAATGTCTACATATATTACATAGGCTTTCTATTCAATATACGAGTCTGGTTTATGTTTATATTAAATTCCATTCCAGCTAAAGTATTCCATTCCAGCTAAAATATTCCAACCCAGATCAATAATATGAGAATGTATATTACCTTCCGATATATTTATTTTTGATCGCACTAAACCAATATGTAACTCAATTAATTTTTAAATAATAATCGAATTAATTGTTTTCGAATTTTCCATTTTGGGTTGTTTTATAACTTAAACATAATGATATCAATTATCCAGTTATTATTCCGTGTTAATAATAATAACATTAGTCACCAAATGCATTTTTCTTTCCATTTCGTTTTTCCTTTGAGTGGTAAACTTTCAGTAAACCACGCCCTCGTCCTCCTTTCAAATTATTTTAAACTTTTGGAAAGATGTTAGAAAAACCGTTGTCATTTGATAAGTTAGTAAACACGTGAAAGACGTCATAGTGGATGCAGTTGGCAGCTTATTTTATTGGGAAAAGTTCTAATTTTTTAAATTCTCGAATGTTCACTTCAATGCTATTCGTAATATGTAGAACAAAAAAGTAGGAACGGATTGGTACAACCATTCGCTCCACTCAATAATAAAATGTTTGACCCCAAACTTCGTAAAATAGTCGCAAGTTTGCTGATAATGGGTGATAACATGTCCCTTTTGCAGCCGAAAGTGTAACGTGCAGATATATCGTGATATTTCTGTGTTGAACAAATCAAAAGTTGCGAATCTTTGTTGATATAAATCTATATCTACAGTCTCACGATCGCTGTTGGTGGAGACTCATATTTTAATTTCATCAGTAGTCCCTGTCCGAGGATCAATGTGTAGCATGCATAAAAAACAGACGAGGCGTAAAATGCAGGGCTGGGATGAGTGGGAAGGAGGAATTGGGAGAAGGTGAACGCCCTTTTAAACCTTCATCCACCCCTTCCCCCCCTCTCCCACAATTACATTTCCCCAGAATTCACAACCGGATGGTCCAGTCCTTCTCAAGTTTTTTGTCATCCTCCGAAGATCTCCTCATTTCGGATGCCGAGAGATAGAAAGAGAGAGAGTCATCCACTTATTCCAGTTTTTTATGATTCTTCAGTATTCTCGACCCACCCAACTGTTGTGTCCTTGCTCGTTGCCATTTCCGTGTCGTCCACGGATGTGCTCTCGTATTAAATCAAGGCGGCACTGGAGTGCCGCCACAAAACAGCCGAGCGCTGCTTTCCATTCGCCCTTCCCTTAATTATCGCGCAACGTGAAACCAGTCGCGCGCTCACGGGAAGTTACGACCGAAACCCGTGAAGGTGGGTGTGTCACGAGAAAGTGATACTTTTCGGCAATTCCGCTTTTGGCTTCACTCTCATTAAGGAGAAGTACGGGGAAACTTAAAATACGTGAAATGTGGGACAATTTGAGTTCTCTAACTTTCTTTGTTTGATCCTAATGAAGATTCAATTCAACGGAGCATGAGCGCTACTCTGCACATCCCTCGATCTTAGTTTAAGATACTTAGTTTTTTATTCGTTTAATTGCTGAAAATTTGCTACTGGAAAGGAAATTTTCATCTACTTCCAATGCACCATTATGACTTATTTTCTTTTACAGTTTTATGATGGTTGGAGTTCCTCGAGATATCACATTTTTATTGCACCCGATTAATTTTTCTGATTTTGCCTATTCATTTTGTGAATTTTTGAAGAGATTTGAGTTGTTTAATCATGGAAGCTTGATTTCATGAACTCATTTAAGACAGACAAGTGCTATTTTTCTACCAATATTTGTAATTTAAGCTACGCGAAGTTCATTCATTCGTAAAATTGTATCATTTCCATTTCACTGCTGTCTCTCTTTAAAGAGCAACACACTGCTTTCTGCAGCGGAGTCATATAATCCGGTCATAGCCAAGGCTTTCCATAAGTTTTATGATGTGAAATTTTAATATAGTTGCATGGAATTGAGCAAAAATGTAACACTTAAAACAAACCTGTCAATGGAAAATAGCGTAGATGAAGTGTCAAATCACCTCTCTGTCATTTTTTCACGCTACTCGACTGTGGATCTCGAAAAAAAGAGACCCCCTGCTCCACCGTCTCTGTCACGAATCCTCTTGAATTGTATAAACCTACCTCACTCATGTACGAATGCGGGAAGGCGAGGTGTAACGGACTTCGTTTGAGTCACACTAAGAACGAATGAGCCCTGTGGTATCTCGTGGGGAGAAATAAAAGGCCTACCTCGCATAATCGAGTGATAATAAGGAGCGATGGAACGACAGCGGGAAAGGGAAGGGGAGGGAAAGGAAAAGGGGAAGGTTTTGAAGAAGTGGAGAGACGGGCGTCTCAATCAGACCACCAATCAGAGTAAACGGCTGACTTAAATGCGGCGGTTTGATCAAGATGTGGAGTAGGGGGGGGCGTGGTGGGGTTTCAAAGGGGAGGGGAGAAAATGAGAGGAAAAATGAAAGCTGGGGGAGATAGGGAGAGAAAGATGGATAGAGAGAGAGAGGAAGAGAAGGAAGGCGAGGATATGGGCGACGGGCAGATGATTGCCTTGTCACCGACGTGAGCGCCGCCCGCGGTGAGCCCAAATGGGTTTTGTAGAAAAACAAAAGGCTGGGAAGAGGCGGACGAGTTACCATTTAAAAATCCCATGGCAGTGATGGCGAAAAAAGAGAGAATGTATGTGAAAATGTATAGAGTTAAAAACTCGGGAGGGAGGGCAAAACGGATGACAAAGGTCTTGAGGACCCTTGACTGAGATTTTTCCCCTTCACCCCTACATCCCTCCTCCGCTGCCTTAAATGAGCCATAATAGGAACCACCGCCGATCACTCTGCGGTAATTGCTATCCAAGTGGTTTGCGAGTGTCATTCCACTTTCAAATTTCCATCCACTCTTTGATGGCAAAAATGCAGACCGTTTTTCGCGTCATAAAATGCGTAGAAAAATAATTGAATTGGTGTATAATAAATTCCAGTTCAGCCAAAAGCAGTGGATTCTCTTCCAACCATTATATTTTTGGAAAACTGCTGCTCATACTATTCTTTAGTTCCCTATTCTAATCTAACATATATTCAATGGTTCAATTACAAAACTGCATCTTTTAGATTGGACATGGGAAAAAATATGTTTTCAATTCTTTCTTTGGTTTATACATGCATTGCTTCACCAGTGTGCAAACCATTCTAAAGTATACCTCACTATTCAGCTAATGCACTTGGCACGGTATTTAAAAGATTATTTTACGTTTAAAACTTTCAAGCGAATAGGATTTCGTAACACAATAATTTTATGCACATCTTGCGAATGTTGCCTTAGGAGTCAATGATTTATATTTTTTGATCAAGGTAATACGAAGTTCTATGACATTTTACAATGCGTACTTATCATGAAGCACAAGCAGTAACTAAACGATTTCCCGGGGACCGTGAATTTATATTTATTGTCAATATCTAAAAAAATAATGGCTTTTATTCAAAGGTTAATCTCGTCAGATTTTTTAAATAATATCCGAATTAATTACCAAAGCATTCCAATTCGTTGTATATTGTCACAAAATTTGATTTATTTCCTTAAATTCGAGTGGATAGTAGTTTTTGGGAACATATCATCAAAGGCGAACTTCCTACTGAACCTTTATCCTTACCATTTCATATCCATGCAAGGAAATTAAGTACAAAAGTGTATCCAATTTGAAATAAACTCTTAGGCGTCCTTTTTTTATTTACGTCATGCAGCGAGAGGGGATTTGAGTTTCATAAAATGTGACTATAAGAGGGGAAGGAGCGTTCGTCACCATGACGTCACTTTCACAATAGCGTCAATATTGGCTGAAATATGGGAACATATACTCCTATTGTTAGTGGTACGTCTTTTGGAGCAAAATCACGGTGACAAAGCATGGCGTGGGGGGATGTGCTTTAGGGGGGAATTCAGGGGGGAGGGTCGGGCAAAAATACGCCAATGCAATTTTTTTGCAACAGAGGCAAAAATCATTGTACCATCATTTTTGTTCGAAGACTGTTTCAAATAATAATGAAGCTGATATTAAAAAACTGGTTTACAAATATTAAAATATACAACGTTAAAAGTACTCAATTTACGAATGTTACAAATGAAATGAGGTGTAGAAACCGAAATCACGGTGCTTAGCTCTTCAGAGGGTTCACTTTAATAATGGCGATTATATAAATCCAATGGGCGCTGGAGTGGGTTATTAATTTTTATTTCCAACAAAATGATTTTATAATTAATATTTAATCCTTTTCCAGCGGGACTGGTTGAATACATACTTCATTTTACACTCGTTGAAATTTTTGATATTACCATCATTTTCCTTTAAAAAAATTTCATTAATTAAAAATGTGAGTCATCCATAATAATTCCATAGAAATTTTCATTCTAATTTTCTACTTTTTTCGTTAAATTGCCTTACTTTGAAACACAGTCCACATGACTTTCAGTTGGTGTGCGGCATTACCAACAACGGCAATGTTTTCACCTTTATCTTGATCGTGAAGTCACACGTCATTATTTTTATTATTTCCAGTTTTCAATATCCACCAAGTTTTTGGGTACGTGCAAATCGAAATAATACGAAGGAAATATTAACATGGGTGAATAATTATTCTCTTTCGTAACTATTGTATGACGCTGTGCAAAGCATATTATTTGTTCAAATATCTTGATAAGTCGTAGGCACCTTTAGGAATGGAACATTCATTGTCTTTGTTCTGTAGAAAAATAATTCATTTTTCGCCTCAAATACAGTGAAAATCCACAGGAAAAATGCTGTGGGGTACATTTAAACGTGGGCACAGAGAACATGGAAATTTCTTCATTTTGAGTACCTCCCATGGATATCTCAGGAGTAAAGTGCTTTTACAGATTTAAAAGAAACCATTTCAAAAATGATGTTCCTGAATTCGAATATTCCTTGCGCACTTGTTCAAGCATGAATGCACCTCTCCATTACAATGCCTCTGTTCCCAACCCTTGGAGAGTAATGTTTTATTCTCGCGTAAGATATTTAAAAAAATAACAATTTACAAAAAAAAATGCGTGGATACAGATTGAAAAGAGAGGAGACATTGTGGGGGCATGGAAATGGAATGCTGCTTGTTCTTGACAATTCCTTGTGCCATGAAATATTTTTGAGCCCGCGGCATGGGGCATTTTTCGCGTAGTTATTCGTGGGAGTGTTCCTTTTTGCAAGCTCGAGGTTAGATGGCGACGAGTGTATGCATTTCAATGCGAAAAAGACAAACGGCGGGGTGCATCCAGCAGCAGTGAGCAAGGAGAATAACAAGTGGGATCTCCCGGCCTGGTGCCTTGCGATATCAAAGTGCTCCTTGAATCCGTACACGGCGTGAAACAATCAGGGGAATGGTTCCCTTTGCGAGGGATGAGGCGATTGGGAGGACAGCGGGAGGGTGCGCGGGTGGTTGAGGCGATGAACTGAAATTCCATTAACTGATAAACGTCGATTGAATTCGTGCGTCAAAGGCATGCAGCATCGGGAGGCGAGCGAGCTCAAAAGGCTTCGTGTGTATATACATATTTTTTTAAATCACGTATTCTTCCTTTGGCGTGCCGCAGTTGCGCGCATAAAAATATAAAACCCATCATCTCGGCATGCGGAATGCCACCAAGGAAACAAACAATGATCTTTTTATTTTGCACCCTCTGGTCCCTGCATTCTTTTTAGGCTTCATATAATGTGTCGCCTTTTTTTACCAGCACTCACCGTGGAGAGAGTGTGAGAGTATGTTATCGTCTCTTTCTCCAGTGTTTGATGCTATCTCTTTCGGATGTTATCCAAATGTTTCCATAACGTGGGATCAAAATGGAGTGCGTTTCACTTGTATCCCCTGGTCACACAAGTAAAAGTATTTTCCATGACCTGTGTGGCTGAATTAATTCCGGAGGATGTTTTCGGGTTCCTTTTAAAAAACAAATTTTTGGACGCAAAAATTGTGTTTCCTATTGATAATACTTTCAGATATCAGAGTCATCAGTCATTCGTTTATCCATTACTTCAATGGAATTATTCATCTATTTTTTACCTTCTAAAAGGCTCAAAAAATAGTCATTCTCGATCAGAAAATAATCGTGAAAACCATTATTTTAATACGAAAGAAAATAATTAATATATATATTAATTACCTTCACACATCTGGTGGTGTAATTAAAACCTAAATCACTCGGAAGTATTCGCACGAATGTTCACCTATAGAATTTCGACACCATGTTAGGTTTTCAAATTCTTTTTTAAGATAAATTTCTAATGAGGATTGTCCTTCTTTTCAGCTGAACTGGGAGATTACGACCAAAGGCGGCATTCTCCGGGCTACGTATCTGAATTCAGATTTCTCTCCAATCAAACGGTCGAGCTGGAATCAAGAATCGCAGAACTTCACAAAGGATTAGTGTAAGTTTAGTGAAATATTTTCTCTCTACGTAATAATGAAAAATTAATCACCCGCATGCTGTCGTACTACCGATTTATTGATACATAAATCCTGATAGATAAATTGATTCAGTACATTAATAAAATATATACGTAGATGTGGAATAGTTAATAAATGGCATATTTAATATCAGTGGTCTTAACTATTGACATTAATAAAATCTATAATGCAACTGTTAAGAGATTTTATGAGGCTGACTCAACATTAGATAGTTAAAACTCTCAATCACTTGTTTTTAATCCGATATTATTCTCGGAACAATTATGTAAATTTTTCAGCACAAAATGGTTAGTCTTTTTCATTCTTATTTATTCATTCTTTAATGTTTGTGGTATTCTCACGGTAGTGTTAACAGTTTTGATTTAAGGTTGAATATGGTTCTTGGTAAGGGTTCATTCGTGGCGAGTAGGCTCGTGCATAATGAGACCAGTTTAAGACAATTAACGCACAATATTTTTCAGAAAATATCTATGAATTAGTAATTGATGTATTTTATAAACATCTTAACAACATTTGTAAGTTAAATAATGTGGTTTATCTATATTTGATAGCATCTTTCCGTGACACATCTGACGAATTTGAATGAGTTTAACCCTTAATTCTTCCATTTTTTTCTCCAGTGGGCAAATCCCTGCGGTGGCTGAGCTCAACTATTTGGAGAAGGTCAAATGGCTAGATATGTATGGCGTGGACCTACACCCCGTACTGGTAAGTATTCTAAACGGAATATAGCAATTATTGATACAATGGATGCTTGTCAAATATAAATCCATTAATGATATTGGGCAGGCAGCATATTTTTAGTGAAATCCGAAAAAGGCTGATAAATTAAATGGAGTAAATATAAATGGAATGCTGAAGACCGTAATAGATAGCAGAACATTGAGTAATCAGGGCACAGGATGGAAGAGAGTAGGATTTCTAGACAACATTCAGACAGGCGGAAGTTACGAAGAAATAAATACGTCATGCTGGGCAAAGAAATTGGAAAATCTCAGAGATTTCATAGTAAAAAGTCGTTAGGAATCGTCAAAAAAACTAACTTCAAATAGGAAGAATACCTTGGATAAATGAACTTGCTAGTGGCAGTGAATGAAAGCCATTAAATTGGAAAATGTCTAATGTACATGTTGCACGTAGTGCGAGATTAATTTTACAATCGTTTGAAATTTATTTGGGTATATATTCACAAAATAAGTTTATATATGATAAGTTTACCATTAAAATTTTTCACAATATACCATGGTTTCCACCTAAATATTTTTGGAAGTCAAAAATTTCGCCCTCTCCCGTTATGTTATAGTTCTGCATGGTACACTGTGAAACAAGTGCTTTCAACGGACCTACATGAGCATCTATTTATATTAAGAATGATATTCTTCATTTATTGAGCGAATTTAAAACCAACGGATGCCTAGATTTTGGATATATAGTTCGGATCACATAAATAAATATAGCTGGACTCGATCCCGCAACGTTAGCATTAGTCGGCGAGCGTATTTTCCATCAAGCTAATTCTACTGGACTTGGTTTTCACGAATTACTTGAAAAGAATAAAACTCGTTACCTCTAGACACGCCCTCTGCACGTTTGTCACGTGATTGTCGGTCATTCCTCAAACTCATCACTTAGCTAGTAGCGCGGGTGTGTTTGCTCTCTTGGAATCCTCCTTCGCCTCTCGTTAAATAATTTACTGGAGAATGAATGAGAGACAAGGGCGTAAGCCTCTCCATCTGCACCCCGGTTCGCCTCCTTGCACCCCTTCCCGCGTTGTTTATCTTCCCATCCGTGGAATTTAATATTTTCACATTTACGTAATGCGGTCTCTCTAAGAGATTATTTTGTGATGAGAAACTACGAAAAATGTTATGCACGGCTTCAAAAGTGACAAGATTTTAATCTCTGAGTTTTTATTATATTATTTTATTTAAAAAGCCATTAAATAGCCTTATGATTTGAATGGACCTACATGCAATCCCTTTGAACTTTTTTTTCGAATTTCGTACCTGAGTTAATCAGTAAGTTTTGGAGTCAGAAATTCGTCTTACTTTCACGCTGTTTAATGTATTATAGGAGCAATGACGACTGATTTAATTACATCAGTCGTCAATGCACCTATTTTTTAGCACTAAATGTACTTCTATTTCATTTCTACTCCCCAAATCACTTCATAATTTGACTTCAATTCAAATTTTCTTAAAGTAGCCTTTTTTTCATTGACTAAATCAGTAGCAAATGGGTGAAGCGACCGACTTCTAAGGTCCTCTTTGCCATTAGAGACAGGTAAGCAATTTGGTAGAGATGAGATACAGGATGTAGGGTGGAGAGAAACCCAGCGTCGGCAGTAACCATTCCCTCTTAAAAGATGACTAAAAATCTAAAATATAACATATTATCCGACGGGCGCACTATGTCACGTCTGAACTCCACACGGATTCCGAAAAGGCAACATAATAGCTATTGATAAACACATTCTTGCCAGGGCTCATACCCTCCCGATAAGACGAGAGTTAACGAGGCATCGGTCCAGCCTATTCCCTAACTAATTTTTAATAGTAGTTTACCAGTCAATGTAACTTTTAGATGGACCCAGGGCTCTGCATTACTAAACTTCTAAGATGCCCTAAAACCCGACATTACATTAAACCGTATATATCCTGCAAGCCACCGCTAGGGTGTGTGGCAGGGGTGAATACACACCAGAATAATTTTACCCGAACATGACCCTACCGCGCTCGAGCAATGTTATTATGATCCCCTATCGTTCGTGGAAAAAATGACATATAGAATCTATCTGTTCCACACTTAATGTCTCTAATTTTATTAATATGATCTCTCCTACGGTAGTGCAGTGGGGTAATAATATATTTTCATTATTACTGCTAAAGAAACTTCCAATATATGCAAGAGCTTCAATCTGTTATTTAACCTTCGCTCCATGAATGATTCCCAGCCTATCTGCTCTAATATTTTGGATACGCTACTAAGTTTATCATAACAATGTTTTACGAATCTAGCTCCGCTGCGGTACACGTAATCAAATTCAGCAATTAATCCAACTTCGTGAGGATTCCACATACTTGCAGCATATTCTAAACGAGGCCTAACCAACGACAGATAGTATTACTTCTCAACGTCTCCTGCATGCACTTTTCCTGCCTCCTTGAAATTTCTCCCAACTCCATTCCATCTCCTCCTATCCTACCCTAGCTTTTCTTTATTTCAAAAATACTAATTCAGCACTAACTAATTTTGTAGTTTATATTTCTTTTCCTTTGACAATGAAACATTTCAAATTATCAGTTACATTTCCAAGTGAAAACTTCTGCAAATACAGTTATAATTCCCTTTACAAATTCGATACCGTCTGTTTCGGGAGCATTAGTCATATTAATGTTCTTTGATAAATGGGTTCAAATCATTGCTCTATCAAATTTTCAATAATTATGAGTGCTAGGCTACGATTCTGCATCAGTTTTTTAGTTTGGTAGGTCAGCCAGAGGATAATACCAAATAATTTATGAGTTCTATAGTTAACGCTGCTATCTTGCGTTCATATCCGGCCGGATATGCGCATGGTGGATGAATTTTGATATGTGTGCCTCGATAAAAGCCCCATGCAAATAATTCGAGCGGTGAACCTTATAGAACATTATTAAGATGTTCTCGTCGTGGTATTTGTAATGTTAGGGGTGTCGACTACCCGAGCGATTCCGCGGGGCAAATTCTGTTTGGCATGATTTCCCACAATGAACATTACTGGGGCCATGCTCTCGACGAGATCCCTGCTCCGTCGGTTATCCAGCGGTAATATTCTCCCCCAGAATGGCCTGGTAACCATAAGGTTTCTCTACGTCCGCCCGGTTAAGCCTCCAACGGTCACTTGCACCGATGCGCCAGGATCTAATCACGGCGGCTGGTCGTTGGCGTAGCATCGGGCGGAGGGGTGGGTAAGTCGGAGGGGGAGGGGAATCGTGTATCGTTTGGGACCGATCCCTTCCCGACTCCGCCTGCCCCTTTCCCTTCTCTCACCACTCCTCCGTTGACTTTTAGGCTAATGAGGACGCCGCGTCATGCGTGAGGAGGGCTTCCCCTCTCCCTCCCATACTCTCTCTCTCCCCCTCAGCCTCTAGAGGAGCGGCGGATGGGATGTGTCTTTGTCGGTTTTGAGTCCCACCACCGATCGCCAGTGCACCCAAACTCTCGCCTGTCTCAGGACCTGCCTCCTTCCCTCTCGCACCAAGCGGAATGGTGCACGCGCACGACGGAGACACCATCGGCGTCCACTCACCCCGCCCCGCTTCTCCCTCCGAGCGACGATCGCGATAGCTGTATTACGCAAATGAAGAACGGGGGAGGGAGTAAGGGGAGATGGAAGGAGGATATGACCCCGCAGTCATAATCCCCCCGTCCCCGTCGGTGTACGCCGGCCAATATCTTAAGTGGACGGTCGCCTGGAGGCGGATATCATGCCACATGCCACCTTTCTCCCTCTCTCTAGTCATAGGAGGTGTAGGCTGTACCTCACGAGGGATACTTGTTTAAACTTCTTTACTGTATATTGAATTACATTTAAATTACACATTTCGGGAAGAGAAAACCGTACTAAAACATAGAAAACCGTCTCTCCCGTGAAGGTATCGCAACTGAGCGGAAATAATAAGTTCATGGATAATGAGTCGAAGTCGGAATCCTCATTTTCCCCACAGATACAATTCTCGGATTAGGAATTAAGTTTCTCGTTGGCAATAATATTTTTCATTTAATTCTTCAAACAAAAGCAATTTCAAGCGTAAAGTCAGTGTCATCCATTCATTTTGAAAACATGAATATTGATCTACATACCTACGGGCAAGTGTTGTGTTCTCTTGACTCACTTGTTCGAAATATAAAAATTCTGAAAACTCTCGATTAAAAATGAATAAAAGTTTCTCTTTTCCGAAGTATTGGCGCTCCCTTCGCATTAGAATTCGCTTGGCTGAATAGTAGAGTCGCTTCTGGAATCTTAGCCTCTCGTTCATTTTCTTAAAAGCTCTCTTGCTTCTAAATATTTCCTACGCTGCGTGAAATGTATTGCGACTAGAATCAGTCAAACTTTCTTTGCTATTTTCTCATCTTCAATTAAAGAAAAAATTCTTAAATTCTCCACAGATCCTTTGGAGATATGTATTCATCAAATATATATAGAAAGAGGTATTCTGAAAGCTAAAAGCAAAACATATGAAGGGCCTTCAATGTAATGGGAATGTGAGTAAAAGAGGGCAAAAATAGGAAGCTGTTGTGTATCCACAATACGGATTATTGCGTGGTTCTTGACTGCAGATACGGTTTTTTGACATGTGAGAAATAAACGAACTAATAAAAAGCGCTTTTATTGATGTTGTACACGTGTTTATGAGGGAAAGAGATGTAATAAAATAATTTGAGTGCGCTGCAAGTCCACCGGCCTTAACGTCAGCCGTCGGGAGAAAAATGAATGAAAACACTTCATATGGTGTCTTTAGCCATGAAGTAGTATTGTCCTGTCTCAGAATCGGACGAGTTATGAGATGAAACAATCAAGCGGGAAGTAAATACTGAGGAAATTTGAAACGGCTCTCACTTCGAGACTAATAGGTTTTTACTGCTTTGGGATAAGATCTGAGGACAATGTTTTATTATTCACATTTCGCCATGGACAACAAAGTCCCGTTGGGTGTGTGTAAGTATTTTTGAAGAACAATTGGTGGAACAAACAGAAAATATTTTATATACGTAGCCATTCTATTACTCGCCTGTGATTGCAATTGGCACTTTCCCCTGTTGGTGGAAAGTCAGCAAAGCGTATCGTCAATAAATATGAGAAAATGGAATGTGAGATCGGATGGTTGTTTAGTCTTGTTAAAATTTCCTCAGCATTAATATCTAAAAGGGAAAGCAGAATGTATACGTGCAGTGACCACGGTTTTCTCTTCCCAAAAGACGTGCGTAGTTCAAATGAAAAGCTTTAATGGTCAAATTTCAAGGCTACTTTTAACAAACGTGTTTACTCCTTCGGTCAAGACAAAGTGTCTTGAGTCAGTGTATGCCAAGGAGTAAAAACTGCTTTGAATTTTTAGAAAAATCCATTTCAATGTATAGAGTAAAAATCTATTAAGAATATGAACCAATATTTAACTAGAACCATTCTGATAAAAGGATTAGATATCATTAATGCATTTCATTAGTTTTAGAATAGTAGCCCTGGGTCATATTAATTCATTTCAATACATTGTCTCTTGTGGATAATGGCGATGCGATGAGTATTTGTAATGGCACTTAATTAGTTAAAAAGTTTCTTTTCTATTAATTAATGATAAATCGCGTATTCCAGGAAAATTCTCATGCTTCCATTCTCAAACGTCATTATGAGTTATCATTAAATATTACGTTAATGCAGTGGCAGATGTCTTACTTTTAATATAACCGGCGGTTTGTTCGCAGACTCTGAAGTCTCTCCTGACTTTCTTCATCGGATTTCATGTGAAAAATTATTTAAGCTGAAATCTACTGCTGGCACTGGAGGCCTTTCAAAGATAAATTAAACTAGTCACTCAAAAATGTCCACTGTACACCGCACTGTAGGGATGGAAATAATAAATGAAATAGCAGCGATCTTTTCATAAATGGACCCTCTTTCATGAGACAAGCTCAAAAAAGCCTCATGACTTCAGCCACTCCTGGTCTCAAGTCGTCCTGTCATATGGTGCGTAATTCCTTGGTACTAACCATCAACGAAAGGCATTTTACAATCCTTCGTCGTGACGGCCATGTGATTCTCGAAGAAACTTATCAGTGGGAAACGCTAATATCTTCCAGTATTATTATTAACAGGAGTTAATGACCTAGCAGTGAGTCACAGTATTTATTTAAATTGCTTTAACGCGCGCATTTCTTCATTCTTTGCACCACTGGAATCGTCTCGCAGTAGCTGCATCATCACCCTCCTCTTCTTCAGTGGATCACGTTTCCTAGCAAATCCCTCTCCCCGCTCTCCCCACGGCGCCCCTCAAATATTCGCCGTCAGCGGCGCCTTCCCACACTCAAGCTCTTAAAAATTCCGACACACTGTCGAGAGCCAACCTCCCATCAAGCACGCATTCCAACCACACTCCTACACCGACCGCTCTCCTCCGCGTCCCTCCTACTCGTGGATCTTGCAATTTGAGAATCCCTCCGTTGAATTTATTTTCTTGCATACCTGTTCCGGCATCCTGTTACTGCTTGCTTTGAACGTGTCCTCTGAGATGCCAAGATGCGTATCTCTTCTCACTTATTGTCTTATTGACTTTGTCTTTCATGGTAAAATAAAGCGAGAACTCTCTGTTAATTTGAGTTGAGTTGCATTAACGCACGGCTACTGCTTTGGTTATGAGACGGAGGAATTCCACCATATATCTTCTAAATTTGATTTTTCTAATGCAAATTGGAGTGGTAGCAGTTATGTTATGACAGCAGAGGACATTTGCATTGGAATCGGCGATTAGTCCCACTAAAGCTTAGCTGGAAAATTTGAATTTTGTTCGTCTCGTTTTGACTCATTTATTTGCCGTATGATATGTCATTTTTCGCCTTCTGAGAGGGAAAGCGTTCCGATCAGAAAATTTTAACCGTCTTGCGTAATGCATATTCTTTTCACGTAAAATGTAATTCGATTCGTGTTGGATCAATTCAAAAGTCATCTTTATGCACAGAAGTGCGCTTTCTGCCTCCATTCCATGGTCATCGCCGTCATGTCGTTCTTGTCTTGTTCCCACCCCCATATGCTCAGGGATCCAGAAGGTGTCGTCTATGGCCGTTTCAAAATTATTATTCCCGACGAGTGTCGTTGGCTCCTGTAATGACACTTCCCTTTCATCTGACTCCCATCCTTAGATCTATGTGTCAGGATCCGGCGAGGAGCCATTATCATTGTTTCCGCCAGCGCAGCTCAAGGGGCCATCATAACACGCAAACCCTTGCACCACATCAAGGTTCTAATCTAAGGGAAGAAGTAATGACACTTATGCCATCGCATACCTCTGGTTCCAAAATAAAAGTTTATCTTGAGAAAAATATTTGAAGGATTTGGTCAATATTTTTGTTTTCCGTCTGTCCCTTTGACTTCTGCTTATGATTGTAGCGGTTAAAGTCGAAACTTCGGGGTACCTTAATCGTAGCTCTTTGCAGTCTGAGCGTCTTTTACTATTGTCATTTACGATTAAGAACCTCGTTCCTCAATCGTAAAGAATTTTTTGTACATCCTCAATGTACAATTGTCAGATTATAATAGAATCCATCATTTAAAAACATATTCTATCTAAAAATAAGTGTTTTTCTTTTACTGTGGTTCAAGGAAATTTTGAGACGCATTACAGGTAATAAGGAACAGATTAATAATACGGTCTAATGTGGCCTTTTATTCAAAGTCTGTTGGCTCAGCTCACATATACATCTATTCGAAGAATATTCACTCTAAAACAGAAAACAGATCTTATATATGTGCACTGAAATATTTCCATGAAATTATATTTTACAGCCACATTGGATTATTCTCAAATTCTTGGGATGATAACAAATGGAGATTAAATATCATTCTTTCTTATGCTGTGTCTAAAACGCGATCAAATTCTTCCAACGATCCCCGTTAACCATAATACGTGTTTGTTCATCCTCTTTGTTGTACATCTGATAGCGTCTTATCCGTTTTCTCTACTGATTACTTTGGTACACTGGAAACACTTCCTCCATGTTTTTACCAATTGAGAAGTTATTCTTCGAGAACTTGAGAGTCAACTGAACCAAAACCACAATAACATGACTGCAAGATCTGATTTGCTGACTTCAAGATACCTCTAACGAATTATATCCGGAAAGTAAATAATATGCTCGGGTAGTAATAGGGTGGGGGACAATGCAGCTCCATTCATACAAATGAGAATGATCCACCCACTATTCCCCTCTCCAACCTCCCATCTCTTCGTAATGCGAAACTCCCAACGCCCTTAATATTGTCTTCTCCCTCTCTTTACCCTTTTCCCGTCTCCTTCGTCCTTCCCCTCTCTTCTTTTTCCATCCCTCCCTCCTGCTGCCGCCCACCCAGCCGCTCATTCTGACACGAGCGGCAACCGCGCTTGTGATCACCGGACAATTAAAATCGCGGCGGTATGCCGCCGCTGGGGTGGGCTGGTTGGGAGGGTGGGGGCTGGGAGATAGGATGGAGGCTAGGGGTTTGGGGGAGGGGAGAAGGAGCAGTAGCTTAGTGACTGCGGGGGGAGGGTGGGGGACTTGGAGAGGGGTGGAGTGGGGGGTACTTCCAAAAAGTGTGCGCGGAAGATTAAAAGGAAAAAAAGGGTCGTGGAGTGGATGGAGGTGGTGAAAAAAGGACGGATGTTTAAGGGTTTAAGGGGAGTTTTTTTCGGAACGATAGGGAGTTGAAAAATGTCGGAGATGCGTCAACAGAGGGAAAGAGAGAGAGAGGGAGAGAGGGAGGGAGGGAGGGAGGGAGGGAGGAATTGGAGAGGGTTTGAGCTGGACTGGGAGGAGGTGACGGTGACGACAAAGAAAAGCGTGTTTGTCGTCGCCGGGAAGGAAAGAATTCGCACTTTGCTTTTGCGGATAATCGCGCGTTAGGATGTGTGTATTTCAAAGGGAGAGACCGAATGAAGGATCGGCGTTGCACTTCTTTGACGGCAATGATGGAAAATTATTCGCGTTGCCCGGTCGTCACTTGAGCATCTTTTCCCCAAACAAGGCCATAAAATCTTACGCTTTAAATGTTGCTGCCAGTTTGTGCTCTGTTTTTCGCACCCGGTTATAAATGTTGGTAAAACTTGTCATTGCTGAAATTTATACCAAAATAATTTTAAACTTTTAGTTCATCAATTTTTTCAATACGGAACTTATTTCGTCTCATTTTACTGGATTAATCAAAATATCGCCTCATTTTTTTCGCCCTCTGCCGCTCTACATGCAACATTTACTCATGCAGATTAGCACTATATTGTCATATAATTTGGTTCAAGAACGCAAAAGAGTACAGTTCATCATCATATCAATTTTAAAGTTCAGTTGAAAAGTGAATAATACTGCCTGAAGCTTGGCTTAAATGGTATTTATTCATTGCAGAAAAAGAAGCATTATATTATTTATATTTTGAATTATCAAATTTATCCAGCGATTGAGCTGGATTTTTATTACAAAAATTGGTAAGCATTTTCTGTGAAATGTCATTTACGATATCCCGGTGAGTTAACAAGGTCTTCACACCGATGATTAGCCAATTTACGAAAGTATTATTCATGGATTTGGCTGTAAAATAACCTGTTGTGATATATTGTGGAGTATTGTACGATATATTTATCCCAATTCTTTGTCTCATATTGTTAAATTATGCGAATCAAAAGTAAATATTGTTGAGGCAGCCGAGAGAACTTTGAAAAGTTTAATCTGATTATTAATCCACAACTCTCAGATTAAAGATACGTAGAAATTAATGTGATAAAATATTCGGTTGAGTAAAAGTACCATTAAAATAAATTACCGTTAGCGGAATGAATTGATTTCCTCGTCGATATTCAAATAGTAACCTGGAGAAATACCAGGAAAGAGTAAAAGCTAATCAGATATCATAAACGACTTCAGTAAGGCTAACCTTGACCTATAGATATTATGTATCTTGTGTAATAGAAATTTTCGTTGTTAATTAATATAAACTCTAAATGGAGATGCTGCCGTTTAATGTGAAAAAATGGAGTCAATCTGTCGCACACTTAGTAAGATGACTTTTAAGTCAATACAACAAGGTGCTTTGTGTAATTATTTTATGAGGCATCCATAAAAATGTGGGGAAAAATCACCTACGCCAGTGTAGTTGAAAAAAAGGATGATTAAGCTCTCGGAAACAAAATTTTGAAAGCTGGGAAAGGATTCGGTTGGGAATAAATTCCCTAGTGAACTAGATAGGTGGCAGTTGAATCAAAAAGCGGACTATAATTGAGAGTAGAGAGTATCATCTTCTTCTCCGTGGAGGATGACACGGAAAGAGGAAATGATGGTAGGTGATAGGAAAAAGAGGAAGCAAATACTCCAACGAGTGGCGAGAAAGGAGGGAGAGGGGTTGTGGAAGGTGGCCAGTGTGATTGTGACGATGTTCTGTGCGTCAAGGGAACGAGCCACCCCAGCAAGCGGGGAGAGAGAGAGAGAGACAGGAGCAGGGTTGAGGGAATGGAGAGGAAGGAAACGAAGAAAAAGGGGAGAGAGGGGAGGTTCGGTGTTTGCGCGAGGGTGGATCAATTAGCGCGTCGAGAGATGAAAGAGTTGGGAATGAAAGAGGGAGAGTGACAGAGGCGCGAAGGGTTTCTCTTCGAAGGTGGAATGGGAGGAGGAAGTGGATGGGGTGGCAGTGAGGCGGGAGAGTTGGAATCAAGAAGAAGGAAGAGAGACATAGGAAGAGGAGGATTGTGGGTGAATGGGAATAAAATTATACTCCCGCTATCGGCAGGTATCGGGGGTGATTAGCGAGGAGTACACCAAGGGTCGAGTTAAGAATGTGTGAAGAGACGATGTGCTGGGAGAGTAGAGGGAGGGAAGGGCATGATGAGGAGGTGTACTCTCCTCACACACCGAAATTCACGACTTCCCATTCCGTTCATGAGACAGCGGGAAACAAAACTGTCCACCTTCCGGTCCCTAATAGAATTATTTTGAGTCTACTTGGAGAGGTATATGCGTTGGAATACATAGGATTTTTTAAAAGAAAAATGCCCTTTCCTCTTTTACCAATCCGCTCACCACAAAGAAATGATTCTGAAAGCCATTTGCTTAAAATGTTGGCTATATCAGCAACATTTGAAAAGTTAGAAGTATTTATTCAATTTAAAAGGTTGATAGATAAAATTGGCGATGGAAAAAAATCAAAGCTTGTGAAAGTGTTTAACAAAGTTGGAAAAAAATCAAAATTTAGAGAAAAGTGGACTTTCACTCATTTTATCATTACACTGAAATGTCTCATAAGATATACCAAAGTTTCAATCGCTTTTAAAATTTTAAATCTTTTCATAGTACCGCGGGCATAATAATACTTAATTAGTAATACAGGTTACCCGTAAGTTTGATTTGTAATCGTCAGAGCAAACAGTCAAATGTTTCTCTTATAATCACACGAATGTCAATCTGTCACTACTTTAAGTACTTGATGTACGAGTACTGACTGATGAATAAGTCTCGTAGTACCATCAAAGTACCCGCCCAAAAAATGTGCGAAACCGATGGAAAAAATTTTGGGATTCTGTGGAGCCAGTTGAAGAATGGGTCTCGTACTATCTTGGATCATATCGGGAACCGAAAATGTGGATCGTTTATTAGAACCACGATAGCCTGGTGTAAGAACTAATTCTATAAAAATGGCACATCTGGGTGAGTGTGGGATGGGGAGCGTCAGGTGGGGTGTGCACAGAAAGGAGGAAGGCGATGGGGGAAGAGTGGGGTGGGGGCGGGAGGCCGAGCGAGGGAGGTGGATGTGGAGCAGCGTGGGGTGAGGGTGCGCTTTATTTTTCGCCCCCGAGTGTGGGCAGAGCGTACATTATAATGACGAAAACGAAGGTCCCCTCTGCCCAAATTACTTTGATCGATCACTCCCTCCGTCAAAGCACGCCCCCCTCCCATAAAAACCCCTTACCATCCCCCCAACGCACGCCTCCGACGCGAGTCTTCCCCACCCTTAACTTTCCTTTGCCCGTTACGTCTGTCTCTACGCCTTTAGTTCCGCGCGTGTGGGAGGAGAGAACTTTCCGCGCTCTTCTTTCTCCCCGCAGCCGGTTTTCCCCTTGCCGGCTCACACACCCCACCCTCCCGTGCGAGTCCTTTCCAATCTGTGCCCTTCCAGGGGACTCGAGTGCGCGAGGGAGCGTTGGAGTGCAAGGAATGGGGAGAATGAGTGTTTTGGGGATTGTGCTCGATGCCGCCCGACGCCCTCTCGCCATTCCCCATTCCCCCGACTCCACCTCTCTCACCCGTCTCCGTTCACACCGCGCCTACCCTACCTCCCCCTCCCTCCTCCTTCCCTTTGCCTCTCTCCCCGACTCCCAAGCAATCCGATCCGCTCTCAAAATTTTCCGCACCTCGAGATGCCTTCTGATCATCCCTGAAGACCAATCGCCCGGTGTCATGCCTCGTTCCCCGCCCTCCTGGCCTCCCCGAATGCGCTTCCCATTCTGCTGAACCCCACGCGTTTCCCTTATTAGGATGTTGCGGGTACATCTTCGATGTCCTCGAGTGAGTGCCTGTGTAAGTTTTATCTGCTTTCGCAGTCTTTTTTATTCAGTTATACTGATTTGCATTTCTTTAAAAATTCTGCCGTATTCATTAATAAAACCTACTATTGTCTCAATTTCTTCCCTCTTACTCTTTCGCTTTGGGAGGAGGGGGCTCCTGGAGTGACTCCATGGAGTGACATAGAACATAATGAAAGTGAAATCAGTACATTTCTTGAATTTCTCACGGGAACAAACTTTCTTAGGGAATTGATTCGTGGAAAAAATTGGGTATTAATTGTCTAGTAAGTAGTATTGATGTGGTAAAAACTACTCGTTGGAATAAGTTAATAGTTTATCTAATCCACATTTGCAGTCAAAAACCTTTCAATATGGGTATCGTTGTCTTTATCGATGATGAAGATTAGTTAATGTTTTTAGTTGCAAACTGATGAATATTAAAGATAAATATTTCAAAGTGTAAGTTCTGTCATAAATCATCTTTAAAAGATCTACATGCCTTTTTTGGATATTTAATACTTATGTATAGTTATTTAAAGGCAAAATAACAACAAAAAGGTTTATTCGTTATTTTAATTTCATCTCACGAAATATTGTTTTTTATCATTCTAATATATATGTGCATACCAGCGAATTCACTGAGTGGAGACTATATCTGAGATTCAAATTCATGGTGAGCTGTATCCTGGTAGTTATGGAAATAATTTCCATCAACATTTCTCCTTACTATAACTTACGCATCAACATATTTAATGCCCCTATATTATGTTATCGCCCCCTTTTCCCGTTTGAATCATCTCTGCATCCTGAAATTTCCGTGAACAACAAATATACTCCGCTGACAATTAAACCAGCCACCAATAAAGTCTTTAATTGATCAATTGCTAAATAAATAAATTTAATTGCTAATTCATTGTGGTGTATATTACATATAAATGGTGATGAGGATTTCGTTTCTACTGCTTTCAATTAGTCTCCATTGCTGTGATAGAGGGTCTCACTTCCAATAAACGCACTTACACATTTCTTGCGTTCCTATGAATGCTCTCTCCGCCTTTGCATGTTATTACCGGAAGGTGCCAAGCGCAACGTACGATATTCGCTTCGCAAGGGGTTTTAAGTAGTCTTGACTCTTGAGGGTGCTTCATTAAAAGGGAATCAATTCCAGTTCCCTGTCTCCTTCTCCACCTCTACCTCTCCTGTCTTCCTCATTAATTAGCTCCTCTCTTTGCTGCCTCTCAAGCACGCCTAATGCGCTCCCTGCTCTTTATGGCCTTTGGAACAATGCCACACAATGCAACACGCATTTTTTTCCTTTCCATTCCTCTCTCAACTCTTGGGTAAATTCGCTTTTGTCACCCTTTTAGGGAATGGCAGGGAAACTTTTTCCCACAGTCATGTGGTGATTCGACTGCAGACGTAATGTGTGCCTTTTTGATTTATATCACCTATAAACTCTTAAAGATACTAGAGCAAGCATATATTTCAGCAGTCAGGTATTTCTGTTGAGAGAATGGCCACTGGTCTTCGATTCCTATTTCTTTTTCAAGGAACGATCCCCGTTTTCTCCATCGTACTCTTTCCAAACCGGGAATTGGACCGAGCAAAGGGCAAAAATTGAACCCTCTCAAATAAAGAAATTGGTCACGTAGAAAATGAGCCAGATAGTTCCAAGTAAATCCCAAACGGGAATACTTCCCTTGCGTCTTCCATTCCCTCACTGGCTCTTCATCCGCATCACGACTTCTCCTTAGGGAGTACCTCGAAGAACTTCAGGGTATTCCTGTACCGTGGGCCAGATGTTGCAGATGTTTTACTCCGTCCGCATCGTAGTTCAATTTTCCTTTATATTTTTTTAAATATTAGCTTCCCAGAATTTTAGCCTGCAGCTCGTTCTAAGCGGAAAAAATTTTATCCTACTCTTTTAAAATGAGTATGTTTCTCCTTTAGTTTAGCAGTAATAGTATTTTTCCGAACAGAGTCATGAACTCACTAAATTATAACACAGCACATGATTCTGTTAGCGTTTGTCAGCTTTACACTAACCTCCGTGACCATTTGATTTATATGAACAAATTTTTCAGAGCCATACTTTCCATCTCACTATATGCCGTTTATTATAAGAAAATCTAAGTTATTTTACAGTTTTCCCTTTGTGTATTCACTTCCCATTTGAATTCCAGGGTACAGCAATTGTAATCATTAAGTGAATTTGAATCAGCGATGATCATGATATTGTAGCGTACGTAATTACGGTCCCATATCTCGTTCAGGTAGTATGGGATCCATGCAAGTTGTGCACCCGTTTTCTACGTCTCCTTGCTTTGCGCGAAAACAGTCACCATGCGCCGTCTTTACTCAGTTGGTGGACGGCAGTCTTTTTTCCATCCTGCCGTCTCTGCCGCCTCCTCCCCCCCTGTTTTCCGCCCCCGTCTCCCCCTCCCCTCCATCGCTTTCTCCCCCTTTTCGTCTCCTCGCTCCCTCCTCTTTCCACTCCTCGTCGCTCCTCCTCCACTTTCCCTCTCCCGCATCAAATAATCCTAAAGAGAGGGACAGAGAGCCTCCAAGCCATCAAACGCTTGACCGCTCCCTTTCGTAAACGCGTGAGTTTTGTCGCCAAACTCGTGCCCCTTGGCCTCGGTGGACGGTTCTGATTTCCCCACCCTCAGTGGTCCCCAAGCCTTTGCTTCTCATTAAAACACCGGCGGAAGCGCACTATTAAGGACAAATCACAAGGCTTGAGTATTTTTTATTTTACTCTCCGAGTCGTTTGTATCATCTTCCTGGTGAGAATTGACTTCTGGTGCCTGGCTGTGCGACATATCAGTGTTTGTATACATTTTCTGGACCTGAGTCCGTGCATTTTATTTCTACCAAATAACAAACCTCGTAGTGCCTATTTATGCCTCGGGTTTCTTTTCATACGTATTAATTAAATAAACGGTATGAAATGGCAAATTTGTCAACCCTTTCGAAAACCCTTTGCGATATAAACACCTAGAGATAGCCCTAAAAATATTCGTCTTATGACGTCTCCAAAGCAGCTGTTACTCAACACTAGAGCGAAACTAACGGTTAATTTATTAATCTAAAGATCAATAATACTTTTTGTTCTGAGTCTGGGCACATGTTTACTTTGAGGAAAGATATTACCAAAATATAGATATATTTATGAATTAAAATGTCTTTTTTTCCAAAAATGGGAAAGTAATGAAATTACTAGGCATCGTGTAAACGTATGCCTTATTGTTAAGCATAATATCACTGTATATTTTGCCATTTAGCGATTTATGTTTTATTTAAGCTTGAATAACTCTTCTAATTTATCTTCTAATATTGAAATTTAATCTCTTACTTTGATCAAAAATCCTACTTTTTGAGGAAACTTAAAAGGGCATTGCATAAAAAAATAAATCATAATATTACAAACTTTATCGGCTGTTCAATAGGAAACACATAGTTCTTCAAGTTTCGATGGGTTAGAATGCAGTAAAGTGAGACATTAACTCCTGATTCAGATTGATAGTGGCCTTCACATTGTTCAACTGAGAAAAAGATAATCAGTATTGCTGGGAAGTGGAATGGACTTTGAGATCCAATTGAGAAACAAAAGCCAAAAATTATTTCCATGGCGTTTTTGTTTTTTATGTTGTTGATGAAGTGCATTCAGAGAAAGAGAATCATTTTCCCTTTATATCAGATGGTCGTATTTTTTTCGAAAATACTATCAAGGATTGCACGATAATCAAATCCGCTCTGTGCATCCCAATCTGCATCCATGAATTTCGGTTCGAATAAAGATTTATATTTCTTTATTGGCATCATGCCTTTTTCAGGAAATCACCCCAAATAGCCCCATAGGAACGACTCGACTAAAAATTTCGTCACATTTTTGTGGTTTTTGTCTCTGAAAGTACTCGTTTTAGACGATTAAGTAATTTCCTCGTTCCTGGAAAACGTAAGTAAGAGTTAAATAGTAATTTTGTGTTTTGTTTTCGTAAGAATTCTTCATTTATGAAAGATAATTCAACATTATTAGTCATAAAAATGGTTTAGAATATTTTTGAAATGATTATAGGCAATCAGTAACTATAATAATATAGTTCCTTATGCTTCACAACTCTCCCACATCATAAACTAATTATTCTCCCTCCAATATTTGTTTGTCTGATATGACCACAGCTCTTCAGCGCCCTGTTGAGACGGTGGTGGAAAGCGCTGTCCATTCACCCGTGTCTCCTTCTGTCCTACCTCTCGGCAACTCGTTCATCCATTTTAAATACATTGGCATGCTTTATTTATAAAAAAAAAAACATATCTTTGCTAGAATAAAGAATGTTGGTTATAATTTGATCTCAGGTTGTCATTTGATTAGGAATAAATAGATTAGAAAATTGAAGTCGGAGAGCGTTTTTCATATTTACACAAAATGCTCATATCCACGAACAACCTTTACATAGAGGATTAAAGTGGTACTCTAATATTTTGATCACATTCTATTGATTACATTTTGGCCAAAATCTAAATATTTGTTACCTTGAGGTTTTCCTAAGTACCTGGATTTCAATAGTCCAACCCTCTTCCCACAATACGTATATATACTACACTTAATCTCTTCTGTAGAATGAATTAAATCCTTTCAAACAAACTATTTATTCGTAAACTTACTTATTAATCACCCTCTTATTTATGTACCTATTTATCACTCGGTAGGCACAACTCTACCTATCGAGTCCGCTGAGATTTCTAGAAGTCTGCTTTGACACGACAACACGGTCCACGGTATTTGGCACCTTTTCCTGCCTGATATTCTTAAATTCGCGAGTTAAAATCCCCTATTGCGTGGGATTTTTCTCATAAAACTTTTTCCTCGGATAGTTTTCCCCAGCTATATGACTTCATCAACCAAAACATGTTTGAAAGCAAGTTATTCAAACTATCCTACAATGGCCTAAAACACATCTCTAGGTTCGTAGCTAACAGCGCTGCTAAGTAGATTTGTGCTATCGAATATTTAGTCACTGATTGTTTTTAGTGCTCCTTGCCACGTGCCTATTTATTGGGTGTAAATATGAATGGAGATGAATTCATGAATTACTTGTTATCATTGCTGAAAATGTCGAATGCATAGGAATGAATTAACTGGTACAATTGAAGTCCACCAATTTTTTTCTTAGAATCTAGGAAATAAGATTTCGCGAACCAATTCTAATCGTTTACACGGCTAATAATGATGGTTATTTGATAAAGAAACAAAAGACTGCATTATAAGTAGTGCTTCCTCTCGTTTGTATTTTCGAAAATGATAACGAGTCCCTTTAAAAAAACTTGGTTTTAGGGCACATTGCTCCTCAGACTAAGTGCTTATTGGCTTTTGCTTGTATTTCAGTCTGTCTGTTAGAAGCAAATCTCTAGAATGGAATGCAAAAGAAAAGGTGTGAGACGGAATTTATATGTATATTTTCATAGCTCATTATATATAACTAATTTTGCCGAGTTTTTGGTTTATTGTAAAATCTGCGATCTTTGGTTGAGAAAGGTACCTCAAAAATGTTGCCATTTCCAGGCTTAGTCGAGAATATCATACAAGTATAAATATACCTGTGCTTAACTCAGTCGCGATTCATCTCGAAAGGATAGAACTAGGTCACTTATGTAATTTAAGGGGAAGGTGGGTTTCGAGTTGCACTTGGAAAGGCTAAGATGAAAGAAAGTGGTTTTTTTCTCTTTATTGTGTCCCCAGATTATTGCAAGTGACAAAAGATCATGCATTACTACCAATGGAATTGGAGGGGATACCGCTAAGGAAGAGGAGAAGGTAGAGGGATTAAAAGATGAAAAATACCACTAGGGATGCTGTATTCTCTTACCTTCAACACAATCACGGTCAAACACAAAATTCATCGCTATCGCACGTCAAACCTGAACCCACATTTCCTAACTCTTGCAGCCTGGGCTGCGACACGACTTCCGCCCTCTTTGCAGTGAACCGAATGACCTTGTGTGACTTCGCTACCGGCGACTTGTAAAAATAAAAAAAGGAATGCATAGAACATGGAGTGTAAAGAATCCTTTAATGTATCGGTAGGTTATACACACAAACAATCAAATATAAAGAAACGCATTAGACGGTTAAAAACACATTGATTTTATGCTAAATGAAAAACAGGAGCGAGGACATATGGGCGAATACATATATTTCACGGGAAAAAATATAATCCCTGGGTCCGAACCCGGGTGTGTCATATATTTTGTGCTCGTTCATATAGCTCCGTATCTGTTATTTCTTTGGTCTATCCTCAGTGTGTATGTGTGTGTGCATTTATATGCATACACACACACACACACATATATATATGTGTGTGTGTGTGTGTGTGTGTG
Organism: Hetaerina americana; assembly: GCF_022747635.1. Classification (NCBI taxonomy): domain Eukaryota; kingdom Metazoa; phylum Arthropoda; class Insecta; order Odonata; family Calopterygidae; genus Hetaerina; species Hetaerina americana. Next base: position 92,627,174 of record NW_027286069.1, read on the forward strand.
TGTGTGTATGTATGTATATATATATATATATATATATATATATATATATATATATATATATATATATATATATATACACACGTATATATATACATATATATATATATATATACGACTTGTAAAAATAAAAAAAGGAATGCATAGAACATGTATATATATATATATATATATATATATATATATATATATATATATATATATATATATACACACGTATATATATACATATATATATATATATACACACACACATAAACACACACACACGGAGAATGTTCACGAAAGTGAAGGTAAATATGGAGAGTCGCAGGTGTGACACGATAGCACAAAACACAAAAAAGGGCACAAAATTGTGATTGTCCTCTTAGGGGCACACGGTCGTTTAAAATTGTTTTTCACAAGGTGTATGCGACCAACGACAATACGATTGAGCCAGTGTCGGTATTTTCCGAATCTTATTTACATTTGTATGGAACGAAGTTATGACAGGCAAAAGCCTTCAGTTTACTCAGCTTCCTCGAAATATCTTCTCCAATTGGTCAACACAGCATTCTGCTTCCCTTCGAGAGTGGCTGCCCCTTTCATTTCCATTTCTATTCGTCTCATGTATCTCTCTGCCTCCAAGAAAAAATACGAGTTAAAAATACGCAGACATAAAAATACGTGGAAAAGGAAGTAGCATGAGGTAATACAAAAGCTTAGGAACTCCTCGACTAAATGTTTATTTGTGTTATCTATTTTCAAGATACAACAATAGGAACTGGTATGCTATCAATTAAGGGTTTGCATTTCCTATGAATCCATCGCTTTACTAAACCTTAATTGAATACTAATGAAATGAACGCAGCATTTGTAATTAAAAGCCGTTGTAATGAAATATTACAAAGAATATAATTACATCATTAGCATTACCTTACCCAAAGATCACGTTTTTCCATACTTCTGTCGTTTTCCTCACTTAGACGATCGGTGATATGAACCCTTAGCATTCTTTCGTCTTATTTTTTTATGACCATAATGCGTATGATTCTATTGAGTCATATTATAGTGATATGTAAATTAAAGCAGACGTTGATCGAAAATTATCAAAATAAATCCAATCGTCATACCTTTGAAAAGATCTATCTCCTCCGAGTATTTTAGGACGTCTTTTGGTATTACATTCACGAATTTCCTTTAGCATGAAGTTTCATAATAATATTTGGGTATTCCTGGTCCATGTGTTTAATACTTGAAATTCGAATGTATATTTTGCCACCATCTGTGTCATAGAATTTTAATTCCTCATTCCAAGCCTGGTTAATTGCTAGACAGTCAGAGTTCCCTTGAGCATAAAGCTTTTTAATGTCAATACGGTCACACATAAATGTGATTTTTGGTGGCGAAATAATACTTAAGCTGAAAAGGAAATTGGATTTTTTAAATTAAAAATGATCAATGTAGGTTCAAAAACCACACTTTTTCATTATTGCCGTGCCAACCCATTTGGCCCAGTGTTTGCGTAGCGTACCACCTATTTTGAGTTAAGTGGCTGGGTTGAGTGGTTTACGCACTCCTCGGCTAATTCCAGCGTCAGATGGTTCGCATACCAATTGTGTTTCCGTGTAATGACTTTCTCACCGTAGGATTAGTTTACGGTGCTATATCAGCGAAGTCAAAGAGGCGCATTATTAACCCATTTACTTATGCTTTCGTTGTGTCATTTGGATTGAATAAAATGAAGGTAGCGGGAGGAGAGGGCTCCGTGTACTCGTGATATGTTTGTGTCCCACCACGCAGCGTGGTCTATTCCATGTGCCCTCGCCGCCTTCTCTCTCTCTCTATTTAGTCCCCTCCCCTAGGCACTCATTCCGTGTTCGATTCCAGACCGTCCGCCCCATGCAAACACACGCGTGCCCTCGGCACGCCATACACCGGCTGCTCTGCGTGCAAAACGTGACGGGGAAACTTGCGAAACAAAAGCAGCGCGAATTAAAAAAGGAGACGTTGGGGGGGGGGCAGGATGAAGAGGGAGGTAAGGGGATGTATCGAATGGACCAAACGAAAGAATCGAGTTTTCCGCTCTGGTTGTGGGAAGAGGGTGCCTTTCCCCTTCCCCCAACCCCACTCTCCCGAGCGCGACGGCATCGCACTCCGCCGCCAACGTGTCACCACCCGGCGGGAGCTCACGTCGAGGGCAAGCCTTTCAAACCCTCCTTCCACTCCTGCCCTGCTCGCTCCCTGAACCACCACGTCCTCCCTCCTTCTTCCACGACAAATTTGCTGTGGTGAATTCCTGAAATGTCCACCCTCTCCCTCCATAGTTCGTCCTTCCCTTCTTCCCCTTTCTTTCATCCTCTTGTTCGTGTGCTTTCCCTTCCCTCCTCATCATCCTTACCCTTTCCCCAGTCCCGTTCTCCTCCCTCTCCCTAGACCCTCTCCCGACTCCCTTTCTCCTTCCTTGGCCCCTACCCTCCCCATTTCCACTTCGTTATAACACATCAGCGACTCGCACCTGAGCGAAAGCAGTGGGCTGTGGGTGAGGAGGGAGCAGAGGGTGGGCTCTTTCAATTTCATTCCCTTCATTTTCTTCGTCCATAATTCCTCTCTCTTTTTCTCTGTTTCTATGACTCCCCCACCTATCCTGAACCACCCGCCAAGGGTTCCACCCCTTCTCTCTGGTATTTCCACACCGTTGGAGGATACGTCAGTATTCGGGGCAAGAGGGCGGGAAAATTGAGAGTTTCGTCGGGGGAAGAGGGCGGTGGTTGTTAGGGGAATGCGTGTGGGATCCTGGGAAGGATGAAGGAAGAGGGAGTCGAGTGCTGAGGGGAGAAATCATATTTCGTTACGCTGGAATGAAACACTTCACTATTCACGGCTCTTCCAAGGAGTGACGGCAGAAGTGTTTAAGGTAACTTCTTACATATTACAGGAATCCATAGCAGTCATTGTTAAATATCACCCCCTTTTTTCAATTTTGAATTATCTAATACGGGATTGGCGTATAAGTAAATTTTCTCTTGTGGCAAAATCACTGGCTTTTGATCTTACCTTATTTAGCACCATCGACTTCTGATTGAAGCCATTACTCATAGTATACATACCTTTTATAATACAAACCACCGTGGCAAGGCGATTTCTAGTGAAATACCCTTACTATTTTGGCAAGTTTCCCTCAGTAACAGCATTGCATAAGACAATAGCATAATAATATCACTAGTTAACATATCTCCAATATTAAACTCAGCATTTAATAAGGTTGTTAATGCTACAGTAAAATCGTTCTAGGAGTAAATTATAACATTTTCGTGAAAAAGAGCACAATATTATTTGACATACAATCTCAGTGCGTAATTTATTTTACAAAATTCAGAGTCTTAAAGCTGCACAAAGTTTTCAATTCATTGCTATTAAAGAGGACTTCATCTATGCAAGATTCGAAAATTGAAGCTGGTAATAAGAAGCCTTTTTTCAACCCAGAAAAAAGGAAGTTTTTGAATTTGCACAACCCAATGTTTGGTACTTCACATTTGAAACGGATATAAATAAGCCCTTTCCTATAGTTGATCGGTTACCAGGACGCACAGAATAGTAAAGACCTCCGGACTGCGTTCATCTCGTCTTGACTATTATGAGCAACTCTAAGAATAACAGTGAAAGATGCCTTGGGGGAGGACTGGGAACGTCAGAGGATCAGGGAGGAGGAAGTTTCCACGTTAGGGAGGAGGGGTGAAGGGATGTGGCGCGGGTAGGGGGGTAGAGGAGGGCGGGATCGGAGAAGTTGATGAACCAAAGGACAGTCGAGAAAAGGGCGAGATTAAGGGAGAAAAGAGAGAGAGAGAGAGGAGGAGCAGGGATCCGAAAAAGGGTTGTTGATAGAGATTGCGAGGGAGAAGGTGAAATAGATTGGGAGGATAGTGTGCGCCGGAGCGTGATTTGAAGATCGGGTGAGCGGGAGGTTGTCGGTGGGGAGAGGGATGAACGGAGGGAGTGATGGCGAAATTATGGGGTTCGGGTAAGAAAGGAATAGAAGGGGCCGAGGGTTGGTGTGGGGGGGGCGAGAAGAGGGTGGGGTGGAATTCGCGAAGATAGAAGGGAGTGAGTGAGATTTTATGCACGCGCCATCATTGTGTGGAGAATCAACGGACCAAACTTTTGATCTCTGGACTCAGCTTCTCACTTTCCTCCCCTCGCTTGTCTTCTGCCGATCCGTCTCTTCCTCCTCCCCACATCTTTCTCCCCCTATAACCTCATCCTCTCTCTCTCTCACACTCCTCCCTGACTCTCGATTAAGCACTTAGTGTGCGGGTAACCCTGTTCGTTTGACTTTCGATGGAGTTCTTTTCATCCATCCAACTGGTGGAGTCGTTAGCGACACCCATAGTTCCTCACAGCACCCTCCCCCCTCTCCAAAGCTTCCGTTATTCTGTTTCCCTCCATCTCTCATCCCCCGACCCTCTCCCCAAAAGCCACTCCCGCGTCTCCCTCCCACTACTCATTCGCCATTCCTTCGAATGTGAGTCCATTCCGAGCACACACACCGCTGTTTCCTATTTTCCCATCACTCACCTCATCCTCTACCATAATTTTTATTCCTCCTTGCCCTCCTCCTCTTCTCCTCCCCCATCGTATATCCAAAGCCACGCACAGACCTGCGAGTCACCCCTAAAGGAGAGCACTGTGGAAGGTGACCCCTAAATTATTCGCCAAGGAAGATTCCGACCCCCACAATGTGCGTGGTACCCAAACTCTCCAATCTTGTGCATGTGTCTGATTACTCTCTCTTCCCCCAATCTGCCCACTCCCCTCTCTCAATACGGCTCGCACTTCCACCATACGCGTCAATCATTTCACTTCTCAAATTCCAATTGTTATTTTTACCGATCGGTGCTTTTTTTTAGAGGCAGCTGCAGTGAATCATAAGTTTTATACTTTTTTACGTTCGTGAATGCTAATATCAATTTTGTGTTTTGCTCGATTTTGTTTATGTGCCGAGAGGGATATAAAAAAAGCTTTGAAATGCATAGTCCTTACTGAGTTTGACTCGCAGCATTAAAAATACTTTATTACCTATATCCTTCTTGTTATCAGTTACCCAAATGAACCACTTTTTATTTTCTGCCTACAACACGATACACCGTATTCACTGATTTAATGCACTGGTAGTAGTCGATATCGTTATCCTTTTATTTTATTATTCCTACTCCTCGTGCTCCTTAGTCCTCGAACCAAATGAATAACTCTGTAGGCCCTTGTCTTCTTTTTTGCAGTTACGAACTGCTTAATAAGAGATGGAGCTGGAGACAGATTATTCAACGACATAATTTGATTAGTTAAAATAAATATCGACTTGATTAACTGTTCTGGAGAAAAGTAACACACAATATTACACACGTCCTTGTCTTTAATACTCCACGTGGTACCGTATAGCCTAATGCACACGTGTTTAGTCTCCAGCATCCACACCTTTCTTCACATTTCCCAAAATTTTTAAAACTACTAGGGCTTTAGAGCAGAGATCTAGAGGTGTAGCCTTAGATGTGTGTAAAGATTATTTGTAAAATAATCTCACTTCAAAAGTTAGCGATATAAAGACCGAATAGTGAATTCAAAATCTTGATAATCAAGTGCAAATGCATTTTCATCATAATTAACTGTTTCGGCTATGTATTCCTTGAGTCCTATTATTTCACTGTAAGATTTAATTTAAATGATTATGACGCAGCAGAATTATTATTGCAATAAAATGTATTTATTTATTTAGCATTAGTCCGAAAACAGCACAATTTGACCTTAACATCGGACTATTAACAATGGTCACATTTACAAACACCCAAGCCCAAGGTGGAGGAAAACCCACCCATGCGAGAATCGAACCCGCGACCCTTGGAATGGCAAATGAGGACGTTAACCCGCCACCACCGGAGTCGGCCGGAGATTAGGTTGAAGAGTAATCTACGTATTAATTAAAAATGTGTGAAATACGTAGCTAACGTGCCAACGTGCCGTAGTTAATGTTTTCAATGGACTTTCGTTCATTGAAGATAAAAATGAAAATGAACAAACAACCTCATCCTCGTACGAGTTTATCGAAAGCGGGAGTTTTCATTTAAAAAAATAGATACGTGAAACTAAAAGTATTGGATATTTTGTGATGAGATATTTTTTTTGGACGAGGTGTGATTAAAGCATTTTTCTCTCTCCCTTTCTCACCTGCGCGCCAAAGCCATAATGAGAGAGGGTCTCGCACCCGCCTCGCCAATCCGCTTGCGTCTCCGAGCCCAAACGAAACTGCGGCGGGTTCACAGAAAAAAAATCACCCAGCTTTTGCCCCTTTATCTAGCCTTCAAGAGTCGTCCCGAATCTTTTCAGGCCCCCTCGTAAGCGCTCATGGTTAGTACAGGCCAGTGTTGCTGCAGCCTCACACCGCGGAAAAATGGAGAAAACTTCGCCGAAATAGCCTTTAGCGTGTGCAGCAACCATCGGGTTATTTTTTCGCCCCGTGCTGCGACCGCGAGGTCTTTCTTTGGCCCACCATCCTGACGCCAAATACCCAACACCTTCGCTCGTATCTTTTTTTATTATTATTATTCTTTAATTCCGCGCTCCCCTTGCTTCGTGCGGCCCCCTTCCACTGAGCCATTAAAAAAGGGTGGGGACCCTCGTCGGCGAAAGAAAGGGAGAGCTTTTTTTGTCGCATAACGCGCGAAAAACTGTCAAAAATGCGGCAAAAAGTAAATTGCAAGGCCTTGTGAATATGCATCGCTAATGACCGGCGCCAGGTGTCGGCGCTTGGCATGGTGACGCAGGGGCCACTTGTAAGCATGTAGAGCCTTTATTCCGACCGAGCGCTAGATCGCCTTCCTGCGTCCGCCTGGAAACGTGGTCACTGTCTTTTTATTTTGACTTCTCCCTCCCTCATTCGACTTCATTTTCAGCTGCAGCTCTCGTTATTAGGAGAGGCTTCGCTTGCAACCCCACTCCAATATGCGGGGTACTTCTACCTCCCTCCTGAATAATGTCAAAACTTTTCCTGAACGGCCGAGACTTGCCGTTTGTATTATCTTGGCCGGACATGAATGGATCACAAGAAATTTTTACCTCCTTCACTAAATCCTCTCAGCGATACAGTATCATTTGTTGCATGGAACTGAGATTAAAGCGGAGTTCTTGAAATTATGAAACGATGGAGAATTCTGCAAATGATTTTAGAGGTCCATGCAATTTATTTTTCAGTTTTAATGGAAAACGAACTAGTCAAGGGTTTTCGTATTATCTTGTGCATTTAATTTGAGAGATACATTATTTATATTTTTGATGCCTCAAGTTGGGATTCATTTTTGTCCATTTCAAGCATTCATTTCAAAGAGGGAAAAAAGTTTGCAATTTCGAGAGAGTCATAAATTCGACCTGGGTTTCGATTATTTGTGCCAGCATCAAATTTCCTCAGCGCAGCACTTAGCTGGTTAACTACTAGACATCTTAGAGCTTAACTGCTAGAAATCCGGATTTTATTCAATTTAACAAAGTTGTACTCAATTAGTAGATAATTTTTTCCTAAATAATGACGGCATTCCAACGAGAGACTTAAAATTCGTTAGCTTAATTCATATAATTCACCAGAAAGTTATAATCCAAAAAGTACTGGTGAATGGTATGCTTACATAGGTTTGATTTTTGAGTCAGATTAGTGCTACAAAGAGGAGCTACATTTGTAAATAGATGTTATACGAGACTAATTATTGGTGTTTCTAGATTTTTCACAGAAGTACGCAATAGTACGTACTCGTAGTGTGAGAATCGCTCACAAACCTAAATACTATAAACTCGATGGTTTCAGGCTTCACTTTGTGGAAATCCATTCTAATAAATCAAAAGAGAGATGGTACTTTTTTCCACACTTTATTTTACAAGTCGACCGGTTTCGTCGCATAGGCGACATCATCAGGTACATAGAATCAGTGAGTTCCAGAATATATAGTTATTTGAGGGGGGGGGAGAGGAGGGTGAGGGGGGAGGGGTGGTAAAAGGGGGGGGCGGTGTGAGAGGGAGCGTGGTACTGGGCGTGGGTGACTCAAAGGGAGGGGTGGGGTGGATGTAGGCTAAGTGGAAGCTTGGTTAGGTATGCCTTTCACAGCGGGGGTTGGGGCGTCATGTATTGTGGTCAGAGAAATATCCAAAAGGGGGGAATTGCTCACAAATATATTCTCGTTGGCAATTTTTCCTTCCTTTTGATGCTTCCTAATCTCCAGCTCCTCCAGACAATCCATTCTTCTTCCCTTTTTCTCGAGGTGAAGTATCTCTGGGACAAAATCGCTCCTGTGGTCACTTTCCCATAGGTGTTTGGCGAAATGGGATCTGTTTAACTCACCGTTTCGTAGATGTCTTCTGTGTTCCTCTGCTCTTACTCTGAACGACCGTCCAGTCTGGCCAACATAACAAATTTCACAGTCACCACATTGGAACCGGTCGACTTGTAAAATAAAGTGTGGAAAAAAGTACCATCTCTCTTTTGATTTATTACTAAATACTATAACCTAAAATGGAGGCTACAGTATAGCACGAAAGTTTAGTGATATCTAATGTAGGTAGTGCACTCTATCACTCCTGCCACATTTGGAGTTCGAATGAATTATAATATTCATATTCATTTTGAAGCCAAATAATGATTGCATTATATGATTTTGGAATCGTTAGTCTAAATGGCTTCCCTACTGCTAAATGTTCATTTTAAGTCGTAAATTAGTCTTGTTAGAATCTGCTTCCCTGAATTTTGAGAACGAAGTCTTGAATAACGGAAAATAAAAGAAGTATTGAATCATCTTTTCATATAAAATAATGCCTTAAATATAAGTCGCCAACATAGTCAGTGATAGTTCAGTAGTAGAATAACATCTGGGGATAGCGCGTATAATATTATTAATAAAAATATAAAAGTCATTGACAACACTGGTAATGATTTAGAAAGACATGTGACACGCACTTCCCCACAAAGGCGTCCTAAATTACAGTCAGGCACTAATAAGGACGTTATTCAACATCAAAATAATTTAACTATACTTGTTATAAATTGCAGAAGCCTCAAGAACAAATCAGCGGATCTAGAACACATAATCCAAACTCATTCCGCTGATATAGTATTAGGCACAGAGAGTTGGCTGTGCAATGATATTAATGACCAAGAAATTTTCCCAATAGATTTCAAAGTTTACCGACACGATAGAGATACAAGACCCGGAGGAGGGGTTTTCGTGGCAGTTAAAAGTCATTTTGAAAGCAGGCAAGTTTCATTTGAAAATAATAACATAGAAAGTGTTTGGTGCACCTTACTACGGACCAATCAACCCAACATAAATTTATGCTCTTTCTACAGACCTCCAGACTCAGATTTGAAAACACTTCACACCCTCAACGATCAAATTCACAAGTTTACACGTAAATATAATAACAGCATAAACATAATTGGTGGCGACTTTAATCTCCCTGGTATAGATTGGGACAGCAATATCGTTAAATCTGGGACCCGCAATCGCGAATCTTGCAATTCCATGATAAAATTGGTTCAAAGAAACTCCCTCCATCAAGCAGTACGCATGCCCACCCGTGGAAAGAACATATTGGATCTATTTCTTACAAACACGCCGGAACGTATTATTAGTGTATCAACTGATGAGGGCTTGAGTGACCATAAAGCAATTAATGTCCATTTGGACATAGCAATAAAAAAGATTGTTAAACCAAAAAGAAAAATTTATAATTACCATAAAGCAGACTTTGAATCTTTTGCCAATCAATTAAACTCTTCACTACCCGAGTTCAAAACCCGCTTAAGTCATGTCAACGTGGAAGAAACTTGGACAGAATTTGTCAATATCATGCAAAAAGGAATCGTAGATTTCATACCTATAAAATACGTTAAAGCAAATCGCGACCCCAGGTGGTACAATAAAGACGTTAGAAAAGCCCTTCGAAAGCAGAGAATGCTACACTCTAGGGTAAAGAGGGCAGGCGTGAACACATCATCTCCTGAGAATACACAATTATGGGACACATATAGATCCTCTAAAATTGAAACCAAAAAACAATTACGTAGCGCCTTACTGGAATTTAAACGCAAAGTACTTTGCGAGCACTTGGACACTGACCCCAAAGCTTTCTGGTCATATGTTAGGGAAGTAAATGGGAGTAAACAAACCGTGGCTTGCTTAAGGGATTGTAGCAATGTAATTCATACAGACAGCGAGGTTAAAGCTAACATCTTAAATTCATTCTTCCAAAGCGTTTTCTCGAATGATGTTGCCACCGCATATCTCCAAGAAACAATACATACTCCACTCATGGAAAAAATAACAGTGGACCAACAAGGAATTCTAAAATTGCTTAATGAGATTAAACCCAACAAATCCCCGGGTCCCGAAAATATACCAGCTAGGGTGATAAAACATTTAGCTCCAAACATTGCCCCGTACCTTGAATTTATATTTAACAAATCCCTCACAGAGTGCAAAGTACCTAAGATTTGGAAAACCGCGCAAATAACGCCTATTTTTAAAAGTGGTGACAGGGAGGATCCCGGTAATTACAGACCTATATCTCTCACTTCTATCTGTTGTAAAATCTTAGAGCACATAATTGTCAGTTCAATAATGAGACACCTTGACAATATTAACTTTTTAAGTGACAATCAACACGGATTCAGGAAAACCCGCTCCTGCGAAACCCAATTAGGATTATTTACACATGATTTACTTGTATCTGGTGAGAGAGGTAGGCAAGTGGATGCCATCTTCTTAGATTTTCAAAAGGCATTTGATAAGGTCCCACATGGTAAACTCATTCATAAATTAAAGGTCGCGGGTATAAACAAGGGCGCCATAAGTTGGGTTAAAGATTTTCTTTCAGAGCGGGAACAGAGGGTAGTCCTTGATGGCGCTAGTTCCGACAGCGTTCGAGTCACGTCGGGGGTACCTCAGGTAAGTGTGATCGGGCCGTTACTTTTCTTGATTTTTGTTAACGATTTGAACCGCGAAGTGAAAAGTAACATTAGGATGTTTGCGGATGACACGGTGATCTATCGGGAGATATCTGGGGATGAGGATCGTTTTATTCTAGCGCAGGATTTAGATTGCATTACTAAATGGTGTCCTAACTGGGGATTGACTCTAAATTATAATAAATGTTCAGTGGTAAATTTCTTTAAAAGATCAACGGGATTTGCTTACAAATTAGCTGGAGGTGACCTAGCAGTAGTTGATACGGTAAAATACCTAGGTGTCACATTCACTAAAGACTTAACTTGGGGGACTCACATACGTAAAGTCTGCGGTCAAGCAAATAAAAAATTGGGATTCATTAGACGCATTGTCGGCAAAAGTGACTCAAAGGTCAAGGAACGTTGTTACCACGCTCTTGTAAGGCCTCATTTAGAATACGCATGCAGCGTGTGGGACCCGAGTGAAAAAGGTCTCATTCGGGAAATTGAGAAGGTTCAACGCCGGGCAGCCCATGGATTTGGGGTGGGAATCATTAGAAGAGAGACGATTCAATGCAAGACTGAAATTATTAAATAAATTCAGATCCGCATGTTTCAGCACCGAGGTCTCGCAGATTATTCGTACTCCTACATACATTGGTCGCTTGGATCATGCATATAAAATTCGGGAAATAGATGCCAGGACTAGCCGACTCAAGGACTCCTTCTTCCCACGGACAATACGGGATAGCAACTGTAGGATTATAGATAGTAAAAATTCCACTTGCCACCCTCAGTGTCTAAAAAATAATTAGTTCTACTTAAATGCATGCTCCTCCACTAACCTTATGTGTTTTGTTATAATAACCCATTCTTTCCGCATGACATCATTCGTGTTCTGTTCATCTGTTTTTAAGTTTCCCTTTCAGTCCCTCTTCCCTCCCGGCGGGGGGAAATTCCTGCTACCTGCAACGTTGGGTCGAATTCCCTTCCTTTTACTGTCTCTTTGGGGGGTAGAGTGTTTTGTGGTGCATTTTCATGTGGTAGTGATGTTTCACATTCTTGCTTGTTGTGTCCTGGCTTGCGTGTTTTAGGATGGCTTTGGTGCTGTATCCTGGGGTGCAGTTTTTTGTTGTTTTGCGGTGTATGTGTTTGCATGAGTATTGGATGGAGGGAGTTTTGCATGAGTGTGTGCGCTGCTGGGGTGTAATTTTCCGTGTTGTTTTTTGCATGTGGTATTTTTCGTTTTTACGGTTGGTGACCTAACACCCCCCGCCACACGCCCTTGCGGCGGCTTGCGGGGTATTATGTAGATGTAGATGTAGATGTAGCACTTAATGGTACCGTGCCCTGAAACATCGTGCAGCACGAATGCTAAAGCCAAGTATAAGTCCTTACCTCCTAAAAGTTATCGGTGGATAGACTCGGACATCCAGGATGCTGTAAGTTATTACCAACGAGAGAAAATCGCAACTGCTTTTCCTCCATCGGACGAGAAAAAAGACTCCGCTGACGACCAAGATTCTCGAAATTTCACCCGTAGGAGAGGAAAGTATACGGTGACTAATAAACAAATCGGGCGGGAGTGGATTTTCAGGTAGGCTGTCATCGCTAGGCAGCGCTACGGGCCACAGTCTCCTTTGGATAAAAGCGAGGGATCCGGAATGGCTCTAGAAGAAACAATGGGATTCCTTTTCGGATTCAGAAGCGGAGCAAAAAGGGTGACGGTGTTGCAGGCATGCCACGACGACGACGCCCCAAATGGCGCTCTCTCCTTTGAACCAAACCTGCCACCGGGGAGCGTTGGTTGGGTCCTTGTCAAGCTCTCTCGGCAATGGAAATATGGCCTCTTGTGTTGAGTCGTGAGATATGGTTGATTTCTCCCAAGTATCTATTGCGATGCATCATCCTACGCAAATGACTCCCGTGTCGAATATTTACTGACACTATGAGTGTATCTAATACTATTCATCCGAGGAACGTTTGTAAAAGTCATGAACATCAGCTTGAAAATGTCTATATTCGCCATTGATTCTTATTGCCTTAATATTTATGGCCATGCATTGTATTGAAGGGGATTTTTTATTCGGATATACGTATTCGTTAGCTCACTAGGACTAAAATCTTTTCGAAAAGGTTAGTCATCCATTGGCATTCAGGTAAAAATCAGCGAAAGGAATGAGAATATTTCTGAAGGGCACTAACTTCTTAAAAGGATTTGTTGCTGGCCTTTGCAAGGATTTCCTTTGAACTGCAAATTATTTTTTTCAAAATGTGAGGCACACAGCTTAGGATTTACGATGGATAATGAAATACTCGCTCAATGACTGAAATACTCGGCATTAGGTGTGATTCATACTTCGTGAAAGATGCAAGGAGGTCAGAGAGTTGCTCTGTCTAACGGACTGACATTGAAAATTCCCCCCTATTGGAGATTTTTTCTGGTGCTAAATATCCCTGAGCAATCCTGTTATGGTAAGAAAGAGAACCTAGTTCTTACTGTCATGTTTCCACCCGTACCCACTTTTATTACTTATAGTTCCATGTGCATTAAAAATATCCCTGTCAATAAAAACTTCTTAAATACTGAACCTATTACCATAATACCACCTATTTTTGGCTGATAAGAATTTCTTCGATTATTACTGCATTTACCTGACACCAAGGAGATTTTTCTATCCTAATGCATTCCTCCATTTTTAGTTGAAATGGAATTTTCAATTTCCTTATGAACCCTAAGGATAAAAAAGTATTAATGAAATACCCTATTTCTTCTAGGGTGAAGATAACGTTGAATATTTTTTGGGACTTACACCAAGTGGAATAATAGTGCTGCGAAACAAGACGAAAGTGGGAAATTATTATTGGTAAGTATACAAAGTTATAACAAATTATTTATATGTTTTTGATTATTTGTAAATATTCTTTTTTTCTATTTCTTAACATGTGACTCTTACCTTGCTTTCTCAACAGTGTTGCAAAATTCTGTAGAATTATATTTAATGTCAATATGCTAGTAAAAATTAATGTTCATTGCAGAGAAATAAAAAGGAATCAGTAAAAATAATTTCAATAATATCTTAGCTTCCAAGTTATTTTTGTCAATGAAGTCCTCTGAGGATTTCATTAGCATTTACAAGAAGAGCACAAAATATTTCATTATTTATTATATAAAATTGTGTTTGGTGTATAATAAATTATGCATGCAAATAATCTTGGTGGTAAATTTTGATCAATTTCATCAGTTTTATTAATGGCTAGGTCTTCTGTTTATTAAATATTGTACATTATTTTTCAGGCCCAGAATTACCAAAGTATATTTCAAAGGGCGGTATTTCATGTTGCGAGTGTGTGACAAAAATGTAAGTCCATTTTCATTCAATATATTTATTAGATTGTAGTATTATCAGGTTATATTATAGCATCAAGATATTTTAATGTAGTCCATATTATGACCAAGTGTACTGACATTTATCTGAAAATAAATAATCTTAATTAGCATCTCTTAACAGTCACAAATATATTCAATGTGTTTATTGTATCAAAAAGCACGATGCAATCACATTTTATCCTAAAGATTTACAAGTTCACTAATTGCCTATCTTAGTAAGATGTGTCTTTATTTTGTTATATGGATGTAAATAAAGAAAGAATATAGCATTTTTTAAATTCGAGTTTTAAATTTAAATTTCAGAGTGAAGAGAACACTTATGGTTTTGAAACACCATCCAAGCAAGCATGCAAACATTTGTGGAAGTGCTGTGTTGAGCATCATGCTTTCTTCAGATTAGTACAAGTCTCCCCACCTCATGCAGCATCATCAGATACACCAACTGCTGGAAATGGCAGTGTCTTCTCCATAGGATCACGATTCAGGTACAGGTGTGTATGTAATGCTGAAATTCATTCTAAGCATATTTCCAAGAAAGGTTTTTTGCAGGATGGTGCCTAACATAATGCATATTTAGCTAGGTATTTAAGATTGTGAGGTCTGAATGTATTTATTATTAAGTTTTTTTTGAGGTAGCTTTTCATTTGTCTTAATATCTTACGTTAATGCATCATGAATAATCAAGAAATATCTTTTTCAAGGATAATTGAAAATAAAATCTTCCTAGACGATTAAGCATTCATTTTAATTAATTTTTTTGAGCTCACTTCAATGAGTCTTCTCAGGGTGATGTTTACAGTTTCCACATATCTTTAATAAGGATTTATCATTAACTATATGCAGTGGTAGAACAGAGAAGCAGGCACAGGCAGATGCTCAGTTGCGCCTTCGTAGCCCGCCCCAATTCACAAGAACTCCTAGCAGGCGCTACCAGCGCCGCATTGTAGAAGGAGCACAAGACAGTAAGTACTTTTGGAATGATTTTTGAAATTGAATTAAATACTAAGTTCAGAAATGGTGTTTCTGGCTACAGTAGAACTAGTTTTCTTAAAAGACATACGTTATTTCAAGTCCATGCTCAAATTTTCCTACATTCCAGCATCCATTTTTGTAAGGGTAAAATATAGTTGGACAACCGAGCTCCAGTCTTCAAACTTGTGGCTTCCATCAATGAAACAGCAGCAAATACTAAAATAGCCTAAACCATGTTTGTCCGAAACATGCTAATGAATTTAATAAAAAACATTGGTATCATCATTTTTCATAAAATATTGTCTTGTGACATGAACGTAACCATATCTTGATTATTTCAAAAACTAGGTATTTCACTTTTGTGCTTTTGCAAACATACTCAATATCTTAATAAAGAGATATAGAACGTACTATACTCAATATCTGTATCTATGTTTACATTTGATAGTCCAGTTCAATGGTTCTTGTAAAGCTTAGAAAATATGTTATAATTTTATTTTGAAATATGAATCCTGATATGGAACTTCTTCTCAATTTCAAGTGCCAACAGTTGAGGAAATAGCAAATAATGAGAATATC
The DNA here is from genome assembly GCF_022747635.1 of Hetaerina americana. Lineage (NCBI taxonomy): Eukaryota > Metazoa > Arthropoda > Insecta > Odonata > Calopterygidae > Hetaerina > Hetaerina americana. Next base: position 92,643,070 of record NW_027286069.1, read on the forward strand.
CCTCCTCAAGAAATGAAGACTGTATCGATCCCTCAGCCAGTAACCACGTAAGTTGCTTCTATCCAAGTCTGTGATTTAGATCTCTCATTAAGAAAAAATTCATAATGGTGATGAAAAGACTTAAAATAATTGGAGATAATCTAAAATAAAAATATTTACTATTTTTTATTGCCTTGCACATGGAAGGTTTTTAATTTATTATAATATTATTATTAAAAATTGTGCGAAGAACTGATGATATGAAAAATATAATCGGTAATAGTATTTCTGTGACATCAGTTTTGATTTGATGAACTCCACAATAAATTTGGCTCTCAAAAGGGGTCATTCCATATTGTATTTACAAATTTATACTAATTTTATGCTTAACCTTTAGTGATGAGTGATAGCTAAATATATTCCCACCTTTCATTATTCTCTTCCCTAAATTAATATTTGTTTCAACAGGGTTACCTCCATGTATAGATCCACCTCCATTCCCAGCGTTCTACCCCGTTCTGATTCACCTCGAAGCATTCGAAGTGCACCTTGGTCTGCAGCACCACACGCAGCAACTGGAACAGTCAGCAGTGGAATGTCCATGGCAAGAGGATTGTATTCAGGGGCCAGCCCACGATCAGTCCGATCAGCTCCTCACCATCCACCAAATACACAGCTTCTGAGTCGCCTTACCAGACGATCCAGCAGTGTTGAAAGTCAGAGTTCAGTAGATTCTCGGTCATGCAAAAGGTAAACAATGACACTATTCTCATAACAGTATCTGCACCTTGTAGTAAGTATAGTCTACCAGCAATTTTTATATACATTTTAAAGCTCGCGAGGACAGGATAGACTTGGTGCTTGCTACTAACCAAAGGGCCTAGGTTTGATTCCAGGTGACTCCTCTGAGTATCTTCACCTTCACCCACACTGTATGATTTTTTGGGTATCAGATCTTTCTGAAAACCATGGGCAGCTCAAGGAAAGGAACTTGCCTGATGCATGGATTTCTCACTCCATTGAGCTTATTACTAAGTGAACTCTATTCTCATCTGACAAGCTAACTTTAAGATTGATGACTGATACTGCTGATTCAAAGCTCACATCACAATAGTACCCATGTAATGCGATGAAAAATTATATTGTTTGATGTTATAAAATTGACCCATAATCAAATCCAGGCCCTCCATACAATGACTCAGCATTCTACTGACTGGACTACAATGCTTCTGTACTCATATTAGAACATTCGCACTTGAATGAAAGAACAGGGAAATTTATTTATAGACATGAAAGAGTTATTTGTGTAAGGAAGTATGCTGAATGTCAGTGGATAGCATTAGAGAACTTCTCTGTATGCTGATTTTCAATGTAATGCTACTGCAATCTGATTATAAGGAAGTAATGTTACTTTAAATGATGGAGAGGAGGATGCTGAGGTAAGAATGGGTAACCTAAAGCCAGTTGGATATGAATTTTAGAACGGTAATGAATGATGGAAACATTTAAAATAGTGGGAATATAAATGTAAAAATATTACAATTAATTGAAGGCAACTCTAGTTTGTGGAATTATCCCATAATGATAATAAAATTTGGTTACGATTTTCCACTGAATTTATTGTTTATGTATTTAAATTCTAATGCATCATCTTTAGGGATAAAATACAATTTCATTTCCATACATGAAAAGGGTAAACTGGGTGTTTAGAAGATGAGTGGAGGAGTCAATAAAAGGGAGATATAGGAGGGCGGGAGGCTAGGAAGAGGATGGGGAAGGTATTAGTCATCATTCTCGGCTGAGTGGTTTACCCCAGTTTGGCTGGGTATGGAAAGCCAGGACTAAGGGAGGGAATCAACAAATGTCTGTTTGCTCAGTGAGGCACCTTCCATCTTATGTTGTGCAGTCTCCACTATTCTAGCACATCCATTTTTCTCCCTTTATACTCAAAATGAAGTAGTTCAAGGATAAATGTGGCCTGGTGCGAAGACTCCACAAGATGCCTTGCCGTTAAGGATGATGGCTCTTTTGACCTTACTTCTCAGGCATTTTGTTTAATTCTAATGCTAAAACTTTTTTCCCGGTGATCTATTCACCTAAACACACATACATCATAGGCAATAATATATCCCACTTTTCAATTTTAATTGGGTTCACTTTTTCATTAATGTTGGTGAGAAATATTGAAATATTGACAGTATAATGGGCTATAATATGTTATTTTGAATTTCTTTCAGAGGAAGAGGTAAGCTACTACATAGGAAATCTTCCCCAAGTATGGGAGTTTACACCATTTATTTGTGTTTGTAGGAGGTATGGGATGTGGTGTGAAGTTATGATTGAAATATGTTCAATATTCCAGATATTCCAGAACTGTTTCAAAATAGTGTGATCACATGGTTAATGTCTCTGAGGGCCCCTTTAGGTATTTTTGCTTGAAATTTGAGCTCTCTCGAAATAAAATAATATCTAAATAATCAATTCATAACAATGGCATGAAGATGAGATCCTTATGCTACAAGTTAATGAATATTCTAACCCCATTCAGAGATTAATGATGATATGTAATAGAAATATTAATTTGAACCTATAAATGTTTAATTTCATTTTAAGGCATCATCATCATCACCGGAGTAGGCGTGGTTCAGATAATGACAGTGAAGTTTCAAAGTCTTCTTGCCGCTCTCATAGTCATCGTCGGCATAGATCTCATCATAAAAGAGACTCTGGAAGTGAGACTGATCAACACCACCGACACAGGCATCGAGGGTACAAGCACAGGTATTTATCAATACAAGTGTATACATATGTGATATAATAGGAGTGAGAGAAATGGCCTTTGTTGCTATTATGAAGTATATTTTATTCAGATATGGACTGAAGTATATAAATTTGCTAAATCACAGAGTAGCCATTTATTTTGAGGGAATATTTGGCTACTGAATGGTGTTTAATTAGGTAATTGATTTGCAAATGATTTGCATTTTGCCAAATATGGAACTCCTTTCACTTAATTCCAATCTGAAGCAATCTTCTTGTGTGTGTTTTTTATTGTTATACAATGTATTGTCATACATTGTATAACAATAACAGTCACGGAATGAATAAAATTTAGAAACTAGAGGTTAACCATTTATTTTTTCATGACATTTCAGACATGGAAGCAATTATGAACTCGTAGACTCAGAAGCACAGTGGAAGGAAGTACAGAGGAAGCAAGCCGAGGGCCAGTCCGGCATCCATCAAGCCACTGTCATCAAAGATCTTGGAAACAGAAGATCTGGCTACATGAACAGTGGAATGGAAACTGAATCAGAGCTGTCTTATCACCACAAAAGAAAACACAAAAAGCACAGGTACTGAGTTTCAAAAGTTCATCTTTAAAATTATACATGAATCGACCTGATTACATTTTGTTTAAATATTAGTGCATGCAAATATGAATGAACAGTCTTTGGTTTTTTTTTATTTCCAACTCTGACACTATCACCATCTTGCATGTAAAATTCCTCCAAACTAAAATTTTCTGGATGGAATTTGTAGTTGAGATGTAGTTAATTCTTTGGTTACACTTCTACATGAGAAAACAAGATATTTAAAATGAAGAACATGGTTGATTAGGAAAAAATGAAATTCTCACTGTCCTTTGAACCTATTTCAAAAAAAGATTATGAACAAAAAATACTATGATATTTTTTATTAACTGTGACCATCACTTTATTTCTGCAATTCCCAAAAAAGTATGTATATTTATATTGTTAAATTGCAAATATTAACTAAAATATCCTCAGAAAATTATGCACAAATTTTTAAAATTTAATTGTTTTAGAAAATTGCCCTAGTAAAAGTGCTATCCTTACTGAAAATCACAGTGTTTGAAAAATTCCACTGCTTCATAATTTTTTGAAAGAATAAGTACTGGTGAGTGCACTAATAGTGTATTCAAGGCTAAGAACATCTTATGTTAATGGCTTTCTTTTAAGCCTTTTTTGTTCATGATCTTGCTAATAAACCATAAAGCAATATGCCTTTATACAATTATGATATTCTTCACCTGGAGGCTCATCAATTCAACAAACATAAACTTTTTTATTGATTTTCAATTGCTATTGTTATTAATATCTTTTTGTGGCTATATATCTCTAATATCAAAAACAAAATCTGATATATCAGTACATTCTGATGAATACCCGTTTACTCCTGAAATATCTATAAATTATCAATTTTAAGAATCTTCAATCATAACAACAGTTTCCGCCATTGAAACATGAATTTGAAGAAATGTATTAAAAAAAGAATATACAAACTAATTTCTTGTATTATTATAAATATGAAAAAAATTACTTTTGTGAGAATTAAGGAAACATTGAAACATCTCCTTCCTTATCTGAATAAAAATGACCTATAGCAGTGGCTCACTTGTTAATCTCACATAAAATCTGAGGGGCCGCACAGTTCAGTATCTCACCCAGCAGGCCGAAAAGTGTGTCAAAAGTGTTTCCCACCATGTCTTGTAATGTCATGCATTGTAAGAAATAGTACCTTTACTACTCCCAAGTCACCAGGATCACATAATCACCAAATATCTACATATTAGCCTAAGATGATAAAATTGAAGTGTGTACGCAGCGTGTTTAGCAAGATATTTTTTTCTCTATTTTCCACCCCTCACTCAGTTATGTAGGTGTTTCAGAATAATGATTTGCTTGTAGGAATGCAACTTTTTCCTTGTGGGGGCAGATACATATTTGTGCCAGGGGAGTAATGCAGAAAAACAAATCAAGTTAATACAGGAAAGAAAATATTTTGACATCCCACTAACATCTAGAAATTCTCATTTCTGTTAGGATTCAGTTTTGTATGCAGTTCCATCAATCATGAGTGATGCTTGCCAAAATGAAACTAATTTAGCATAATTAAGACCAGGATTTTTCAAATAAAAGTCAATTTAGTCCCATGATAAGGTTCAAAACGTTTATTATGCATTAATCCCATTAGTATAGTGCTTATTCAGCTCACATTAAAATTAGTCACCTGTTGGTATAAACTGAAATATTGGCCGGAAACCAGATTTCCTGTTGTTGTAATTAGTCACTTGATCACAGCAGGTTTTTCATTATATTTCAGCAATGTCTAACAGATTTATACTATTATGATTTAAAAAATAATTTTACTATGAGGGAGGATATTCAGAAGCATAAGAAAAGGCAATACATTGCACATAGTTGCATGCAATAGCTCAGAATACATTTGACAATGATACTTCATTGCAGCCATAAAATGGTGATCGGCTCCAAATACTTACACTATACATACTTTAAATGCGTACTTTCTTGCACAATTAGTGTCATTGATGAGTACCTGACTATTCATTTTGTGCAAAAACTACATTTTAGAGGAGATGAATATCTCACAAAATATCTCTCATGCCCTGGGTGGAATACAGACCTGTGAACTCCAGATTCCACCATGAAATTTTTATAAATGGGTTATTATGCATCTAGATAATGTATTTCTAAAAGAAGATGCAGTTTTATTTTCATGAATTAGCTGGTGTCTAAGTCCATGTGGGTGTCGCTCAGAAATCCAGACTGATGACCCTTATAGGATATCCAACTGACATACATGCATGTTGATAATTGTTTCAGCCATAAGTCTGAACATGGTGGCATATTTTTGCTATGCTCAAAATGATATTTATATGTATGGATTCATTACTTTGATTTCAGGTCTAGGTCTAGGTCACCTTCAGATACCAAAGCTCGTCTTCCTGATGAACTCAAGAAGCATTTGGAGTTTGATTTGATAGAAACTGAAGGAATGACTGTTGACCAACTTAGAGAAATTCCATACAAGGCTGTAGAAACAGACAGTAAACCTCCAAAGATAAAATTTTCTCCAAACTCTAAACGTAGGCAGAGGTCCCCACGGAGATCGAAGAGGTAAATATAAATGCAAATCGTATGGCAATAAATTGAAGCAAACCGAATTCGCAAACTATAGCAGGGATGTTTTTTAATGCAGTATAAAAGAATCCATTTCACTTTCATCGACAAAAATATTTGATGCCATATAATGAAATAAATAAATGCGGAATATTAGAGAGACTATTTTTCTAGAGATTTGATCAAGTTTTATAAATTTTCAATGTTACAGCTCCACCTTGGATGAGAGGTGTCAACCTCCAAACAGTGGAGATAGTCCCCCGCCTCCATATTCACCACCACAGCAAGGAGGCCTTGGTCCAGGACCACCAAATGGAAATCCTGTAGTATTGCAGGAACCCCCAACTAGCCCACTCAGACCCTCAGGAGAAAGCAATACTAATCTTGCTACTACTAACCCAGCTATGTCAGGAAGTTTAGCTGACCTCTTAAAGAATTCTAATCCGTCCGCAACAAACCATAGTCCTGCTGGATCAGTGAGAAGTAACCACTTACCAAGGTACACAGAGCCTCAGTCAGGATTCTTCATTTGAGGATTATTGCATTACTTATTGTGAAATAATTGTTATTTATGAAAACATTGTTACTTGTGTTATCTATCTTTCTATTATTTCTGTATTGAATGCTTCATTTTTATGTTCTTTTAAATCTTTTAATGTTTGTAGATTCCTCTCAGCTTTTGTTGTTTATTTCATTGCATGATTCTCTTATTTTAATGCAAAAATATGTTAGCTTTACTATAATTCTTACTGAATGAATGAAATTTGAGTTATTTCCTTTGTTTTTTATTATGTAAAATGCATTGTGAAAACATACATTTTATCACCACACTATTTAAGCCCAGATAGAAATAAATATACTGTCATAAGGCACACATGGCCTGTAGTATATTTCAATTTCTGCTATGATTCATGATCTCAGAATTCTGTTGTCTCTTAACAAAACTCATTGTAAAAATGTTGTATTTTCTATGCCTTTTACCTGAGTCAATAAAAATGTTACCTCCAAGTATATGGTTTTATCTTTGAAATCATGATGGATACCAAAATATTTTATCATATGAAAGCCTAGTTTGGCTGTAAGAATGAGTTCTTTGTGTAGGCTACTTCATATTGAAACAGTTTTAGCAAACAGTGAAAAATGGACGAAGAGAGTAACTAAGTGTATCCATTGATAAAAATTGCCAAATATTTGCCTCTGCATTATTAACTCTGAATGTATCACATAAATGATTACATAGTGAGTGACTGGCTGCATTAAATTTTTTAAACCAATTTTTGTTATTACTTTCTTAATTTCCTATGGTTACTAATTTTCGCTCTGTAAGCTATAAACACATTACATTAATGTCCTTCCATAAACTTGCATGTTAGCAATCTTACTTTCATCTGTTTTAAATAGGCATGAAAATCCAAATTAATCAATATTGATGAGCATCTATGTTTTAATTACTATTCTTTTATTCAGGAGATTATATATATATATATATTTATTTATTTATATATATATATATATATATATATATATATATATATATATATATATATATATATATATACACACATATATATACATATATAATATTTATAATATTTTATATATATATATATATATATATATATATATATATATATATATATATATATAGTTAGTGCATTTATATATTGTTTGTAGGTCATAAATATAATATTTTTTCTTTTCTCACGAATTTGTACAAATATTGGCGTGCTTGATCATTCAAGGATGATAGGCAAAGGTAAATAATGGTTCACTAACATTTGAAAAAAATCTTTATTACAGAGCTGGTGTTCCAGGTTCACTTCATCAGTCACCCAGTATACCACCATCTGGTCATTCATCTCATCGACAAGCAGGACTGAATTACTCAGCACATAAATTAACTAACAGTATATATACCCCTGGAATTACCTTTAGTTCAGCATTGTATGGAAATGCTGGAAAGCTTTTGGGTAATGGAAATATCCCCAATGGCCATGTCACTTCAATGTCAATCAGCTCTGGGTCAGCATCAAAAAATCATGATGGTGCCTATCATGAACACTCTGATTCTGGTCTAGGTGCAGATTCTCAAGATTATGTCTACAGTGGAAGGTGAGGCTAAGGATTTAATGTTAACTAACTTTCATACCCATGAGCAGTTTTTATCTTCCATAAACCTTAGGAAACTAATCCCTTGTACTGATGTTCATTTATTGTCTTAACTTCAGAACAAATGAAAGCTCCAGATATCTTCAGACTAGCAGAATCTCTGCAGCATTTACTAAGCCTGTGAGTACCAGCAAAACATACCCAACACCTTCCCCATTGGCAGCCATGAGATCTGGGCAATCTGGGCACATGGCTTTCAAATCTAGTCAACCTATCAATCACCATTCTTTGCCACCACATAAGCACCAAGACCGACATGGGACTACTGGCTCAAATCGTAGTTTGGGAAACCATACTAACCCTATTGATGACCTCAAGCAAAGCCACCATGGTATGGGTGGCTGGTTGTCTCCAGAGAACCCTTCTCCGAGGCATACAACATACTCTCCAAGCAATTGTCCTGCACCTTCTTCCCAAAGACAGCAATCCTCAGCAACCAATGCCAGCCAGCATTATGCCAGACGTCCTCAGCTTCCCTTACCTTCTGCCAAATCAACCAACCAAAGCCTGGCTCCTCCCCCCTCTCCCAGTGCAGCTAATTACCATGAAAGCTGGGATGATCAAAAGCACCAGTCGCAGGCAGTGGGAAGTGTGGGAGCAGTGGGTGGTGGTAATGGTGGTGGTGGTGAAACACCTGCTTTGGGGCCACGTGGCCCCCCTCGCCTAGCTGGGAGCATGCGCAGTGTACGATCAGGTCCTGCAGGGGCTGATGGAGGATGGTCCCAGTCACAAAGACCACCCCCTCTTAAGGACTCCAATAAAACTAATGTGAGTATTCACTAGAACTTAGAGGTATAATCGTTCTTTAACAATGCAATTTAAATTGTTGCTTTTAATCCAGCCATAATTGTTACCAACTGTTCAGAAGTCATCACTGTTTAATTAACATGGGATAACAACATTTTGACATGATTGTAGACCATTTTTAAAAGTACTTAATTAATTTGAAGCTGAATATTATTTATAAAATAGAATAGATGCTTTATTGTAGTTGCAAACATGCTAAAGCTTTAATATTTACTTCAATCTATTAATATTTACTTAAGTTCATTTTGTTAAACTGAATTTTATGATCTCATCTTGGTGGCTAATGAGCATGGAAAAATGATTTAAAATGTAGAGCTAAGTATTTAATTAGTGGCATTCCTCTTGTCCCTTCTCAAGAATAACAGCCCATAGCTTCTCATTAAATTATTTTCATAAACCAAAGGTTGTGGTAGGCTAATGCTTGCTTTATGGCTCACCTAGCTAATACATGTTCTAGTAGTTGGATGTAATGAGCTAAAAATATTGCTTATATAGTTTACAAAAAGTACTGTTTTGCCAGTAATGAGACACAGACTAAGTTGTTCTGATGCAACTGACTGTCACACCATCCAACTGAATGACGGCCTAATACCCTTCATTGTATGATTTCATTTGGAAACATAGACTGGGGACCACAAAGAGGACCATAGAAATGCTCAGGGTAGACGTCAGGGTGAAGGACAGATCCTGCGAAGAGCACGATCGTCCAGCTTAGAGCTAATCTTGACTCCTATCATCCAAAGCACTTATCAGTGAGTATGACATAGATATAGGGAAGTACAAAAATTACCAATGACATCACCCAACTTCCTTATCTAAAGTATATGGCAACAAAGGTGATTTTATAGGTGAGCATGATATGCATGGCCAAATTAGGTAATAGTAATCTTTAAGTTCAGCAACAGACAGTAAACATCTACTTTTAAATTACTTTGCATGAATTCGGCATTCATAGCTTTGCTTTGAGCATGCCTTTGTTTCAAGTCAATGAAGTGAATATAATGGTAGGTAGTGATAAGCCATTGAGCATTTAACCATTCAGTATTATTGTACCAAAATATTTACTCATGAAACCTAATTACTTGAAAGAAATACACTCTTTCAATTTCTCTTAATTATTCCCTCAATTAATGAAAAATTTGATAATATTGCTATGAAGGGAAAGATATGACACTTGATTTGGATACATAAACTATTAATCAATACCATATAAACTGCACTCTGTCAACACCACAATAAAATGCTTATTTTACCAAATTAAAATTTGGAAAAAAACCATATTGCCCTCATACATTAATTCTGTGAAGAACTATTCATAAAATGAGAATATCCTCCATATTTCCAGACAACGCAGTTAAATACGGATTGGAGAGAAGAACAAGTGGGAAGGACACCATGCAATGGATCAATTTCCTCTGTACCACCTTACACCTCTGTAAAGGAAGACTCATCACCGCCAACGGTAACTGAAACATCTCATGAAATGAGTACAGAGTTATGAGAAAAAATGCTTGAAAGGAGACACTCTAAGGGATTAACCAGTGACCTCAGTTGATTCATAAGTGCTCCCTAAAAGCAAGAAAAATTATATACCAAATGCAGCCATATCATACCAAAACCACTGAGTAATGAACACATTATTTGTAACTCATCTCATAAAAGGATCTCATTTTTTTAATGATATATTGATATAAGTATCCCATAGCCATGCAGAAATAAAGACATATGGAAAAATTAGGCAAAACTTTTCTGTGCAGACATTTTCAGTCTCCATGAAAAGGCCTATTGTGATGACCATATGTCTTTTACATCTGTAATTAAGAGCATTGCAATATTCATCTGTGTATATAGATTTCATATGATGTGATTTATTCATATGTTACTAGTATAAGGATGGTGGAGGAGAATCAAATTTTATATAAGTGTATGTAAAGTTTGCAAGTTATTTAAGTATGGTAATATAAAAGCTAAATGCAAGATTTTCCAAAGTAACCATGAATACAATGTTGTCATATGATAATTGTGTAAACAACCTTTGTATGAGTATAGACATAAAAATGTATTGTTACACCCACTCTTATTGAACCTGACCCATTTTTTATCAATATAAAAAATGAATCAAACTTGAATGGTGTAATTTTTAAAAACCCACTGAATTTCAATGTTTTCACACTAGGTTATAACCTACCCACCATATCTAATGTTTGTGAATCATCATGATAGAATTTTCCATGAAGCATAATTATTTTATTTAAAGTTGTTTATTATAGTAACATTTATAATTGATGTTGTCAGGTTTTTGGTTTGAGGACCCAAGCATTGCTTATTACAAATTCATGGTGCTGAGGAGCCAACTGATTTGATCATCATTTCCCTTAGAGGAGAAAAACTTCCAACCGCTGTTTGTTTGATAATGATTGAATGAAAATTATTATATGTTTAACTGTAGATTAATTAGGTCAGTGGCATGGGCATGAAGAGGGGGGGAATAATTTTCCTCTCCAACCTCCGTTGTTCGCTCCCACATATATTGGCAAGAACTACTGACTTTCCATATTAATTTTGGGGGAAAATATCTTGAACTGGCCAGTGTGGAGAGTGACTATGAAGCACCTTCAAACTTGCCAATTGTACACAGTATACAGACGCTTTCAGTGAGAAAATTTAGAAACTGAAAGCTATCAAAATGAAATTTTCTTCTTAAGCCTTTGTCTCCAGTCCTACACTCCCCTGATCTCTCTCTCCCATATTCCTTTTCAAATTCATCAATATCATTCACACAAATCCTACCACCATCTCCTTTTTCACCTGACACCCCCGTTACCCCTTCCTCCCACAAAAATCTCTGTATACATCTACCCATGAACATCCCATCACTCTTCAAAATATATATTTATTTATGTGATGCAAGATGACTAGTTAACTTGAATGGCATTCCACCATTAAATCTTTGCCATGAGGTTTGGAAAGCAGCATATACATGAACTAAAAAAATCCTATCTAGTGCTATTCTAAATGATTACATTTTAAATGTCAACTAATAACATCATCCATTTAAAAATCTCAAACTACAGTCTAATAAATAATTGACTCCTTAGCATGTTTTTGTAATCCCAAACTTGTTATCCTGTGGTGATGTACTGGAAGAAATGTGACAATGTGAATCTTAATCAAGAAATATGAAATAATAATGAAGTTATATTTCACTGGTTTTACTGCCATCATATTTTATTATTTACTTACTATTACTCTATTGTATTCTATTTGTTAGCTTAGTTCTGGAAATTATTATGATAAAATGATTTTTCATAAAAACTACAGTTCTCTTCCTATTGTGTAGCTATTTTAATTCCATGGAAACAAACCTTTAAAAAATGCAATTAATTACCTAAATGACTGTTAGGTGATAGTAAGGAATTTTAGCAGGATACAGCATTGTACTCATAAATGGTGATTAATGGGTTACATAAAATACTTTTAATTTGCTTTTCCTACCCTTTAACCCTGGCTACAGTACTAAACTAGGCATATGCTTATTGGATAGTGGAACTTATTCTCAGTTAGCCTACTAGTAAGTTATAGTAGTCATGGACTTTGACCATTAAAGCCAAATTAGAGTTGCTAATAAAGATACTCCAAAAATTCAGAACTAATTACCTTCAACCCAAATCATACCCTTCAGCTCAGGAAAAATCCCCGCACCATTTGACTTTATAAGTATGTACATTTCCAAGAAATCGCAGCAGTAACTTTTGACGGAGTCATCCGCTGAAGTGAATTTATGCATTACAATGCAAAAATTTTAGAAAGCAAAAGTCGTTCACCTTGACCAGGATTCGAAACTGGATCCCTCAATGTCTGGCCAAATGCTTTAGCTGGTTGTGCACCATGTGCCACAGCCCACGAGGTTACTGTCAAAAGTTACTGTCGCCGCATCTCCCACAGTTTACCGGAATTTGTCGAAGGCATAAATCATTGCCATGTCAGCCTAAGTGTTTTAAGTCGGCTTTAACCTCATGGACTGTGGCACATTGCACATGACTACAACTGCCTGTGACATTGTTTGTACCGTATTTCGTGACAACATCTTGTTCCATTAAAGCCCCAAAAATTTTGGAATGAAAGAGAATAGCTTAACTGGCTAAAGCACTAGGCTGGACATCAAGGAATCCATTTTTGAATCCCAGGGAAAATGATTTTTACACTCTGAAATTGTTGCAAGTATGTACCTACCTATTTAAGCTAGTAGTCATATTTTATACAATGTTAATAATTTATTATTAAAATTTTATAATTCCATATTTTATTTTACTGGGGAAAATGGCTAATACTATTGCCACTTCAATTTTTAAACCATCAAGAAGAGATTTTGCTCTTTTACCTGAATAAAAGAAAAAAGATTTGAACACATGATCAATTGGAAATTAGGAAAATGAACTGTTTTATCAGGTTTTACTGTAATACAAAGTAGACATATTCATGTATGCTTAAAGTGTAATTAAATGTCTAATTCAGATCAAGTGATTGCACTCATGGAAACTACTTTATATTGCTGAAATAGCAACAATAAACTCCACTGATTTAACCTTTTATTACCTTGAAGCCAATTGAAGAACCATTTTAAGATTATATGATAAGCAATTAAATGTCAAGTAGTCCAAGGATATCACACACATTATACTTAGTATTAGAGTTAGCCTTTGGGTAAAGGTAAATCATCTCGATTTTAGACACATCTAACCAGATAGAATCTGAAACGCCACTGGAATTCAAGTTTATTTATCCATCTATTCCCCACTTAGGTAATCTCTATGGAGATAACTTCCCAACATTCACCTCCTTGTAGCTGTCATTGAGCAGCACTTCCTTCCTCTGATTACTTCCTTCTTCCCTTCATCCCATCCAACATCTCTATCCTGTTCCTTCCCTTTCCTCGTTTGCCTAACATTCTCCCCTCTATTACAGTCTTCAACATCCCACTGCCTATCAATACGCCCCTCATCCATTTTCCCTGCCTCCGTAGGATTTTTCCTAATAAACCCCTCTCTTTGACCACCATACCAAAAGCTTCCTCATTTGTTTTCTTCTCGGTCCATTTCACCTTCTCCATTTTTCTTCACACCCACATTTCAAAAGATATATAATATATAATATATAATATATAATATATATATATATATATATATATATATATATATATATATATATATATATATATATATATATATATATATATATATATATATATGTATGTATGTATGTATGTGTGTGTGTGTGTGTATATATATATATAATAAATTATACATAAATATATTATATATGGTATTGTAACTTCCCATCATTGACTCCAAGTTGAATGGAGAATGGAGAAAATCTCAAATTATTAAGTGGATAAATTTAATATTGAAAAACCTTATCATTTATGAGAGTATTGGTTTGATGACTAAGGTAGTAGAGCTTACCTTTTACTAATTCCACACCTAGAAAGTATGAAATAGACAAATAAATTGTAGAATGATGATTTAGTAGTGTTCTTGATTGCTATTTCTGGGAGTGCAAAGTTCTGGTATTCAGAAAATAAAACAGCTTGGATTCTGCTGATGGAGACGTAGTTCAGTGGAATTACCTCCAATACTATAAAAATCCCAAAGCCAGGATCTTACCTTAATTGCCCAAATGTAATACTCATTGGCTGTGCACCACCACTTCAGGCTCGATTAGGTATCTAAAAAGGTGAAAATTGTGCACTCATAAAAAATATTTTGAAAAAATTAATTTTACACAACATGATACAGTAAATATAATATGCAGAATTATAAGTTTGTGAGCTATGTTTGTACTATTACTCCAAAAAGTAAATGTTGTGTTTCACAAGACTATTTGATAGTCATCAACTTTAATTTGATAGTATCTCCCCTAACAGTTATTGCTAAATAAGAGGTACACTATTATTATTTCAAAATGATTGCTATTTTATTGCATTGTAGGAGGGAAAAAGTAAACAAAATAATTAGTTATATCCTTTAAGACTAAAATTGAATATTTAAATATTTTAAGTACATTTAGGGCCTATCTTGTTTCTTTCAGGAATACCAAAAATTTCAGGAGGGCATTGGTAGGGGGTATTTTAAGCAAATATCATATAAGGTGATAAGGTCATTGCATAAAACTCCATGATCAACTACTAAAATACATAATCTACTAAAATAGCGACTTAGGTAATTAAATGCAGTTTTGGCTGGACTATATGAAAGGCTTCATCTGGAATATGAGCCCGTTGTTCAGGTCAGTAAGATTTGTCTTTCTCCATTAGGCTGAAATATAAAATTCATGATGCCATTGTTAACTTATATGCTACCATGGTCTAATATGCACTAAGCATAGGTTTATCCATTTCATAAATTCAAACTATGTTCAAGAATGAGCTTTCATGTAAAAGGCCAACTGAAGGTTTAATCAAGGCACTGAAAAATCCTCCTATGATCATACCAAATCAGCAATATTGTTGTATTTTCCAAGCACAGAGTAGCTTTCTCTTCATTCTTTGTCACCCTCCATCTATCCAGGGGAGGCAAAGCTGCAACTCTCCAGCAACTGGGCCAGCTCCCCTGCTATTCCTCAGCATTTTGAAAACATTTCCTTCTTCATTGGTATCATTAAATTTTTGGAAAAAATTAAACATATTTTGGCAGTAAATTTGCCTTTGCTAAATGCAATAATTACCTCTTATTTTAATTGTTAAGAAGGATATGAAGATTACATTTCTATACATTTATTGTTTAGTATCTAGTTACATTGATGACTCAAGCGTACATATAACAGCCAAAAGAAAAATAATTATTAATTAAGTTGTTCTCAAATTTAATCTGGTGGTAAGGTTTAAAGAAAAAATAAGCATTATTATGTATGACTAATTTTCATCACTCTTGTAAAGACTTAATGATTGGCTGGTGCATAGTAAAATTCATAATTACAATACAGGGTTTTGAAATAATTGCATATACATAACTTTAAAGTATTAATTAAAAAGGACACAAATACTTGATTTGCAGGAAAATTAGTCGGTAGGTACATATTTACTCTAAAAGTGTGTAATTTTCATAATAGTTTTTACATCAGTAAATATTTATGCTCATTGGCTATGTCATTAATTTATTTTCTCCATACTTTTGAGTTGCAATTATCCATATATTTTTTTCACTTTCTCGCCTTTGAGCATCAAGGATTGTATGAATGGACACTTCACATTCCTGAAAATTTGGATCATATAGCATCAAAATAAATTAAGCAACATTCAGAGTAAGGGCAATTATTAAGCCCATGTAACTGCAACTTTTCCAGATTCCCTTACCAATCCAAATAGAGTCTGAAACCAAAAAGCATGCTCCACAGCTAAGCGTCTGTTACTTGATGAATGGCATACTATAAGTTTCTGATTTGGCTGGAAATAGATTGTTTCTCAAAGGCATCAATTCAAAATTACTATATCAGAACTCTTACCATCTGCACAAATTAAAAGCAATAAATAACATGATATTTTAAGAAGCTGTTATTAATAAACAAAATTATCTGCAGAGTAAATTTTGTAAAAGAATAAATTACAAGTTGAAAGTTCATATTATGTGAACTGTCTAAAATTGAGAGTGGAAACATATCTGATATATCATCTAAATTTTGCAATTTCTTGAATTTTTCAACCTCTAGATGTTTTTGTGAAGCCTTTATGGAACCACTCAAACGCTAATTGGTTAACATCTTACAATTCTTCCTTAGCCCTCCTATTCACAGACCCTTCCTTTTCACTCTTGTAATCATGGAGCATTTAATCACTATTTGAAACAGTCAAAATAATGTTTTCCACCCTTGTATTTTTTTAAGTTTCCTTCATTCAGTTATCATACTAACATACACTTACAGATGATATGTTCATTTTGCATGACGTAAAGTTTGGCCTGGTTGCAGGAATAGGATGTCATCTAATGGAGGCTAAATTCACATTGTGTATAACAGTGTATTAATCGGTGGGTGAAAAAGTGGCCATTGTGGAAGGTGATTTTGGGGACAGGCACTACTGCAGTCATATGAGGGAGTCTACCTGTAACTTAAACTCTGTTATTTTAAATATAGGTGAGCCTAATGAATCAGGATACCTAAATCTAAGATTTTTACTCCTATGGCTTTTTTGGATGACCAGCCTTCCTTTTTAAAGATTATTGTATTTAATATTACTTTTAATTTCATTTTGATGACTGCTTACTTGATTAAGATATTTCATATCAGCATTTAGAATTTCATATTAAATGTGTATGATCTAGTATCTCAAGTGGGTATATGTTATAAAGATTCAAATATGTATTAAAAAATACATCTCTAAGTGTCCACTGAATAATAAGAAATTCAATTTAACACTTACTAGCACAGGGGATCCTGTTGTCTCAAACCGATATTTGGGGTCAATGAAAAGACAATGCCATCTTGTATCTACATCTTTTATGCTCATAAGCTGCAAGCATGGTTCTCCTGATTTTCCAATTTCAGTGGTCAGTAGCCCAACTTTGGAATACACATATAATATCTGGGTAAAGAGATGAGCATATCCCTTAAATTGTAAATTTAGAGCATTACTATTACTAAGTGCTATTTGTATTTACATAAAGAAATTAAAGTAAGAAAATTAAATAAAGTCTGTGCCTTATGCCAAGGGTAGGGAAACTATGGCCCATAAACACTAGCATATAGAGGTGTCATGAAATAGTATAGGTGCCTGGCAAAGAAAACTACAGACCCTTAGAATCTCTCTCCTGAATTTAAAAGGCATGGATGCTACTAAGGTACAGTAAGGAAAAAGCTAGACAAATAATGTGAAAAATGTACTTCAATAAACAACCAACTCAAACAGATGCCAGGTTTTGAAAGCTATTTTAATTATATGATGTTATAATGTGCCCTAAATTCTTTTCCATATCACAGAAAATTAGTCTAAATTAGTCGATGATAGTGGTGGAAATGAGGAAATTAAAAAATTATTTGTGAAACACCTTTAACAAGAACTTGGGGATAATTTATTAGCTAGGTTTATGATGGCCAAGAGTGGAAAGCTTGGCCATGTTTCCTTCATGGCCCAGGCTTTCACCACTTGGCTTCCTCCACTTTCCTAGCTAATGAGTCAACCCAAAGTTCCTAACCCTGCTATTCTCCTCAGTCTTTTCCCATAGTTTTCTTTAACTACCTCACAACATTGGCATTGCACATACATACCACCTGGGAAAACAAATAGTTTGGCCAGAGTATGTTTCATATCTAAAAACTACTTTGTTTCTGTCGTACAAAGAGTGGCACCACGACACAAGTCTTTCTGATCAGAAACATGAGCTACATGGATGATTTCTTCACCACGTGGTAACAAGACATAGCTATTAAAAGCATGCATCAGAATGCAATAATCCCAAGAATCAAGGTAACTTTATTCCTCGGGAGTTAGTCCAAGAAAATTTTAGAACTAAAATCAAGCTATAGGCACACTTGATTGACTTTAATGCTAGTTACACCACACTGTAGTTTCATTTTTGGATATAGTAAATTAATCGTAAAAAAAATCATTCTTGCGTGCCAAGCAAATTATTCCATTTTCTGCCAGAAATTATCCCATGCAGTGTCCAAAATTTAATCACTCTTCTCCAGAAAAGAATTAGTTGCTTCTTGGTAAAGATTTTATGTGAGCATGCAAAAATATGTGGTCGTGTCAACTATCATCTGATATTTCCTATGCTATCTCATTCCTTCTACCTCTTTCAGCAATATTCAGGCAGAGAGAATAACCTCATCTGGCTATTCCAAACAACAGTACGGCTTTGAGCCAATCATGATTTGCTGCGATTCGCCGTATTTACGTCACCGTCTTACTGTGATATCGTACTTCGCTCTTATGAAATATGCATGACAATAACAAATAAAAGTAAAACTATTACGTTGAGAAATTTAAATTATATATGCTTCTATGACTAGGTTTATAACCAACTTTAACAAGTAAAAATAATGTAGATCAAGCCACTTTACTGGAAACTAATAAAGGTAAAAGGAGATCACATTGAGACTCGAAAGGGGGTGAATGGGAGCTTGCTCAACTTTGACGAATGATTTTTTACCTGTGAATACAAATGCCGCAAAAATTTCTTCACGAATTTTATTTCCACCTTTTCACACATCTCCAAATATTACCTACCTACTCCTCAAAAATCGCGTTCTAGTGGGTGGGAAAATTATTTTTATAAATAAGGAATTCTCTTCTTATCCACGTGATTTTAATTGCAGATGAGTCTAATGTAAAATTATACTCATCTGCAATTAAAATGAATTTGAGAGATAGCCTGCATTCTGAAATAAATTGTAAGACTATCTTGGAAGAAAACCACCTGGTTCAGAGCAAGAAGGGAATCTTCCCACGCTGGACAGGAAGAGAGCATGGGAGAATGTGAAGGCGTTTGTTTAAAGCCCGAGATAGCATCTCGTTAGAGCAAACAGCGCGGAACATTTAACAATTCACGGTATGTGGGAATGCAATACAGGGAATATGTATGTGGGAATTAATACCCTTTGCTAGCTCACCTCTCCGTCCTTAGCGGCCGCAGGTCGAAGTACGAAGCTGTCACCGTAATGCAGCGGCTGACCATCTTTCGTTGGGTCATCGGCGCTGCAAGAGAGAAGAAAAATTGGTTTATAACAGACATACACCTCTCCTATTTGAGCATTTAATTTTGTGATGCACGCACACTTTATTACACATTCGGGAAAGTTGTCGTTAAGGTCAAGTGTCTTTTGGCGCAAACTTTCGATAACCTTAATACTCCGACTAGGAGGAGAATGGCGGAAGACATTTGTCGCCTGAAATCCCAATTAAAACCCACAATAACGAGTAATTTGCAGGTCAACCTTCGAATTTTTTCCCGTAGTTCCCGATTTTTGATATTAATATAAAAACCAACCGTGGAATACAATGTTTAAGAAAAGGTTTTCCGAAGAATGATACTTCAACACACTGAACACAACCGTCTCTCCAACTTCAGCGATTGATCGATTTCATCTTCATATTTTCTCACAACCAACTTTAAGATTTCATCGGTGTTGGTATGAATACCAGCCGAGTAGGCATTTAGATGAGCACCGGCGTAGTGCCGACCGAACGTGCGTGCATCTTCTCGCACCACCGAAATTAGTTTGAGAAGCAGGTGCAACAGCCGCTTACTTGCGTAGCTAATAAACTATGGCTGGCTTTTTATCAAATGCATAATACCTTTACACACTTCTAAGCCTTTCTCTCTGTTCACGCAATAACAAACCGGCGATTTAATTCCTTCGAAAGACCTGATCCATTAAGAGGATAGTCGACCTTGGGGAGGTGCAGTCGGTGAAGGGCTCCGCGCCGTGTCGCAATCGGGCAATGACTGAAATCTCATCGGTGTTCTGCACTTTGATTATGAAAATAAAGTTTGAATAGGGAGTCTCATCCCATTGAAAACATTTATCACACTATCAACACAAAATTAACGCAAAACACTATCTGTACAGGTCGAGGTAAAAAGTCACGCAAATACATAACATTCAGACAAAATCACCAACACTGATTAATTGTAGGAGAGAAATCGGAAATTTGCATGACATGAAAAATGCCGGCCTAGGTGTGAATTTCCAAATTTTTTTCTGTTTCCGGAGGTATATCAACGGTTGGCGGTAAAATACATATGGACACCGAATGGGACGATAGGGCTAGGATCGCCGTAAAAAGGGCAGCGTTAATTAAAATCCTACACAGGCCAAATCAAGATAAACTTTCTACTTTGAATGTCGCTCTTAAAACACAAAAGTAGTGCTAAATAAAAAAACCATAAATCAGATTTCGTAACATTTTTTTTCGATTTACTGCTTCAATTGGTAATAGACTTTATACATGCTTTGCTTGCCTTTAAATTGACTACGGTCGTGAATTTTCAAGCGACGGTAGGGAATAAGACGGAAACATTTTATAAAAGTACGTTTTTACAACCTCAAGCAATGCATTAAACCATAAAAGCCATAAACACATTAATCCACCAGAAGGCCGGGTTGATAGGTGATGGTAGGGCTCGGCCAAAACTAAGTCCTACGCCGCCATGTGAAATCCACACATCAGGGTAGGGGGGGCAGACCCTTACCCTGGGTCGCCTAAGGTTTCCCAGGAAATTCAGGATGAAGCTGAGGGTACCCAGAAGTGTTCCCGAGAATCGACTCCGGACCCTCCAAACAGTTTTCCAACGCTCTACTTTGTAATATATATACGACGATGGATTAAATGGAAGAAAGGACTATTAGGTATCTATTCACCCAAATAAAGACCTTTAGCTATCTATCTATCTACTCTTGGACTACAACGTTTCCCAAGCATTACATTATCGTACAAAAAGGTATTTACTGGGTCATATTTTATCGAAAAAGTGAGACATCGTAGGAGATAAATTGACAATCAAATGGTATAACTTCCTTTAATTAAGAAACAGGGTGGAAGTCACGAGGTATCCATATAGTGATTGGGCTTGGGGTTTGGAAGAACCTGCCATAGGTTACCCATCTTTCGGAAGTCTAATCATATTGCAAATCCTTAATCTAATACATAGAATACTTCTACAGATTTTTCTGCTTTTACCGCTATGACTACTATACGATGCAGGTATGTTCCAGGAGAATATGAATGCAAAAAATACCTAGCACGCAAATACTATCCACGGCATTATTAGGTTGTCTATTGATTTTTTCAACATGACTAAGTCCTAATAACATTTAACGATATTATATCTCTGTCGAATGTTTTTAATATTGATTCATGGAATCAAATCTAGGTACCCATTTAAACTTGATTTCAGAAACTTTGTGGGGCTCCATTTCATAGCAATCACTGGGTAAAACTACAGGACCTGTATTACAGTTTACAGGGTAAAATAAAAAATGATATACATATAAATATTTTCCTTCGACAAAAATAGAGCTGTTTTTAATATAGACCCAGATAACTCAAGCAAAATTTGTTTTTTGACATTTTTTTAACAACCCTAATTTATTTTTAAAAGAGGTGCACACAAGATCTCACGTGGAAGAAGCTAGACATTAAAAACGCTGTCATCAGCGCAGGTAAGGTCGGATGCATAAGTATTTGAGTTGGCACATAGCGATTGCACACCTTTCTCATAACCTTGACATAACCTGCAATTCATGGAAAATAGTTAAATTAACTCCTGGTTAAACGCGACGAGAAACATGATGTCACATAAAAATGTGGAGATTCTTCTGGTTAGTCAGGAGTTAATCGCTTCAGGGGTAACTTTGTGGAATTGTTCCATGATGAATGATGCTAACTTAAAACTTTGTAAATCTACATGTATAAAATAAACTTTAATGCCATTAAAATTTATTTTATATATGTGAATCTACAAAGTTTTATTTTAATATAATTAATTAAGTCTTCGTAGGTCTGCGAACGCCCGCTTCTAGCACGGGCAAACAGTTGTCGACTGCTGCAATCTGCTCAGCTGGAAATGAACGGCTTAAAAAAAACACTCTGCGAAAACCTTTGTTTTTCAAAATTAGGAAAAGTTATGAATAATATCTGAAAAGGAATGGATTCGCATACAATCATTTTGATTTTTTATATTTTAGTACCCAGCAAGGCACCGCTAGGGTGTGTGGTAGGGAGTGAACACACACCAGACCAAATTTGACCCGAATATGTTAGTCTCCACTGATTTCGAACCTAATAGTCTAATAGATTAGATACGAGTATTTTTTATGGTTTTGAAGCAGGATATACTAGTTATCTTCTTAAAAAGTCAGAATTTATGATAAGTCCTTTGACGTTAAAACTTCGCTGTTTTAAGAATGGATTGAACGTTTCTATCGGAGACCGGATGGTTGACTTTTAAATGACTGTGATAGCACTATCTTAACAGCGTGGCGCTTTGCCTAGCTGCCCTAGTGGGCGGACCGGGTAATAATTCGCAAATCAACTGCTTTTTGCAATGTAATGCAATGCCTTGCAATTTTCCCCATTCTATTTATTAAAGGCGAGAGTAATATGAAATATATACTGGGGTCATACATTCTATATTAAATAACGTATAAATCGTCATTACGTATGCGAAAGTCGGGCATTGAATATGAAATAGCTTATGTTATGTCAAAAATAATTTATGCGAAGCAAATGAGTGGCTTACTTACTAGTAGTTCAAGTCTGTTTAATTTATCATCTAAAGTATGTTATTCAATTTTTTCACTAAGGTTTTCTCTTTCTCTTTCTCTGAACTAATGTGAAAATGCGATTTACGAACACTTTTTCTAGACATAAAACACTAGTTGTTTTGAGTCCGAGTTCCCTTGTCAACAGCGACAGATAGAACACGTTCAATACATAGACAACTATAAATCACTTATCTCTACCATTATGTCACTAATAGTTTCTTAAGTGGCAAAATAAGTTGCTTTGCAGAACACGCAACTGAATCACGAGCAAGTTCTTGGGGAAGATAACACCAGAAGCGGATTGGACTGCTGAGATACCCGGCAATATATTTGTGAGATTGTTGTTCTGCTTCGGCATTACAAATAACTCTATATTTACCCGAAATTATCTCTACTTGCTAGGTTGGGTGACAACACAAAATATTTTAGCCGGCTGTATAAGTATCGTACTCGCCTAAAAAATAGCGGCAACTTTTGGACGCTCAATATCAATTGTTCTCTTCGTGGCACGTATCGCGTGAATTTCCTCTTACCTGCCCTACATAATTACCCCCACATTGCTGTTCTGCTTCGGCATTACAAATAACTATATATCTACCCAAAATTATCTCTACTTTCTGGGTTGGGTGACAACACAAAATATTTTAGCTGGCTGAATAAGTACTCGCCTAGAAAACAGCGGCAACTTTTGGACGCTCAATATCAACTATTCTCTACGTGATACGTATCGCATGAATTTCCTCTAGCTTGCCCAACATAATATCCTCCCTCAACTCGTCGTACATTTTACCTGCCTTCATGTGTCTAAAAAGTCTGTCCATTCTCTTCTTTCCTCAACTCCGCTTACATAACATACCTTCTATCACTACCTTTAAATACTTTTCAATATTTCCTTCGCCCACCTTTTCTCCCTTTTTTGGATTTCGTCAAGCAGCCTCTTCTCTTGTATATTATGCCTCAAACATTTTTGTCAGACTTGTTGTTAATAGATTAATTAGATGTAAATTAAAAAATAATACAAGTTTTACTTTAGCCACTTTTGTTATTAATCTGATTAATTTTGCCTAATACACGTAGTAAAACTTCCTATAGTAATTTTACCTTTCAATGGTCGCTGATTAGCTTAAATTAAAAGGCCGAATTTTTGCGTTTGAGGCCTCTTTATTGTGAACGCTACTAGATTGGTACGTAAGAAGTACTCTTAAGGGGATAACCATTACCAAAAAGAGAAAACTATCGGTCAAAATAGTTAATACGGTTTTTACAAATGTTGGCGGCTGATAAACTAAAATCTAAACAATATAAATATGTAGTTCGCTAAAGCAAATGCAGTAGCTGATACAACCGAGTGAAACATGTACCTGTAGCTAGCTAATCAACCAAATCCAAGCTATTCATAACAGTAGAGTAGCTATGAATTAAGTGGGTTAAATGTAAGCATTCGCTTATTCCATATCATCCGAAGTGTACTCGTACCTCTCCATTATAATCTAAAAAACTATTATCGTTATTGAATTAAGGTTAAGAATAAATCTGACAACAAGGAAACTATCTCAAGCTAGTCCTCAAAGCATGCCATGTGGATAAAAAATTTAAGAGCAGCCGCACTGAAGTCGAGCAAAAAGCTGTTTCGCAAAAAATAGGTCTAATCAAGGTCGACAAGCCTTTTTCTCGACATCGTAAATAAACACTTGGCCGTTTTTTAAAACATTTCTAATTATCCAATGGAAATAAACTGGAAAATCTCTTGTTAAACTACATAATGCATCCACATCGCATTTGGTATGTTAGAAGTAACGATGCTACATCTACGTCCTACCCTGAAAGTCCTCTCGTGAGAGAGAGAGAGAGAAGAGAGAGGGAATAGCTGCTGAAACGGCAAAAAGACAGAAACTACATGTTTTCTTCTATGGAATCAGGCTGAAAAATGTGCAAAGCTCATATAAATTGATCTTTGTAACTATTTCCAGTACACTGACGAAGATTTTTTGAGGACACTTATTCTGCTATTCAATTCATTCATACGAGTTAATTCACTCGTAAAACTCCCCTACTTTTGAGCAGCAGGTCACAGGCAGATGGTCGCCATATAACCATTAAAGTTTTTACTAACAAGTGAAAGAAGAAATAGTGCATAGAAGTTCTAATTGCTTTTTTGACACTCCAACGGATGACATCCCATTGCAGGCCAAGAAACCCATTACCCTGCTGAGGTGAGACTGGAACCAGTCACCGGAATAATTGAGCCGGCGGTAATAAGAAAGATTGTCAATCTCGGCAGTGACAAAAGTTGTTAGAATAAGAAGCTAATAAATGAACTACTAATGAACAGAGGTTGTCTCGGAATTTCAATCATCCTCTTAAATTCGTATATGGAATAAGATGTGATACTCGTAGTCTCCCAGGTGCGGGTGGAAAGGAGTAATTTTCCCCATTGGGAAGTCCCGGGGATAGGGTGTGTTGGCGGCAAAATTGCTATGCCCCAGGCTCCTGGCATTGGGGTCTCACATAAAAATAAATTCTGCTGATAAGCTTATGTAAGGAAAACTATACTTGGGGAAAAATTATCACGATTTCTGGCGACATTGGGTTTCATGTTAGTTAGTCATTTATAAGCAACCGTTAGCGTTCTCTAAAAAGAGTGCATTGTGCAAATATCAATTTTACATTAGTATAAAAACTCTCGCCGTAAAATAAACGAAAAATATCGAGAGACTAAGTAACTCACATGGGGTATAAGAAAACCTATCGCTTAATATAAAATAATCGGCCAATATGAACAGATGTTTATGGATTGTACATATTTCAAAAAGCAGAGACTATTGTAATATGTTCATTTTCATCTGTTCTTTTTTGTGTGTATTTATACAAACGGGAGTATATCGAAACATAGCCAATGACCTGGAAAAGATAAAAAAATAACAATGGTGGGCGATAGACAAATAAACAGGTTTTTCTTATGACCGCCTCACTAAAACCGGTCCCATGTCACCACACTAATTCTTTTTAATAAACGATGGGCATTAACTGGATGACTCCCCGAACTCGCCACGAATTCTGGAGAACGGGAGACTCCTGCTGCCCGATAGTTAACAAAATAACAGCGTCAATATCAAGAGAGATAAATAAAGTGCACATTTTACCGATCAAGCCATCGGTAATTTATGACTGAGAAGTGTTCTATTAGATGTAAGATTTTTTAAAACTTTGGTGCCAGGACCTACGGAAATACATTTGCACTCATAAACCATTTTAAGATTGAAAATTCCGCGTTTCTGTAAGAGCCGACAGTGAGAACCATTATAATTACTAAGCATGTAAGGCCACTGCCGCGAAATTTATATTTTGCCTTATTTCTCGTAACAGCAGTTTACTGATCCCTCAAGGCTTAAACTTTCCAGTGATGTTAGTTTTTGTAGGGCTAAAAACACAACCACCAACTGCAGGAATATATTGTTTCATCGGAAATTTTCGGCAAAGATATTTCTGTCCTTTTTTGCTAAATAAAAAATTCAGACCATTTGTTAGGGAAGAAGCCAGACAAAATACCGGTTTCCTCGAAACCAATTTCAATAAAGTAACCGCCTGCCATACTTGGTGGAAAGGGAAATGTATGAAAGAAAAAAATCGTAGCGGTCGCGTTGTTTCGATGTTTCATTCTATCTCTCGATTTGTTGCGCTCAACTCGAGCTCCGGTCTGGAAAAGAACAAGTCCAGTTTTCTTCGTCGCCAGGGAAACAGAGAAAAAAAAGCGGCGATCCGTCATAGCCAGCAGCAGAGGACGTTGATTCGGTGGAGCACTGGCGGCATACCTGTATGCGCCTGCATGTATGTTGACAGAAGGGTAGAATGAGAGAGATCCTGAAGCTTTTTTCTCAAGAGTGGGGAAAACTTAATGGTGGCCTCGGACGAGGAATGCGGAGTGTTTGAGAGAGAAGGAAAGAAAGAAAGAGGGACGGTACGGGGCGGGCAGGGGGAGAGAGGGATAGAGAGGCAGATGGTATACTGAGAGGTGGGATCGAACGTCATCGCGCCCGCGCACAACACCTGCTTTCCCCGGCAGCGGCGTTTCGTCCCCCCTACCCTCCCGTCCCATCCACTTCCCTCGCCACTCCAAATCCTTCGGTCGTCATCCCATCCGTCCGCAACCTGCCACATAAGCTGTCCCTCCTCCCCCTCCCCATTCTCTCAACACCACCTCTCTCTCTCCTCCTCACCTCCCTCCTGCCCACTCATCTCCACCTTCGGCACTCCCCCCTCCCCTCAAGGCCAGAACAGAAATCATCCTCGGCTGACTCTCTCAATCAAAACCCCAAAAAAGGAGAATTGCCTTCCCTCCTCGCGGATTGACTATGGAAGGGCCGTCCACCGGTAAAGGCCCGAGGAGGCGAAGAAAGAGCGCCCCAAAGGCGACAGCTTTGGACGCACCATGAATCGGACAAGAGCACTCGATGGAATTCTTCGCAAAAAGCTTATTTCAAAAAGAACCAAATCCAAAATTTAAAACATTAAGCTAATGAATTCCGGTTAGAATCTACCTGGAAAGTTTAAAATTTGAACATTATGGACTTAATACCTTTTTCAAACTAACTTCACATAAGTAGCAACTTACGGTGCTGGAGGACCGGTGGAGGAGCAGAGGCGCGTGTTGATTGGAAGGGGATGGGGCTCATTAGGAGAAGGGGGCACAGCATATCAGGCTGGTCAGTGGCGAACGGCAAAGTGCCATGAGTAATGAATTTCCCACATAGGTGTCTCAAAAAAGCGACTGATGCGCGCAACTGCATGAGATGCGTGAAGAGTAATTGGAATCAAAGCAGAAGTCATTAAATAATGTAGACTTATTTTCCAACTGGTTGCTTCACTGATCTTCAATAGCAAACTCATGCTTAATAAGGCAATGCAAAAATTAAAGAAGTGGTGACCTTGATTTCCCTTATTTAGAAACACCAATTTTGCCTTGTAATGATCAACCGAAAGAAATTACTAAGATATTGTTGCTATCCATTGGTATTGCTTTTGAATGACCAGCAATACTTGCTTGTAATTAGGCACATGGCACAAGGGAGGTTATTTTTACAAGAATCACCAACTTAAATTGTCTCTTATAGACAGGTTATTTACTATTACTGAAGATATTCAGAGGAAGCTTTCAAATTGCACCTTACAGAATGACGTCAGAAATAAAATATGCGGGAGCCCACCGAAATGTACACGCCTACATTCATGGGTGAAATTAAACTGTCAACGATGAGGCGGCGTATTTGTTGCAACGGTTCGCGAAAGACGCGATCCGAAGAACGTGAAAGGCAATGGCCAATAACATCTGTGAGAGCATTCACGGTGAACAATTTACCACATTTCTTTCCTCATCGCGATCACTAGCCCCGCGATAAATAGAGCGTCTGAAATCCGTTAACGCGCTGAAACCCCGAGCGAAGAAAAATAGGCACATTTCTCCTCTCAAGTCAACCAAATTATTTGAAGATTCTATCGAGAACCCCGGAGGATATTCAATCGGTAAATTAGCCGCCCTCAGTATGTTAACCAAGTTAAGGTTAGTGGGACCGGAAAATTATTACATTAGGTAGCACGCTACTCAGATAGTAAGTCACAATATTTCATATATGTATGTACCGTATTCGCGTCCTTAACATACCGAAAATGTATCTTTTCCTACAGATCTTTGAAGTAATCACTAAATACAAGTTCTTTTAAATATCCTCTACTTAAATGTAACAAGCCAAATAAAATTCAAAAACTCGAAAAACCATGAAAACACTAGAAAATAATGATGTAAAGAATTCTGATTACCTGCATATGATAAAGGAATTGCGAACGCAGGCGTCCAGTTGAGGCGAGGCGGAGATCAAGCATCCTTCTGCCAGGTGTTGCCCTGAATCAACCTCCGCTTCAGACGGAAGGCAGGAGAGAGCAAGGCAACACTTCTTCCCATCTCCGGCAGGTGCTCCCGACACATTTGGCGCCAACAATTGAACGACGCTACCGAATCGTACGCATTCATCTGGTGGTGAAAGGGTTACCTGAGCGAAGAGATACATTTACCGAACAAAATATGAATTTTCCGTGTTCACAAGAGAAATTTTATCGGCAATATGAAGTTATACAGTGCATATCTATCGGAAAAACAAGATGTTTTAAAACTATATCGATACATACGTACATGTAGTCTCTTGAGTGAGGTGTAGCCTCACTCCAGAAGCCTGCGTGCGTCATGCTTATGAGCATTTTGACATTTTACCCGTAAAAAGCCATCAATTGAACTGTATTTGATATGCCTGTGGCCTGCTCCTATTTTAAATTAACAATGCCGCCGAAGAAAATAATTAGCTAAGGCTGGGGATAGGACCTGAAGTCCGACAACATAATTTATGCAAAATGTGAGACGTGAATCACTTATTGATAAAAGCTGTTTGGATAATATTTTTCAGACATAAATATTGTAGTAGCACTGCGTATATACTGCAATTTAGGTGATTCATTGTCTGCTACTTATGACGTTCTTTTTGTTAATTTTACGTAGATAATATCAGAGAAAATGAAAATCAGCATGGTCATAAAATGTGACTCTGACTACGAATTGAAATATTACATTTCTCTGGCAGGTAGGGATCTAATACAAATGAATGTGCTTAGGAAGCATCCATGCAAGATAAAATTATAGCGTTGTCCTAATAATTTTTCCCACTCACCACAGTCCTTATGTTAATGATCAGTATGAATGAAATTTAATACTATTTGTACTTATAATAGCGATAACATTTAAGGGAAATGCCAAGGAATTCTCAAACTTTAATGCGCCACAGTTCTCATCGTCACTCGTCGAATAGCCATTACCTCTACAGTTCGTTCGACAAGAGGCGAACAGATTTATACTTTAGGATAAAAGAAAATTGAGAGAATGATACTCCTATGATGCCTAAATGCAATACCAGCTAATGTTGACAAGTTTTGAAGCTTCAGTGGGCAGTAATTTAAACTTTTTTCAGACCTCAACTAAATAATACTACAATCATTTGCTATGCAGTAATATTTTTGAATAATGAACACTAGCTTATGTACTTTGCGTAGCTGTCATTTGGCGTCCAATGATGTCCTTTATCGATAAGCAATTATAAAATTTGGAGTTAGTATCATAAATAAATAAAATATATTTTTGAACCTAGAATCGGAAAAAATTAATCTTTTCTCGGGCGAAGTTGTTCATCTAACCTTTTAGATTTTTTTAGTTCGACAATAAATTAGCTGGTGATCTTACTTTTTATTGGGATTAAAACAAATGCTAAGTTAATAATTTAATTTAATGTATTTTTTTATGAAACACCTCAATATCTGGGTTCAGAGAAAAATTTTGAAATATTTGTTTCATCCTGAGCCATTTATATTTTAGTCGCAGCATTCCAGTGGGGTGGCCATTTAGTGATGGTGTCATGTCAAAAATACTATTGAGCTAGGCAACAGGAAACCGCCTCAATTATTCATCCCAAGATTTTTATAATGGACACCATTGTGAAAATGAGTCGTGACATCAATGGGACTCGGCCCAATTGGTCATGTGTTGTGCCAGTGGGGGAGGCAAAGTTTCGGCAGTCGTCACGTCATGAAATCCTTACAAACCAAAAGTGATAGTAATGACACAGAATAGGACCGAATTAGTTAGAATAGGGGCATGGAATTAAAGAAAATGTTGAGGGCAGGAAAATTGGATAATAAAAAACAAGAGATGAACAGGCAAAATACGAGATGTATTGTAGAGGTCTGTGGGAGGTGAGATGGAGGGATAGCAGGGATTCCTGGAACAGTAGTTATAAAAGATTTAGGAAGAGCATGATCAATTCACACAGTTCCTGGGAGTGGATGCGGGCTTGCTAAATATTAATGTCAAAAACCTGTGAGGGTGTAGGAAGGAAAAATTGGTGCAAACAATCAAAGAATGTGAGGAAAAATATTTGCTGAACCAGAAAATATTCAAGAGAGGTGCAAGGAATATGCGTATTGCGGAACTGTAGAGTAAAGAAATCAGACCAAAGAGATTAGACATGGAGAGATATTATGATGTAGATGAGGATAGCTTCGGTCCAAGGTTACTCAATGGCAAGATAGAAAGGGTATTGACAAAATTGAAATCAAATTAAACCGTGAGGGTATACAAAATTCCCAAGGAACTTCTTGGGTTTTGGCAAATATGTGAGGAAGAGTTTTTATGGACTAAATCAAAGCATTTATGAGGGAGGAAGATTTGCTGGTGCCTATTCTAAATATGGGAAAGGCAGCAATATACAAGGAGTGCAGAACAATAAGTCTGATTTAGCATGCAGCTAAAGTTGTCTTCTGGATCATCAACAAATGGATAAAGATCAGGGCAAATGATTTGATGATCAGTTTGGGTTTAGGAAGGGAAGAGGCACATGTGATACAATGGCAGTAATCAGATACTAATAGAAAGGAATATATAATACAATTAGGATGTATATGTCTGTTTTGTAGATTTCAAATAAGGGCCCAAGTAAATTGGGTACAGCTAATAAATGAATTGCAGAAAATGCAAGTAGATTCAAGAGATAGGAGACTTATCTGCAACCCGTACATGTCTCAGACTGCATGGGTGCGAGAGGGGCCACAAAATAACTACTTAGCTAATTACTCATTTTATTCATCAATGCCTATTTTTTCATAGGCATGATTTTAATTTGGTATAGTTCACCTTTCTATTGTCTTGTGTAAGCCATTCCTTGAGAACTGCCTCCATTCTCCAGTGAGTAGGTATATTGCATATTGCTACCTTGCCCATAAACTTTCATTCTCTCCCCCAATATCACATCTTGTATCCATATCTGACTTTCCTTAATTTAAAATGAAGCCTTTTTCCATATTCATATTCTATAATTTTTCTTCTTCTCCTTACTTCATAGTTTTTATCCAGATTCTTGAATTCAATGAGAGTGCTTTGGTCATATTGGAAGTAATGATAGTTGAATTTAACTTTTTCAGGCTAATTTTGGTGAAACAGTAGCTCATACTGCTATGACTGCCCTGGAACATCTTTTGCAACTCTAATCCATTTGTCATATTATTAAGCCATAGCAGAGCACAGTTATCAACCCAAAAGCTGATTTGATAACTGAGATAGCATAGGCACTGCACTTACTTTGTACTTATTGTATGTTGCATAGAATGGCGGGCTAAAGAAAGATATTAATTAAAATTAAGGAAAACATCCCCTCTTCTTTGCTGCTTGAGTTTCCCATGAAGATCTGGGGGGCTATTAGAAAGTGCTCACCATTGGAGGAGAGACTCTGCTGCCAGAGTCCGAGCACCAAAAATGAGTCTAACCCCCAATAGCCATTATAAATGAGTTTGAGGTGGTGTCCTATCACAAAGCAATCTACCCTGCCTTTGAAACTCTACCTGGCTAAATTTTCAATATGTATAGAAATATTATACAGTTAAGGATTAGATGCAAATTTCATAGTAATTTAAAAAATCATTTGTGTGGAGAATGCCATTTGACAGGCTTGTTAATTAAGTCTTACTTTTCTTTTCAAAAAATATTTATAAGCAGTCAATATATGTTGCATGGAAGGGTGAACAGGGTGATGCTATAGACCCCTATGATCCTCATTGGCAAACAACAATGGTGGAGAATAATTGAGTCACCAGTAATGATTAAAAACAGGTGTTTTGTAATGGTAATCATTGTATGCATTTTGATAAATTTACCTAACCATAACAAGCAATCTTAGCAATCAGAAAGTAATCTAACCATTGCTCCTTTATTTCAATCTTACAAGATATATCATAATCAGTTTTGACAAAATTCTTTCTTGCACTTGGAGACCAAGCACTACACAGATTGAAGCTGGAAGTTTCAAAACTAGATTTTTTCCAAAATCTGAAAATACTATAAATAAAGGTTTTAACCTGATTATGCAAGTAAATAATATGCCTTTATTTTCGAATCTGTGCATATACCTTACTTAATTAGTTGTTGGCAATGCGCATTAAAAGAAATAACTTCATATAAGCACCTATAAAAAGAGCATAGCAATATATATATCCATTGGCCTCCGTTAAAAATTTTTTCAATGCAACGGTAATCTGCTTGTAACTATATAAGTAGTTATGTACTTTAAAATATGTAGGGAATTGATAATTGTATCTCATTAAAAATTCATACAAATAAACTTTATTGAATATAGTTACTTTTTCAGTAGGTATGCCTCTCATCTATGGTAATCCACCCGTTAATGTTAGTGTAGATAGTTCCTACCTGCTATTACCTCAGAATTATGTTTCTAACGAACTTATCACAACAGATGCAACAGGATATCTAAAATTATACAAAGACTCAAAGTATTTATTTCAACTCCTGTGGAAGTAATCAGTTGTGATAAATCAAGTATTACTCCTCTGAAGAGTTAAATATGGAATAGGGCTTGAGAGCCTCATGCTTAAAATGAAAATTTTGTTTAATTGAAAGCTTTTCTCATTTGTGGGTGGGGGATATTTAGCTCCCTCATACTCCTCCAGTATCATGAACTTAAATATGGAGTCTTCTGCAGAAAGAGATGTAAATATGGCTAATGCATAAGTAGTGACTGAAAATTTTATATGTATAATGTGACACACATGCACCTTCTCCAGTGATTACTTGGACAAATGGTTTCAGGTGAAATTTGTTTAGTTTTCCCACCATGTTGCTAATAGGTTTGCAACTTTCTCTTATCAGCACACAGAAAAAATTATGATGCCATTATCTACTTCCAACTGGACTAGAATCAAACAAAAGTTGGATGCCAATCCAATTGTAAGACTATAAAGTGAAAAGTTGGGTTATATGTATTGATGTTTAATAACTTTAACGACTCACACTCATACTGTTGGAGCAATTATCTACCGTGGAATTTAATATCATCCCATTTCCAGAGAGGAAGGACATATGAAGGATTTAAACCTCGCACCAAATAATAGTGTGCTATTATTGCATATACTGCTTGAATTACTTTTTATTGAAGGTATATTTTTATAGATAACCTATTATTTCCTAGAAAATTATTCCCTTCATTCACCGTAGCTTCTAGGACTATTATTCATGGCGAATTCAATTGAAGTGCTGAATGAAGTGTTCATGCATACCAGTTCCTACATGTGCTTATTTCTACATAGGTATTTAGGGATGGATATCTGCATTGGTATATATAATGCTTTTTCTGTATATCTGGCCATTCGATGGTGTAAATTCTCATTCATATTCCTTTTTACTATTTCTGGATCTTCCCTGGTAGTGTCCATATATTTCTCGATGTTCAACATTAACAGATCCCAAAAATGTTCACAAATAGAAAGTGTGGGCTTTGAAACTACACTGATGTTTCTAAAATATCATTGGTGCCAAAGATTTATAAAGTCTATTTTGTTTATATTAACTAAATGCTATTTCTACCAGCAATACAATAATGGTAATTACATGAACATTAGCATTTCATTGGCCGTAAGAATTATACCGAAATGGCTTCCAACATACCTCTTTCAAAATTGTATCAAAGAGTCTACGAGCTTTCTGCGCTTTCAATTCTCCTTTTTCCTTCTTCAATTCATGCACTCGCTTTCTTTCCTAGTCATTTGCAATAGAGCTAAAATAATTCAGCCGGCAAGAGTAATGTGATAAGGAAAGTATACCTAATATCTTTAGTATTTACGATTTACCTCCATTATAAATATCTCTTCTTGCCAATTTCCTATTAACACACGAGGGTTGTATTTATTGAAATCCATTCTAAACTTATCTCCTTAAAAAGAAGAGCAATTTTGTAAAATAAAAACATTAAAGGTAAAATCACAATTAATAACATCCCAGTTGTTTACCGTTGCTAGGCAACGATTTGAGCGCAATTCACGACTGGAATCATGGGAGCAATCTGTATGGGTTCGAGAGTGTAAAACATCAGCCGTCGCCATATTGAAGTTGGGTGTATGTGGCTCGTTGAAGAATGTCAACATTGAGTAATTGAATCTACTTGGGATAGGGTATAATTATCCTCCGTTTGATTTTCTTTAAACATCGGACCGAATATGAATCGTGGTGATGGTCTCGTTCAAAGACGGAGCGCTGCGAGAGAGACCTCTGACAGTGTCTCCAAAGATTCTCAAAATTCAGATGAAAGAAAATGTGATAGAGACGATGATATAGAAGATGGAGATTCCAAAGAAACTAGACTCACGCTGATGGAAGAAGTTCTTTTACTCGGATTAAAAGATAAGGAGGTAAATAAACACGAGTTTTTTTGTTACCAAACCTTTTCGTGTTAATGGCTGAAACGTGTCATTCGTAATTTTAGGAGGTTTTTGTCGAAACTCAATTTATATTTAATGATATTTCTTTTCTGTGTGTTGCACCTAAGAATTTTGAGTTTTATATTATTGACTGAATTTCCAGGGATATACGTCTTTTTGGAATGATTGCATATCCAGTGGATTACGTGGCTGTATCCTTATCGAATTGGCTATTCGTGGACGCATTGAACTCGAGAAAGCTGGGATGAGACGTAAGAGTCTGTTAAATCGGAAGTTATTGATAAAGAGTGATACTCCCACAGGTGACGTTCTTCTAGATGAAGCGCTGAAACACATGAAAGAAACAGATCCGCCAGAAACAGTGCAAAGCTGGATTGAATACTTAAGTGGTATGGACAATTTTTCATCTTGTGGAATGTTTGTTATATTAATATTTTTTCTTTGCCAGATCCGTCCATTACCATATGCCACTATTAATTAGTGTTGTTTTTGTTATTCGTGTCTAGTCATGCCATGTTTGTTACTATCTTCCTGTTAAAGGCCAGGGTTCATCTAGATATAAAATTGAAATTTCACTCAGATACAATGAATCTTTGATGAGAAATTGGCACATTTAATAAAATCAAATGTCGAAGTAAATACTTGAAGTATACTGCCATTTTCGTCTTAAGTCGGTATTATTAGCATGTTTTGTGTCCGAAAACCACTGCGTGATAGCAATGTATGGAAACTGATGCATATAAAATATTTGATGTAACAAAGTGGGAGTGGCGATAACGTTTGGTGATGCTAAAATATTAAACCTTACAGAAAGCGCATTGGTGAAGTAAATGAATCTCTTTACA
Source organism: Hetaerina americana (assembly GCF_022747635.1). Taxonomy (NCBI): domain Eukaryota; kingdom Metazoa; phylum Arthropoda; class Insecta; order Odonata; family Calopterygidae; genus Hetaerina; species Hetaerina americana. Next base: position 92,679,392 of record NW_027286069.1, read on the forward strand.
TGGTGCTAAGTTTTGGAGTTGCTTGAAGATATATGTATTGTTTTCATTTTTTTTCTTAACTTGCAGCAATCACCTATGTGTTTGGTAATGCACTCGTATGCATTCTGCGCTGCCGTACTTATGGCAGTGCAGAATGCATATTAAATAGTGCCGGAGATTTTGCTCTTGTCATACGAGACAATTTCTTAGTTTTTAAACCGATATATACACAAAGAGTTAGTAGCCATGTCTTTATTATACTCAATCGTAGTGTGTTAATATTACTGCCCCAATTCTAAAACTTAAACTCCATTTGTTATTAAAATGGACCTACATTGTGTTATGCAATACACGAGATGATATTTGTGTTGAGGTGCTATGCCCACAGCGTGTAAATTTTTTAATGCACAATGGCCATGGGCATTTCAAGGAGATCAATTATATCATTTGCAAAGCTTTTGGGAGACTTAACTCAGCGAGATCATTATGATCACCCTGGTTTGATTATCCGTAATCCCATTTAGAGATGTTTCTTACAATTGTGGAAATTTATTAAATCAAAATGCACATGATGTACAACTTCTTGACATTTGTTTTGTATTGTATAAACGTTTTTTTCATTTAGAGATGTAGAAAATGATGGTAATGAAACATTTTTAATTGATTCATGTACATTGAAATCTTATAATATTAGTTCTGGAAGGAAAAAATAAAGTTTCTCTCTTGCTTTATTTATCATTAAAATATCTAGGTTTACATTATAAGATGCCGAATATATTGCTCTGAAATAAATTAAAATTTTGCCTATACTATAAAGAAATCCTTAAAAATCAAAATAATGCATTGAAATATACTCTATTTAAAAGTTGTTATACCTTTTATGGAATCCATTTAAGGATAGAAAACGTTTCTGTAAATAGTTTTTAGAAGCTTCAGTGGTGAGGACTTAGATAATATGGGTATTAATTAAGCTATCAAGTAAGCAAATAATAAATAACCGGTAAACCAAAATAATAATCCAAGGCTGTTATGTACTCATTCTTGATGATTGTCATTCTAAACCTCCATTTGCTGAGTGGCTCTGGCTTTTTTTATTTGAAGAACACCACTAATAGAAGAGGAAACTTCCCCATGGCATACCTCAGAAAAATGAATTTTCTACAAAAAACTTTTACCATGAGGGAGTGTTGTCTAAGAGAGCAGCATGTTCATGTGATATAGTGCTAATACTCAATCAGGATTCATAGGAAATAGAGGCTGCATCATCATATGGGCCTTTGACCCATCTTAATTTTTATATACCATCATAATTTTTAAATGCCCTCAGCTACCATATGTGCTGTTGATATGGCCTCTTGTACCTTTCATGATTGCTATTTACAAAGGGTGACTAATGGCATATTTACTGATGTTCTAAGGATGGTATATATGTTTGTTACTTCAGATTATTGAAGTTAAGAGGTCAGGATTTGTCTTGCTAGGAGAGGCATGGAAGTGAAGCAATGTCCAAACTCTACTTTAAATGGTAGACTACCAAATAATAAATTGAGTAGCTTCAGGCGTGATGTGGTGGAAGTCGAACATAATAAATAACTGATTGAAGCACTTTTCCACTTGATAAAATCTTTATTTTTCGACTGGTTTCGATGTATTACATCATCATCAGGTCTGATTTGACACATCGAAACCCGGTCGGAAAATAAAAGTTTAATCAGGCGGAAAAGTGCTTCAATCAGTTTTTCATTACCAAATAATAACAATTGATATTTTCTGCTTTCTGATTTTAAAGCTTATTGCTTGAAGAAAAAAGTTTCCTTACTAAAAATTTGGAGCCATTCCTCAAAGTTTTCTCCTCTTACATGACCTATTTTTCTATTATTTGTTTGCTTTTGAAAAATCTTCTACAGGACCAATCATACTAGATGCCTGGCTAGATTCTTTTGTTCTAAACTCCTTAAGAGCTCGTGTAAATAGTGAATGTTACCAAAAAAATATGGTAATAAATAAAATCATTAATCTGGAATATCATGGATTTGTTTCAATTTGGCAGCCACGAAAAGAATACCTTAGGTGTAATAAAAAAATCTTAAGGCCATTAAATGAGTGTGGGGACATTATAAAATCTATGCAAAACTAATCTTTTTACACAGTTAAGATAACCCTATTAATATAATGGTTACAGCTTCAGAGTGAAAGCTTATAAATGAATTTTCTTAATTACCCATGCCGTAAAGGCTATATTAAGGTTATTTTATATTTAATACAATGGAACACTGATGTAGCATACATCTGTAGTCAGAAAATTGCTGCTATCATCACTTATCAATACCCAGATCTTAGTAATAGGGTAGTATCATGACCAATATCTGTAATATCCCCCTTAATTTGAAATCTTAGGGCATATGTAATCATGATTTTGAAGTAAATGTTATATTCTTTGCAGGTGAAACTTGGAACCCATTGAAACTTCGATATCAGTTAAAAAATGTCCGAGAAAGGTTAGCCAAAAATTTAGTGGAAAAAGGAGTTTTGACCACTGAGAAACAAAATTTCCTCCTTTTTGATATGACAACCCATCCATTAACGGACAATGTAGCCAAATCACGCCTCGTGAAGAAGGTACCCTCTCTTTTTCTCTTGAGCTAGTGAGTGTTTGTCTCATTTCGTTAAATCTCAAACATTGTTTATTAATTCATTTTAGGTTCAAGATGCAGTTCTAGGAAAGTGGGTTAATGATCCCCATCGAATGGATAAAAGATTATTGGCCCTCATATTTTTGGCACATGCATCTGATGTTTTAGAAAATGCCTTTGCACCTCTAAATGATGATGATTATGAACTCGCAATGAAGAGAGTGAGGGAACTTTTAGATTTAGACTTTGAAACTGAAAGTATGAAGCAGAACACCAATGAGACAGTTTGGGCAGTATTTGCTGCGTTTACAAAGTAAATGCAACTTGCCTTGTGAACATGTTGAATAAAAGTGAACTGATTCCAAAATATCAGTTATGTTGACTTGAAAATTTAAGTGTGTAGAAAACTCAAAATGTGTTGCAAGAATTGAATTACTGGGCCCAGAGATGAAATCAGAAAGTGATGACTGACTTTAAGTGATGTGTTGTTCAAAGAAACTGAATGTTCCTGATGTGATGCTAAGGGAACCAGGAAGCCTTCTAGGTTAAGGTGGATAAAACTGCCTTTTGACATGGTTGTATAGTTACTTTTTAAGTTGATCTTATTGAAGGACTAAAAGGTAAAATTGGCCTTTCCTGTATTTTATCTGTGCTATTTGGTTTTGTAGGTGCTCTTAGAAACCTTCTGAAAATATGTACTATAAAGGGAAATCACAGCCAAAACTGTTTCTTGTGATTTTACTGATCTAAGGGGTATAGCAAAAGTTCATTTTATGTACCTTTTGCATCCGTGATTTTGTTAGTTTATTTAATCCTCTATCATTCCCATATTTTGATTAATTATTTTCTGGCAGTAAAAGAAGTGCTAATTGTAAAATTTTTGTTCTACAAGGTTTACTTCCATGATGCAATGTATGGTAGGATTGTAAAGTGGACTTCATTAGCCTGCATGCACGTAATAACTATCTTGAACATTCTTGTATAGGATGAGGATTCCTGTTGTAATATATTTTTAATAATATTGTTTGCCACTTCCACTAACTATTATAACTTTATTTCACCAGAAGTTGAAATTTTGATTTCATAGCATTTTTCACTATTGATGAAACTTTTATTGGTTTCATATTTATTTGTGTCTGTTAAGTTGTATAAACTCTATAACTGTTCTTCCCATGTATAATTTTTATTTAATAAATGAAAATTTAAATTCGATACCTTTCTAGTAACTTCTGCTTTCTCAAATTCAGAATAAGATTCCCATCATATTTCCACTCTTCTAACATTGAATCATAAAAACCAACTTCTCATCAGATTGAGGTAATCATAGTTAGAATTAATTGTAATCTTCATGAAAGTTTGTTGACTATGTGCCATAACATATGCAATTTTACTATTTGAAGATAGTCAGCTATAAGAGGATTTATATGTAAGTGGTCATTACCTGGTGGGAGGATGATGTGATAAATGTCTTAGGCACTTTGCATTTCATAATTGTCCCCAGCTCTGTGGCACTTGGTGCATCTAGAGATCATAAGCTTTCAGTCAAAAACGTGATCCAAATGATAATGAATAGTCTTAAGAGTCATAATACCTCAACTGTGGTATTTACCGTCCATCAATAGTAGCTAATTAATGGAATGCATTAATAATTTATAATTCCATGACAGGTTAAATTATTTTTTTCTCATCAACTCCAAAAAGGCTTTCTTATATTAATCAATGATAGTGACTTACATAACTTGTTTTTGCTTGGAAATTTGTTATTAGAATTTCAAAATTGCTATTTTTATGTTCACTGACAACTCGAGGCATTTCAACTTGTCTTTCATTCCTAGATTGAAATCATCATAACCTCGATGGTCTTTAATGTGCTAATGTCACATCTACATCAATACCCTGCGAGCCACCAAAAAGGTGTGTGGCAGACGGTGCAGCACCAGGAGGAAAGGGTTAAGGGATGAGGGGGTTAGGGTTTTTCAAATGGATGGAGGAAGGTGGGGGTAACCTGAAAAAAAATTTATTTATATATATATATAACTATGCGCAGTCCCTACCTTGTTGGTTAATTATTGTGTCGAACTGACTCCTGGGGGATTTCGATTACAAGCATTCTGGTCTCTTATTGTTCCTGGAAAAAATGACATTTTTAACCTGTCAGTCGTGCAGTCTATCTCTATAATCTTATATTTGTTATCCCTCCGCTCTTAATTCATTGGGGTTTGTATTATGTTCTTTATGTAAATGGAAAAGGACCCATCTTTAAATGTTTTCAATAAGTTTAATCTATATTGTAAACATCACTGTGTTAGGGAATCCCAGCCTAAATTTTCTAGCTAAGTAGTTATGGTATCGTGTTGGTCATAACAATGTTTGGGGATCGAGGTGGTGCAGTGGCTATCGTACAGGCTTCCCACCCAGAGTGCCTGGGTTCAAATCTCGGTGGTGTTGAATATTTTTCAGTGGTATCTCGATCCCTACTTGAGGTGCTTTGTGGAGGGCACTTTGAGTGAGTACGCCATCCATCGGATGGGACGTTAAGCTGCGGACCCCTTGGTGCCTTTCGTAAAGAGTAGGCTAATGCCGATGCTGAGTTTCTATCCACCCTTCATCCTTTCCTGTCCATCCCTTATGGCGTAAATGACCTCAGCTGTCAGTCGCTTCCCCTAAATACTACTACTATAACAATGTTTGACAAATCTAGCTCCCCTCCGCTGAACTGGATCCCATTCCAATATGAAATTTATCCTTGCTACTCATAGTTCAAACCAAGATTGGATATATTGCTCTTATTAACATGTTACAGAGTTTCATTAGCACCTATGAGTATCACTGGTTAATGTGGCCACTCACTCACAAAGGGCATTCATTGGCTTTGGTAGCTCACAGGGCGTCAGCGGGATTTAGCTTTGGTTTTCTCTGCCATATATGAAGCCAAGTCTTCCTTTGCAAATACTTCTGCATAAGAATTTTTCAACTCCAAGAGACTAGATAACCAAAACTGGTATTATAAAATTGAATCAATTGCAAATAATTCTTTCTTTTAGGTAAAACCAATTTTAGGCTTATTTAGATAGTGTGATGTATTCCAGCAAAGAAATGGTTTTCTTATAAATACGTTTTTATCCATGGATGAAATTTCAGTAGCTATAACTTAGTTGAATCCATCCATTATTGACTGGAATAATATGTCATAATGTGAAAGTCTGATTTCTTAATTTTGTTCTCATATTCTATTCCTTTCCAAGTTTAACCACAACCTCTAATTCTTTGTGCTTGCTATCCATAGTAGCTAGGCTTCTAATGTTAGGAAAAGATCATTAGTAACTGGTGTAAGTAAATTGTAAGTGAAAAAGGGTAATGGTAGAAAATATTTGAGATTATGCTGAATGTGGGATAATAATTGCAAATTCTGCCAGTTAGAAAGAATTGTCAGACAGTGAACACTGACTCTTCATTGCCTTTCAAACATTTTCTGTAATTGTTGACTAAATGACTAATGTGGGGCATTTCTCTGGAATGGGTTTTAATAGAATGGGAAGGAAATGGGAGAAGGTTTATTTAAGAATAAATTAGCTGAATTACGCTTAAATATGTACACTTATAAGCTTCTCCCGTACATATATATGATTTGGGTATTTTTATGTAATTCGCCTGTGTAGGTCTTCCAAGCCTTATATACCTTTAAGCCCCTGAGATGGTCATCAATCCACTAAGTGGCCAATCTGTGGAGATTTAATTTTCAAATCAAGTCTTTTTTTTTTCAATTAATGAGAGGTCAGATCTCATCTTTCTACTCCTGTTTCTAGCTCTTTCATCAAATTTAAATATATTCCACTTCTGGCATCAATGATTAGCTGTAATAATCATTTCAGATATTATGAAAATGGATATAAAAATTAAGCTAGTCATGCCTCATTACCATGAGCAGGATGTTAGTTTTACTAAAATTGATTAAGTGATAAATTTTATAAATGGTATTTATTCATCCAACAGATTTACTTAAAGAGCTTACAATATCTCATTGGCCACAGCTAATGGGATAAATAAGTTTCAACTACGACCATTGCTACTTGTTCGTTTAACTGCAAATTGACTAGAAGGCTATCTATCTCTATGAGTTTGTGTTCCTTAAGTCTGGGATTTTGGTGGCTGGATGCAGTTATAAAATTTTTTTAAACTATATACCTTTGTTAGGTGTCTTGAGTTCTAGAGAATTAGCCTATGATATTTACCCTAGTAAGGAACATTATTATGCAGGCTCTGCCTGCCGTTTTCCAAAGGGCTCATTGAAAAACGGAAGACATCACAGTAACTTTTCCAGAGCCAAATGGAATTCTGCTGTTGGAAGACACACCATTGGCATATTAGATGATTGTGACAGAATCTCTAAAGAACACTACTGGTAAAGGTATATGAAATACTGCTAGGCCTCCAGCTTACTTGAGGTGGTGAAAGTTTATTCCAAAGTTTTACTAGGTAAAGTTGCCATCTTGCTAGTGTTACAGAATACATGGGGGGCCCATAAGTACCTGGCCTGACCTAGGTGTGGCGGTAGTTGTTTGAAAAATATCACTGTATTAGAAAGCATGCAACCTATAAAGCTCATGTTTCAAGTTTTAAGACTTGCTTAGTATTGGTTTGGCAGCCTTCAATAGTGAACGTTTTCAGTGAAAATAGAGAAAATTGGTCATCTTTATGTGATACATTACTTTTATTTGAAAGACCTCAGCCCAACCAAAATAAAAGCTGAACTGGATTCTACTCTGAGTGAGTCTGCTCTTTCATTTGCTACAGTAAAATATTGGGTAGCAGAGTTTAAACAAGGTCGTACAAGTTGTTAAGACGAACTTCTCATCTTAGTGTTCTTCCTGTATTATATCAAATGGATTTTATCCTGCACAAGGAAGACTGAAAAAACTGATTGACAACACTTGGGTAAGTAGGCCTCTTGATTTGAAGAAATGTCACTTATAGGACATATTTTTGATAATTCATTAAGTTCTGTCCAATATCTAACCTTATTATATCTGGCACACATCACTAGCTGTGATGACTGCCAATAATCTACTTCATTGGGTGCCAAAACATTTCTGAAACTTGTTTTCATGTACACTCATATACTAGGTCTGTCCCAGAAGTATTATGACTTATTTTTTCCTGGACAGATGGGTGCTGGTTTCTCTGGATGGGTCCAAGACAGGGGAGTCTCAGGTAAGGCTTAGAGGCCAGTGGCTTTGTCTCCCAGCTTTTGCGGAGTGTGGATCGTTCAATTTCAAAAACTCTATAATGTGACCTCATTACGCTCCATCATGAACCGGTTATTGGAACAGCACAATGCCATCAAATTCTGTGTGACACTGGGTAAAACCAGGAAAGGGACTCATGATATGCTCAAGGCAGCTTATGAGGATAATGCCATGGGTAGATCAGGTATTTTTGAGTGGCACAAATTCTTTCAGCAGGTTAGAGAAGATGTTGAAGATCTGATTGTTCAGAACACCCTGTGACCTCAAAAATGTAGCTTAAGTGAAAGCTTTGTTGGACAAGGATTGCAGATTGAGCATTAGTATGGTTTCTGATGAACTGAGCATCCCTAAAAGTGATGTGCATTCGCTTGTGGCCAAAAAATAGGCATGAGAAAAGTGTGTACAAATTTGGTGCTGTGAGTGTTCTTGGACAACAAAAGGAAACTCGCCAATGGATCTGCCAAGAGTTTATCGACCATGTGAGTGAGGGTCCATATCCACCCTACAGCCCTGATGTTGCCCCATCAGACTTTTTCCTCTTCCCCCTTCTCTAATCCATGCTGAAAGGATGTCACCATGGCTCAGTGGAAGCATTGTAATGGGCTGTGATGAGGGAGCTTAGCAGAATTCTGGGCATCACCTTCTAGAAGGCATACAAGGCATGGAAAACCGACTGGAAGTGATGTGTGGACACACATTGGTGCTACTTCAAAGACTTTCAAGGGTATGTTTCAATTCTGATGGTAAATATTTTTTAAATCAACTCAGCTCTACTACTTTTGAGACACCTTGTATTCAGTCATGGCCTTTGAACTCTCCAGATTGCTTAAGGGAGTCCTTTTTTCCTAAAAAAGTTCTGTAATGAGCCAGACTTTTTCATTTTTTTATTGAGCATCTATAACTCTGATACAATCACTGTTACTAAAAATTGTTACTATCACTAAAATAAGTTAAAGTGTTGGGGAAAGTCATCCATCGTAAATCAATAAAATAAACTATAGGGAATGTAATAAAAACTGAAAATCAGGCAGAGATAGAAGTTATTTTATTTTATTTATATTTTTTGCTGACCTATGGCATTGCAGCCATTTTTTTCAGGTTTGCTAAAAACCAAATTATATATGCCAATGAATTTTGTACCTGTATTTTTAAAATAATATTTCTTTTATTGCAAATTATCTTTCTTAATACTTTGTTGCTAATTAATATGATTCAATTATCATTAGTTCTACTCTGCACAGATAAAGGGAATTGTAATAATTAATTGAAGTTTGTAATTTATGAAATAATTTTCAACCTGTGTGGTTTTTATCCATGGAAAGAACATAAATATTTTTATCACTAATAGGTGTTGGGTACCCTACTTGCATGAAGTATGGTGGTATTCCAAATTAGATAACAGATTGGAAAAGTGAAAACTGAAGATGGCATATCAGCATTCACAATTGCTACAACAAGTGCAGTTCAACTCCTACTTAGGACTATACAGACCAGGAAATAAATAGGAGGGTGAGAGAATTGCAGATTTTTGGGCCACTTAGAATGAAACTTCTAGTGTGAGGTTCTATAAGTCTACATATTTACCAGGTTCAAAGTTGGTAATACCTGAGAGCATATTAAATACGTTATAAAATTTTACGATTCTCAGCAACATAAACCCAACTTTAACAGAATTCTTTCCAGGGCAGAAGATGCGGTATCCGCCACTTCAGGTAGCTGCCCCCCTACCTCCTCTGCATTAAGGGAATGAGCTGTTCCTCCAGGCATCTCATCTGCACTTACCCTTGCCTTCCTTAGGTTAGAGCACTTCTTGAGTGAACGTCTTGGATGTGCATGTGCAAGAGCATCTTTATTTAAGTAAATCCCCTGAATAGGCTCCGATTGGCATCTTGCAATCACACTGGGACAGTAAAATACTGTGCCAAACTGTGAACCAATCTTCCCCTGCCAGCGCTGAATCTTTATTTGTGGCTGGGTCAACCCCAAGCTGGCAATTCCAACATCGGCATTCTTTAGCCAATGTGATCCTCAGTGGTTTTGCCTGTCATTTTGCCTAGCGTGCCATGTTCCCCCCAGCATTGTACATTTTGCGGGTGGCTAGTCTTCAAGTGCAAATGTATTTTTTTTGTGATCAGCCATTTGAGTGATGATGTTACACCAAAAGCACTATTGAGGAAGACAATGAGAAATCTTTTTGATAATTTATTCCCGGACTGTTATGATGAACTCTATGATGACAATGAGTCCTGGTAATCTAAGGACTTGGACTTTGGGGCTTTGTATTGCTCCAGGTAGTGGGAGAGATAAGGCTTCTGGAGCACTGTACTTGAAAAGTAAATTTCGTGCTGATGTCGCTGTCATATAAATTTTTTGGGTGCATTTTCTGTAGGCTGATGAATTTAATTTTATATAATGTAATTGTCTTTTCATTTAATAGATTGCGCTATTTAGAGCAGAAAGGGTAATATGCCTCTTGGTATTATTTACATAAATGCTTCTGATACAGTTCAAACTGGGCAATCCAGATATATAAATAGGGTGCTTAAACTGTTTCTACTGTACGTTCAAATTCACAACTTCAATCACATGTGTTATTGAAACACCATTGACAAACCATACCAATGCTGTATAAAAGTGATAGCAATTACCTCTGAATTAGAAAAAACTGATAAAATTTAATGCAAAGAGATACATAAAATGCAGGAATTTTGTACATAAACATTGAGTTGACTCTCTAGTGGTTGGTTTATTGATCCACCTTCGTTAGATTTGGCCGAGTACTGACCATATATACGATTGCCCTGGTATGGTCATTGAGTTTTGAGTATTGTTAGAGAGGGTATTAGAGATTTCTGACAATGTGTAATGAGTTAAAACATCAATCTTTGTAATATACTCAAGGCGTCTTTTCCACAAAAATTTCTTCCTCCAAGGATACACACGACTCGCTCTGTGAAATAGGTCATCTTAATACTTCATCAATTCTTGCCCAGATGTGGTTTCAAAAAAGGGATTTTCCCTTATTTGGAATACTTGCCATGAATAATAATATTGTTACGGTTAGAATTGCTAATATCTCCTTTATTCCACATCTTAGAGAGCAAGTCCTTCCTTATTACCTCTTCTTCTCCAACTTGATGTAAACACTCCACCTGAAGCAATTTTACATAAGTTCAATTATCCAAAAGATATTACCTCTCCTGTCCAATATAGCGCAAAGGCCTCATAAGCTGATGATTAGATGTTTGTTGAATGTTTTTATTTTATATATTTAATATATTCACAAAATTTAGTTTTACTCCAAGATTTTCACCGATAGAATTTTCCCTTTCTGGTTGTAGCTGCAGATAACTCCTTCGCAGTGCTGTTGTAGGTAGACGGATATCCTTGGAGGAAAATTTCAATTTATTTTCCATGCTTTAGTCATTTGCAATAATAATAAAATTATTCAGCTCATAAAGGCCTTGACCCACAAATATGTTAGGTATTATCAATCATCAGTTCTGTACCATTAGTTCTTTAATGGTTTTTTCAAATATGCTCCATTTCGTTTCATTAGTTATTTATTCTTTCAAGTACATCACACAGTGATACATTTAACAATATAGAATTCAACAAATTGCAATATACCATTTAGAACCAAACATGTTTCAGGAATAAGCTCCCTCCGGGATGTTGTGCATTTGGCCTGTAATTTGCACAAAACATCAGTCACTTTTAATGTATTTTTGAAATTATTTCTTGAGAGGCTTGATTTGGCATTCAACGAAGGAGTTAGGAAAGCCCAAAATTATCAGTTAGCAGCTCAATAAAAATAGAATTATTCCACTTCATAATCTCCGATTCTACCTCACTGCAGCACCAACTAAACCTGTTTGACCACATATTTTTTTAAATGCACTAGTTGGCCCTTGAATAAAGCTGCTTAAAAAAAATTAAAACTTTGGCATATTTATATCACAACAAGGAGTTAGGGTTTTAAAACTGAAACCAATGTATTGCTTTTTCAAAATGTACACTCATTCCAAATGACTGGATTTACATTAGGGCAAAATGCACCCTACTTCAATCTTGTAACATGTGCTTGAAGTTTGCAAATGATCTGTGAGGTTTCAAAGCTGCAGTATTGCCTTCAGTTTGTTTTTTTAAAGTCATTTCACAAAAATGGTTCTTGAATTTCTCTCGTAAATGTCAAATGCCTCGAAGAAGTTGTCGAATGGAATTGTTTGGAACAGCTTTTGAACATAATATAAGTTATTATTACAATGCTACTCAAAATTATTCACCACTCGTTTCAAGTGGTTCCTAAACGACATAATTATTATTCTTAACTTACATAAAATATGTAAAGCAGAATGTTTGAGAGATGTGTAATCAATACATTGCCATGACTTATCCTCATTTTAGTACCGAGACAATATCATATCAGCGCCACTGATCTATTCTTCCACACAAAAAATAAATAAACATTGAAAGCCAAGGAACGAAAAATTTCAACTGACTTTCACAAAAATTACTTCCACCATTTTGTAGGTAATGAGCTCTCTTCAGTAATTTGAATGCATGATAAATAGTTGATCCCGTACCCAATGGCTGTCTTCGATCAGTTTCCAAAAAGGTTTTCATTGCTCTTTCTTCATTTTACCTTTTTGCGAATGACTAAATGGTCCGGTGGAATCTCAGAGAGTAACTCCTTCCGTAATAATTCGTATTCTCTAGTCATCATTTTGTGAGTTTTCTCCATTAACGCTGGAATATCTTCCGTTGTTAGAGAAGTTGTCGAAATCTCTGGAAGGATTTTCACGATAGCTTTCCCTAAAAAATGAAACAAGATGCTTCGAATTAAAATTTAAAAATATAAAAGTACGTTACAGTAAATACAAATGCGCGTATTTGAGCGGAACTAGACACAAACGTCCGAAGACTCTTTCTGTCAGTTTTATCAATACTACCATTTTTTTGATGAAGCATGCATTTCTAAAAAAATAGCTGAAATATCCGAAGTAATTTCATGTGACACAGAGTTTCAATAAACGTCAGTATACAGTTGTCAGTGATCTTGCACATTGCTGTTACAGATGTGACCGCGGAGGTGATAATAAATACATGTAGCCCTTTTCACATTTCTCCGAGACAGTGATCGATGGCTTATATTGCTTCAGGATACTGGACAACACCCCACCTAATTAATTCCTGGAATGTTGTGTTTCTAACAGGATGATGCCGTGGCTAACGTACTGACTTGCCCCAAGAGGGCCCGAGTTCGAATCCCGGCGATGTAAGATATTTTTTCAGTATTCCGATCCTGACTTGAGTGCTTTGAGTTAGTACGCCGTCCGTCGGATGGGACGTCAAGCTGCGGATCCCTTGGCTCATTTTGTTAAGAGTAGGCGCAAATGACCTCAGCGGTCGGTCGCTTCCTCTAAAACTACTACTATGAATTACAGTAACATCTATGCATTTAGCTTTCAATGCCAAAGCAATGTACATCATACGAAATAGCAACTAACGTGAACACTACGATTTTTCAAAAGCCCTCTTGGTATTATTTACCTTATATTTGTGCTTTTTAGAACCTCTCGGTAGGCCTTTAATTTGTTTTTTAAGTTGGATTGGAGTTCAAGATAGATGCGAATGGTATTTTTTGGGCTGCTCTCCGCCGACCACCCGGTTCGCTCTTAGCTTAGGGGTCAAGGAAATAAACAACAATTAATTATAAATAGGCAATTTTTCACAAAATAAAATTTAATGTGACCGGTTTCGATGTAACTGCGTTATCATCAGGTGACAAACATAATGATGATGTAGTTGCATGGAAACCGGTCCCATTAAATTTTATTTTGTGGAAAATTACCATTTTTAATGAATCATGATATCACACCAAATCACACCTGAAAGGTCTATTTTTATACATAAAAATGTCAGAATTTTTCACGCACATCAACTGCGAATTCATGTAAAAATATTTAGAAGCAAATTTCGCATCATTTTCTTCCTCATCCCGCTAAAAGAAATATTTTATTCACAGAAATAAGCGATTTTCTAAGGCGTATTAAACTTTTTTCATAAAAATGTATTGTGAAGAGGTGTTTAAATACAGTTGCAAAAAATCTAGGAAATCATATCAGATTCTTTAGGTTTACATCCACTCCGAACATTTGGGAAATATGATACCCCTGGTTTCTTGTACCCCATTGGTTAAGCCTCTTTCAAAGCTGGAAATATCTTCCGAAAGTGACTGAACAACGTTTTCATGAATATTGTTTCTTAAAGTTAGAGACTGCCTCGCAGTTGCATCACTTGCCGCTAAGTATAGAAAACTTTCCTCAAAATACGTAAACACAATACCAAGTGTTGTAACATAAAGTTGACATCATTCGGCCTCTTTTCTGAAGAGCCTATTGAAGAAATAGTACATGTTCTCTTCCCATATTGTGTCCTCCAATACAACCCGGCTATGAAGCAACGCAAGTAATTGCGGTAACTGGCATTGTGTGTCTTCCATTAGGGAAGGCGGCCAATGTGGCTTATAACCACGCTCCTCCGTCTCTCGATCATTTCAACGGTATTATTTTATTATCTTTAGCATTAGATTGTTGATTAAAAATTGAAGCCACTCAAAGAAGCTACCGATAATAAGAAAAGAGCTGATTCACGAGAATTACATCAACAGCAGTATCATTACGATCTCAACATGCTAACCATTTAGGATTGATGAAATAAATGGAAATAAATGCCGATCCCCATGGCCCATAATTGCTGCCATACAACATCATCAGGTATTACTTTACCGGTATGAAAGATTTTCACCAAGTTAAAACTGAGACTATCTTTTATTGTTCAAGCTATGGAGCGATAACTTAAAAGATATCGAGTTTTGGGAAATCCGAACAATAAATTAAATACTAAGATCGTGGTAATGTGAAAATAGCAGGCGAAAATTCTGCGAACCGACATTTAAAACTTTAAAGTTCTTTTCATCGAGTTCGATAATATAAAGGAAAGATTAATTACGATAACAAGTACGACACCCACAATTCATGATTATCAATGCGATCTTTATCGTAGTTAAGAAGAACATGCTATCACTATTGAAAAAATAAATAAACTTAAGTATTGCGATTAGGACTCGATAGCCCCTAGGGACGAATAAATTAATGGGGTATGTTCTGTGTTGACTGGAAAAATGGAACGGAATAATACTTTGAATTATTGGTCAATAATGAGAGAGCAGTAAACATTCCAAGTATTTACTGTCATTACACACAAGCTCATTTAGATTATAGATCATACAATGCTTTTGGGTTCACAGTTTTGACCCGATTTCGCATTATCATAAACTCTCGAGCGTATGAAATCACCATTGAATGAATTTCCGCGAATGGATTTGTGCCTGAGGCTATAGGTACATGTATTTATGCATATGTAGGTATGAAAATTTTGATTCTATGTGGTGCGGTACCATGGTCAGTGATGCAAGGTGATAATCATAGATTGGAGGCTTTTGATATGTGGGTTTGGAGAATGATGGAAAAGGTTAAGTGGGCGGAAAGGTAAACAAGCTGCGAATTGCTAGGCATGGAGGGGAGGAGAGCGAATTGCTGGAAGAAATCTAAAAGAAAGATTGATATAGGGCATTTTGATTGGCAATGGGATGCTGAAGACTGATAGAAAGGACTGTAGGCATGCGAGGTAGGGGTAGGCAAAGTATTGGGATGTTGGACCGAATGAAGGGAGATAGAAAGTATTTGGAATTCTAGAACAGGTGCTACGCTAGTGTGTTTTGAGGAAAATCTAAGAAATGTCGCGAATATCAGTCTGTACCCATCCAAAACCCTCCGTAAACGATAGACGCCTGTGACATGTATACATAACCTTCGAGGTAGATACACATGCACAGACCCAATAGATTTGCGTTGTATTTGAAGAGACAACTAAAATTTTGGGATTTTACCCTAATAAGGGAATATTTATCAAATGACTACGCCAGGAAAAGATAATGCATCTCGTAAAATAACGAAGGCTTCAGATTGCAGTGGTGATCTTGTAGTCAAAGATCATGATCGTGCACAAAAAAAGATGCTGACGCTCTTGGTGATAAGAGTGATGAAGAGATAACTACGGAGTTTTTCAAGTGCAAGTGAACTTAAACTATGGGTTCCGAAGCAGTTATCAATACTGAGGAAACACTTCCTGCTTGTTGATCATTTTGTGGATCCACGTTTCTCCGCGTTGCAATGAGTTTTTATAAAGCTCAGAACGTTAATCCTCCAGATACAACACACGCAGCGGAACTCGGAATGTTTCTTCAGCGAATGATCAAACCGATAAAGTAATGTTGGGGAATAATGAAATAGTAAATGTACCAGTAAAACGAAACATAATGTCATTGTTCATGTTACCAATAACCGTGCTAAAGACATACAGACCATAATAATTTTGCTTTCCTTGGAAAGTTTAGGATTGCCAGTTGACCTAAGGACAAGTATAGAAAAACACGGCTTGGAGTCCAGGGCGCAAATAGAAACTACTTACCTTGGCCGAAGAGTAGCCTCTTCTCATCGATGAACACGTAAGGAGAGAAGACAATTGGGACAACGGGGATGCCGGAGCTGATGGCCGCCCGGAACGCGCCGCTTTTGAAAGGAAGCAAACCTTTGAGTGACAAGTCGTCTCCATCCCAGCTCACGTTTGAGCGGTTCCTTGTGCCCTCGGGGAAGAGAAGAATTTTGATCTGAAAAAAGAGAGCCGCCCGCGGAGAAAGTTATGCTTAAGAGGCAACACTCTGCTCAATAGCTCTTGTAAATACGCTAGGCTTCGGTATTTTCTGCATGTAAGCAGCCACTGAAGCAGCTTTGGATGTACAATTCCTCTCGGCCAGTGATTTCGCATTGCCTTAGGGTGGATTTTTAGGGTTCAGGACCTTGTAGCAGCACCTCTGTTATCGCATCTCCAAGAAACGTGATGGCCATCACGAAAATCTAACGAAATAGTGTACCTCACTTGTGAATTTTATGTCTAATTTACCGATTAAAGGTTCAATATCCTTGTATAATTACTGGTAATAGGGTCTATACATTCAAATGGTACGAACGTATTGTAAAAGGGTGTGGAAATGTTGCTTCAAAAATCAGATTTGATCTCACTTAAAAGTAGAAATTTTAAATCTTATTCTTCAGATAATATCCACTTGTAATTATTCAACTAATCGAAAAGTTGAAAAAGGAAGTAAGATTATGGCAGTTCATTATTTTCCCCGCGAAAATAAAAACAGTCTCTGCGCATTAATTAAATGTAAAGATTACAATCTTGACGCTGTTTTGATCATGTCTCAGACGAAATATTTTCTCCTTTCAATATTAATTAATTTATTATTATTAATTTTAAATTCATATTAAGCAATCTCTAACGAGTACGTCACTATATTTACTAATCGTATGTTATGCGCCGTCATCGCCAGTGTCTTCAAGATATTATTTCAAACTATTTCAATAGTTCAAAAATAGATGCATAAATTGTACTATGGCATCAAATGTTCGATTAGAAATTAATTATCACAGAATTTTACTGAAAGCTGTGAAGTAGCGTACAAGGGGGATTAGCGGCAGAAAAACAGCGGAAACTCAGCGGGATGCCTGGAATCTCTGTTTCTAAACACCTTATCGCGCAAGGAATGAATAGATAAAAATAATTCTCGAGTACTTGCGTTCGCGGCCGATATGTGTGTGAGGCTCATGACGCCAAGCGTCATGAGCCTCACACACATATCGGACGCATGGTACGTACGCACAGGAATTCATGCGTCAAAACAATGGGAATACATGACTCTAAATGAGCAAATCTGTCTTGGGACCCTCAAGGCCGCGTATTTGCATAATAATTGACTTGATATGGTTATAAAATGATACTACACAGAGAAGTTGACATATAGTCACTGCTGACGATAAAAAATTACCGCTTTTGTAATATGTACTACCTTGAACAAAAAGTTCCCGGAATAACCACCGTGTGGCGCTCCCATCGTTCCGATTTGAGTTCTGTTTTTTTTGTTAAATTGGTACATCTGTTGTTGATATTCCCTTTAAATCTTAGTGTCATAACTTGACATTTGCAAAAGTTACGTAGCCAAGAGTACATCTATCTCTGTGTGTGTTGGCGATTTTTTACAATTGCAGAAATGGATTTAAATTTGCAACAACGAACTTGTATTAAATTTTGCGTAAAAAACGGATTTAGTGGCGCACGGACGTTGGAAATGTTGGAAAAGTGTTTCGGCAACGATTCTCTAAAAAAAACGGTCGTTTACCAGTGGCACGAGCGGTTCAGAAGTGGTCGTGAGTCAATCGAAGATGATGAACGCAGTGGCAGACCATCGACATCGAAAGTCGGTGAAAAAATTGATAAAGTAAAAGAAATGTTGGTCAATAACCGCAAATTAACCATCAGAGAAATAGCGGAGGACTTGAACATTGCCTATGGATCCGCCCAAGACATTGTGGTTAATGATTTGGGTTTCCGTCGTGTAGCAGCAAAGTTGGTGCCAAAAGACCTCGATTTCATGCAAAAAAGAGACCGTGTTGACGTCGCAAAAGACATGATTTGCGAGGCTGAATCCGATCCCACATTCATCAAAAGGATCATTACTGGAGACGAGACGTGGGTTTATGAGTACGACACGCAATCCAGACATCAGGCAAGTGAATGGCGTTCACCAAATGAGCCGAGACCAAAAAAACCACGTCGTTTTCAGTCAAAAAAGAAGGCAATGCTGACGGTTTTCATGGATTACAACGGTGTAGTGCATCATGAATTTTTGCCAGAAGGCCAGACAGTAAACAAAGAGTATTATTTGGGCGTTATGAGACGTTTGCGTGAAGCAATTCGCCGAAAGAGACCAGAAATGTGGGCAGAAAACTCGTGGATTTTGCACCATGATAACGGACCGTCGCACAGTGCTATCATTATTCGTAATTTTTTGACGAAAAATGCAACAAATACCATCCAACAGCCACCGAATTCACCTGATTTGGCTCCCTGTGACTTCTTTCTGTTCAATCGAGTTAAAAAACCATTACGGGGAACGCGTTTTAGCAGCCGAGAGGAAGTAATGGAAAAATCGCAGGAAGCACTGAAGGACATACCGAAAACCGACCGTAACTTTTGCAAATGTCAAGTTATGACACTAAGATTTAAAGGGAATATCAACAACAGATGTACCAATTTAACAAAAAAAACAGAACTCAAATCGGAACGATGGGAGCGCCACACGGTGGTTATTCCGGGAACTTTTTGATCAAGGTAGTATATTTATGGATACTGAACTTAAAAAAGTGAACCCTACGCTATTTTATCATACATTATAAGAAATAATAATGGAATAATTATAAAAATTTCAATCATTGTTTCATATTGCCTTGTGGTATAGCAAATATCCGTGTACAAATTCTTTGACATTACGGATTAATGACGAACTTCAATGTTGTTAATTATTTTCAATTAATATGGTTGAAAAACTTCATTAGTTGTACTCTATATAAATGCTGATTCTTAATATTTCAGGTCGATTCAAAGAAACTTTTCATTCTTTGATAGCTAGTAACCAAGCCTTTCATAGTTTTCAAAATGAATGGTTAGTTTTAGTTTAGTTTAGTTTAGTCTTAGTTATTACTGTAAGACACTGTAAAATCAGAACTTCGTTCGCCACACATATAGGACGACCTTATGAGCCCGGTGCCGTATTCGTCGGTAATCCATATTAGCAGCTGGAAATCCTATGTCACATCTGAATATTATATTTTTCTGATTTTTGTATTCAAAATAGTTAAAAGCCACAAAAATAGTTCTTAAATTGCAAGAGCGTTTAAAGTTACATGTCAGGAAGGGCCAAGTGCATACAGAAGTGCAATGCTTAAGTCTTATTTAACTTCAGCAATTCTTAGTTTTGACGTGCAGCGCAATGACTCTTTTTAAAAAGTATTTAAAAAAGCCAAAATTAGTTATTATTATATAATTATGTAATAGTATAAATATAATCATCAGTAATTGTGGAATTACTCTTACGATCCACAGACAAAATTCAAGCGGAAAAAAATACTCTTTTCACTTACTTTGTCTTGAGCAGCACGTTGAGCAGATGCTTCTATTGAGTAAAAGGCATTTTTCCCTCGCGATCGGTCGACATAAATGGCACCAGCGAGGTAAGCCGCCAAACCGAATGGCCACACGTAGAACACTTCTTTCTTGATCACTACAGCCATAGGATGAAACGATTCCCACAAATGCATCAATCCTGGAATGTTTTAAATGAATTTCATGAGTCTCATTTTCAATATCAAACTTTATTAAATAGGGTGACTACTAGCTATCCGTTTCATATTAATGGATTCATAAAAAGATATACATATATTTAATGAAATTGGCATAAACTATAATAAATATTCTTTATAAATTCTAATAAACTATATAAAAACGTCTCTACTTCAGTAGTTTTTTGTGGTAGCTGGAAAAGCAAGTGTATGTCACTTTAATTTGGTTGATTTAAATTCAACAATATAATACTATCAGCGTCAATAAAAAGTTCAGAGAAAGAGAAATTACGGCATCGTTATCTGTAAGTAACACTCAAACTTTATCCTGCTTAAATGACCTGAATAAATTCTGAATAAATGAAATAAGATACATATATTAAATAAAATTGGCATAAACTATAATAAATATTAGATTCACGACTGTTTTATTTTTTCAACCGAATCTTAAATATGTCATCGATTCCGTGTGAGCTGGAGAAAGTTTTATATTCATATCAAACAATTTCCAAATATTTAGATATTTTACAAAATTACTCTGCCTTCGTTGTTGTAATAATGAACGGAGATGCGAAGAAACTGTTTTATTTCATCGGTAAAGTGTTACGTTCAGTTTAAGTAAGGTTTACCTTACAATTTACCTTAAGTTGAAGAAAGGTTTGCGTGTTGAATGTAACTAAACCACTGTCATCGTTTTATTTGGCTGAAAAACAACCTAAACCAAAAACGTCTTAACTCCAGTCGTTTTTTGTAGTTGCTGGAAAAGCATGTGTATGTCACTTTAATTTGGCTGATTTATATTCAAAAATATAATAATATCAGTGTCAATAAAATGTACAGAGAAAGAGAAATTACGGCATCGTTATCTGTTAGTAACCCTCAAACTTTTTTCTGCTTAAATGACCACCGAACTTTGAGTGGATTTGTGTGTGCGTTGCACGCCAACGAGCTTGAGTTAAAGACTATTTTGAGCACATCAGAGACAAAATGTCTTCAATATTGAACCGGGGAATTTATAAAACATGATACATTTTGATAAATACTATTCCTGTTGAATGTACTTTCATTATCCATCACAAAGTAAATGCATCAGGCATTTTATTAATATTAAAAGAAGGAAACCATTCGATGTCGTTTACATCACTGGAAATATTAGTTCTAAAATGGCCATAAAACTTTGAGTGCATATTGATATAGTCGAGGGGTGCGTAAAATATGTACACCGAAGTATGATAATGACGTACAGTAGACGTAACAATATTGGCGAATAACGGCGCCCTTGGTTGAAATTTGGCGGCTTTCTTTAGAGAGAAAAATATTTCGAGAAATAACCTCGGGATGAATCTAATATTAATCACATTGTATATTCTCGTTCCTTAATTAATCAAATCAAAATTATAGAAAAAGCTTCCACTTTAGGAAACTCACCTTAACTTACCGAGTGCATCGAGGGTACTTTGGTGGTTTGCGACGAATACCACGCTCTTGGACGTTCCATCTTTGCGAGTTCGTCCGGCGAGTTCATCCAATAATTCTCTCCCTCGCAGCTCCCATTTCACGCCCAGGAGAAATGAGACAAATCTCGCGTATGGGGCAATCAACCTAAGGTCGGGATTTCAAAATGAAACAAATTTTGTGGCTGGGCAAGGTCATCCTTAGTTTAGAATGTTAGGGGCTCTTCATATTTTATGGCAATGTCTCGTGCCACAAGAAAAGAGCAATGAATAGCAGAAATCAAAACGTAGCAAGTTAAGGTATTACTGTTGAAACAATAAAATTTGCTAAACGTATTCCCTGCCAATAATTTTCAATACACAGATAAAATCATTATGAACGTGGCAAATGTTCAAAGTGTATTTTAATTGTATTATATTCCAAGTTAACGGTCATTTTGAAAATTTTGAACAGTTGCAATTAGACTCCCAAAAAAACAAGGAGTATTTGAAGATATTCTAGGTAAGAATAGAGGGTCAGCTCGAATAGAAGTAATTGTAAATGGATGAAATAGTTATCGTAAATAGTAAAAATAGAGATCAGTCACTTCGCCACTCTCTTCACGTATCTGCGTGCATATACGTATTTCCATAAGTAAATTAATATTCTACTAAAGTTTACTTTAAATTTATATGAAACAATATGTATTGAATTCATGCTACCACGGGGAAAAAGAAATTTAACGGTAAATTCATTGGCGGATTGTTCACAACATTAACATAAAATGCAGCTGTGAGAAATCCATCTTTCCGCAATATTACTAGCACCCCAATAATGCTCGCTACACGGATATAATATTTTATCTAATTTTTACTAGCCGGAGATAATTCGTCCTTTCATAAGGCTCACCGTGTCGTAATTTTTATCGGGAACTATTCCAAAGGCAGGCTATATTCTTCGTCAATGGCTTCAAGAACACGAGTTTTATTTGCCATCGAAAGGGTGTTTTCCTTCAGACAACTGCTATAATTGCGATTTCATGAGCACTGGGCACAAAATATGAAGAGTCATGTTACGTATACGTATAGTATATAGACTTTATTTTAGGCTGTACTGCCATTTTGTATTTGTATTCAGCAGTTTGTGTCTTATCCCATCTTTGTGAATTCTAACCTCTGCTCAAGTCTTCGGGCCGTGAATAGGTTAAATTGAAATTTTTTCACATTTGGTTTATTTGAAGGGATTTCGTCAAATGGTTTTCAGTAAAAATCCTAATGAATCAAAATGCCTCTTAATGAAGATGCTGAAAAAAGCAAGTTATATCGAAACTATCAAATGACCCTTGAATACACTGTGTTCAAATTTTAAAAATTTTTTCTTGGACAAAAACTGAACAGACATGATTCATCCACATGCGCTACTCTGTTCAGTTGTAATTCATGAATTTCGCAGTCATTATCACGAAAATTCAAGTAATAACTACTTCCGTGGCTATCCAACCGATAGAGACAACTTTTAAAAATACGAAGACTAAAAATCATTGAAGTACCACTCTTTAAATCAAATTATAAATGGGATCAGTCTTTAGATGCCTCGAGAAATACTTTAAAATATATCGGAATAGCGTAAAACAGAATGAACAAAATCGATCGTCACATTTGGACCACCACCATTTGAAATCTTTTTGAGGCCTTCTAAATGTCTCAAATTCAAGTGTTCTTTCTCCCTGGGCATACTAAGTTGGTAACTACGTCTTCGAAAAAATTAAAATAAAAAAATGGAGTTAAGTTGAGAAAGGAATTAAACGAATCTTCGCGCAGAGTTGACCGTCTCTCTCCTAATCTAATCTAATGATGGTCCCGAAACATTCTATCATGTACATGACTCTGAGTTTCATTCACAATCTTCGCAAACCTCAAAACAATGCACTATATCGTTTATAGATTCCGCTGAACGATCATCGGCTCCTTTATCGCAATGAATTAACTTGGAGCATGTGTTTGCCTAATCGACCCTGAAAAGAACCCAAACGAAGGGTAGAAAATAAATAAAATAAAATTTTGAACTTTCGAGGCTGACGTCGGCTAAAGAAGAGCATTAAGGTTATAATTTGTTGAAAATGATCGAAAGTGACTAAGCCGCTCTCGCTTCCAAGAACAAAATAAATCTTTTCGATTCTATTCATATTTTATAGTCAAGTCTGTGGCTGACACAACGCCATACGTGATGTGTTACTTATTTCCTTACCTATTCAATATTCCTGCAACTATTAGTTAATGTTCGATCGTTTTGAATAGGAGCGTCATAGGATGTGAAGTGGTTCTTCACAATCGAGATAAATATAGCCATATAAATAATCATTATAAATAAAAATATAGACGATACATAAAACTACAAATCCAAAAGGGTGATATTATTTTTTTATAGCTTTATATTTTTGCCCTTAGATACTTATTTAAAAGAATTGTACTTCGATGTGAAGTTTATTTCACTAAATTTTCTATAATTAATTGAAGGATAAACTAGGAGTAGGGTATGCCTCTGATCACAAGGACTACTTCAACAACTCAAAACACCTTCTGGGACATCCCTCAGACAGCAATGCTATTTCAGAGTAATAAAAGTAGCCTAACCGGCGGTTAGACCTATCGAACTGAGTAGTACACTCGCCTGCTATATCAAATAACGCGGGTACGAATCTTTAGAGTAAACATAAATGGTAGTAATGCCACCAAATGTTTTGTCGCGCATGAGCGACCTCGCGAAGCAGTCCTCAGAGCGCTCAAGATCAAATTACACTCCGACTGTGCGCAGCAGTAATATTTATGGAATAATTAATGGAGTTCCTGAAATAGTTGCAGTACTTACAGTGAATTAACTACATTCTTCGGTCGCAGAGAAAATATTGGAATCAGAAACACTGTCCAAAAGGAAATTAAAACGTAATAGAAAAGGAATCGTCCATGAAACAGTAAGGAATGCCCTCTCTTGCTCCTGTTTTGCAGCACGACGCCAAGCACCAGCAAATAAAACGTAATAAGTGCCAATAAGATCACGATAAGTGTTAAAATGGGATAAGGGGAAAAGGTGCTACACAGCAATTCCGAGTCTCGAGTCCCTTCGTGGACCTTGGTGCTCTCCGGTTCTCCCTCGCGTTCCATGACACCACAAGCCAAGTGACAGGTCTTTTCGCGCCCAGCGCTCGTCGCTCACTGCTCACGCGCAGCGTGAATAGTACGTCGGACCCCTTCCCTCCTCAAATGATTACGCAGTTGGGAAAATAAGGAAATAAAGGCCTTTGTTCACTGTGAACCTTCGACGCTGGCGCTCGTTGCGGCACGATATTTGCAATAGTTTGCCCTCACGGAATTCTTGGTAAATTCCTGCGAGATAGGATTGATGTGGCTAAGAACATAGATGCCTGCGCAATTTTCCCGACACAATGGTGCATGTGAGGGATTTTAGCCAAATAGCCATGAAGGAGAGGACGAAATATTTAACCTTGATGTATTTTTTTATATGCCTCTGTGTTTTCCTCTTTCATATTCTGTGATCTTTGTTTTTATTTGGACGGAACAATTCTTGAATAAAACTTTTCGGGAATCTCTCTTACATCTTGGTTCACTTGATACCCCTCAAGAACCACCATAGGGTGGCGGAGGATGAGTTCATTTCTAATTACTTAATTTATTGGCTACATGAAATATTAATTGGCTAACTATTAGCTAAATAATTAGATACTATTAGTAACTTAGCTTTAAGAAGATAGCTCTGTAAAAATATCAGGTGGGAACTTACTGGATGATAATCGACGAATTAGCAATCGTGGACAACAAGCAAAGCTCAATTGGAGTAGAGATTCATAATTGGATAAAGAATTAACGACATAATAAAAAATCTGAGAAAAGTTCTCTTATTTGGCAAAGGCTGTGTTACAGCCCATTGACTGCAAAGTAATCGGCTATGGGCTTAGCAGTACTCCACGAGTGAATGAGGGGATCACAGTTATCGGTATCACTCACTCATTTCACTGTAGGCATAGTAAACTATGCTTACATGATCATAGTATTACGATGTGAAAGACGAAGGGAAAACAACTTATAATTACCGACAGGAATAGCAAACCACCACTGATTATTTTAAACCACGGGGTAGTTCACAAAGGATGCATCAATGGAACACTGATAGCAAGCCAAATGCTTCGAAGGCGTGTTACAATGAATGTGAAAAAAGAGGTACCAATTAGAAGAAAAGAGATCCCCATGGTGGAGGTAGTAACGAAACACATCATGCAAGTATACATGCGCAGTGATACAAGTTTACAAGCAAAAAACAAAATTACGATTCTGATGTAGTGGAAGATATTTATGATGATATCTTTATATGATATTATATCTATAGTACGTTTCTCCATCACGATAAGGTAAAGCTCGTGAAATGAGAGCATCCGAAAAGATAAGATAGGAATCATTGAACATACGGCTGCACAGGAGATGATGCTATTTTAGTACCCAGCAAGCCACTGCTAGGGTGTGTGGCGGGGGGTGAATACACAGCAGACTAACTTCGGCCCGAATATTTTTACCTCTACCGCGCTCAGACAATGTTATTATGACCCCTATCGTTCGTGGAAAAAATGACATCTTAAATCTATCCGTTCTACACTTAATCTCTCCAATTTCATTAGCATTATTTCTGCTACCGTAGTACGATGGGGGTAATAATATATTTTCGACATCACTGCTAAATAGACCTTCCAATTTATGCAAGAGCTTCAATCTGTAATTTAACCTTCGCTTCTTGAGTGATTCCCAGCCTAGCTCCTCTAATATTTTGGATACTCTACTAAGTTTATCATAACAATGTTTACAAAACCTAGCTCCTCTACGCTTTATGCGATCCAATGGGACAATCAGTTCCAAGCACTAGAGGCATATTCTAAATGAGAACAAACCAGCGAAATATAATATTTCTCTTTGACTTTTTCATCAAACTTACCCGGTACTCTTCTAATAAATCCTAATTTTTTGTTAGCTTGTCCACATATTTCCGGTATGTTTTTCTGGGCTGAAACGTGTGGAATGGCCGACGGTCAAAGTACACATGCTCCATCTATGAGGAGCAGATAAGACCAAGTTCTGATCAATAATGCGGTGAAAGTAAAGCTAAAATATGGAAAGGAGTAAGGCAGGCTTGCATATTTTCCTCCGCAATCTTCAAATTATGCGTAGGGGTATCGTTTTTAAGAAAGTGTTACGAAGAAATAACCGTAATATCTCCATACAAATTATTCTGCATAACAATTGATCTTTATGTACATAATGCTGTAAGTTACAGCTGTTAATTTTGATTTTTTTGTTTGAATAAGCCGTAAATTGAAGTTACTCGCACTACGGAGAAGATGGAGCTTCGTAGTGTGATTAATGCCTTCGTTTGAAAGGTTACAGTGCCCGACAAATCCACGATGAAATTACGGATTTTTATCGAAATGATATCCCTTCATAAGGCTCAGCTTTGAGGTGGGAAAAGAATTTTCAAACCGGCCACATGTTTCTCACAGACGATCCAAGTAGTGGAAGACCATCACTCACGGACGATGCCACCACAGTGAAGAAAGTGGAGGTCTTTATTATATTAGAGCTAAGTGCAGTCATCCAAAAGGTCATGAATGAGGCTAATCTTAGCGAAAGTTACTGAACTTACAAGGTAGCGCGTGAAAAATTAAGCACGAAGAGCTGCTCATGTCAAAGGTGTCAACACGCTGGGTCCCACGACTAGTTTCTCCTTTTCAGAAGCAAACACGGCTGTCAAGGGAGTTGTTTAATATTTTTAAGCAGGACGAAGAAGATTTTTTGTCTACCTGGTAACAATGGATGATACTTGAATCTATTGATATGAGCCAGAGACCAAAGACATCCGTCCTCTTACAATGCAATAATTTCGAAGGGTAAAATTCATTCCATTCACCTTGACTGGGATCAGTAGCTTAACTGGTCCAAGCACTCGGACGGGCATCGAGGGATCCGGGTTCGTATTCCGATCAAGGCGAATGATTTTTGCTCTTTAAAATAATTGCATTGTTATTAATTATTAGCGGGTGACTCCGTTAAAAGTTACTGTCGCGGCATATCCCGCAGGTTCTTTGAATCCGTCTTCTTGCCTACGATATTAGATCAGCAAATCAACGGTTTCTCGTCCCAACACAATGATCGCGAAGTTATAATCGGTCGGAATTTCAATGTCCCACCTATTGACTGGAGCACATATAGTTTTAAAACGGAGGGTAAGGACGAAGATTCCTGCGAATCGCTATTGAATTCTTTTACGTTGAACTTCTAGCGTCAAATTGTCATTTCACCAAATAGGGACGAAAATATTCTTGATTTTTTGGCAACAAACATTTCCAAAAAAGTCTTAACTATAGAAACTAAAAAAGTAGGGTTTATAAATTCCCAAAATTTAATCACCTTCGGGAATCGAGAAAGCCAAATCGTACTCGTATTTCCCGATAATTCTCGAGTATTCCCGAAGTAATCTTTTTTTCGTTTATCATTTGTAATAATGACGGTAACAGTAAATGTGAATGAACAGTAAATCCGTAGAGAAGGTGGGGCCACTGGGTTCCCGACCCCGGCGCATTCTTTCAGAGGTCCCTAAACACTCCTATATTTACATAGATCATATTCACGTATGACTTTCTAGGTCTATCCATTCCTCTCTCAAGGCATTCACATTTCTCTCGCATTGTACAGTAAATGCTGTTTTCGCTACATGGGGTCCGAAATAAAAAGCCTAAAAGAAAAATTTACATGTATAAAAAAGGGGACTACAATGGCCTAAAATGCGTGCCGCAGAGTGAATTTGCAAGTTTTAAGAAAGATAGTAATCAACTAAATACTGAGGATACGTGGAGATCACGCGCTCAGCAGTCAACAAGTTCATTCCTAGTAAAGTTATGAAGGATAACACGGATCCTAGATGGTACAACGCAAATATTAGATAGGCACTGCGACGTCAAAGGCTATTTCATGCCAAAATGAAAATTATTAGGGATGATATCTCTAGCGAAAAAATAGTTGAGATCACTTATGATTACAACATATCTAGGGTGAATGCCAAGAAGGAATTTTGGGAAGCATTGAGCGAATTCAAAAGGAAAAGATTAGCGGAAAATTTTAAAGAGAATGGGAAAGCATTTTGACCGTGCGTCAGAGAGGTTCAGGGCAATAAGTCAACTGTTAATTCTCTGAAAAAATTATAGCGAGAAAAGATTAACCAGCGGTTTGGAAAAGGTCAACTTATTAAATTCCTTCTTTGATAGCGTCTTCACCAATCTCTCATTGAATGCCTCCGATTGCTTACGAAATCGTACCGGTCAACCGATACCCAAAATTGAAATCTCATATGATGGAATAGAACGTTTGCCGAAAAATATTAAACCTAATAAATCCTCCGGGCCCAATAAAATACCCGCTCTTATATTTAAGGATTCTTTACGGTTTTTTATAGTGCTTCCAAGTGAATAAATGTATATAATAATTGTAGTTTTATTTGTGTATGTGACAAATAATGTACCACTTTTTTGGCTCAAACACAGTCATTCATTTTGTAGGAAATTATTTTTCAAACTAATTTTGTTGCAATAATTACTTTTATCCTTTATGGAAAGTATCAGAATATTATAAACAACAATTGATTCAATTTTAGTCAAATAAAAAACATTACATTGATATCTAAAATAGTAACTTCATATTGTTTGTTTTCATAAAGTGTTCCAAAACTCTCCAATTCACGCTGACAATTTTCGCTAGCTGAACCAAATTTCGGTGGCACTAAGTGGGTTAAGAAATATAAGAACAAGCCTATTGCTTTCGGAAACAACTGAGCGCATAGCTCGTATCTAAAGTAGGACCAGAATTGAGACGGAGGGGGTATATTAATATAAGTCAGTCAGTAGATAGTCAATAGAGCCAGAATAATAATAGATATGTTGTGATCCTCTCTCGTCAAAGGTAATTTTTATTTAGTATTTAATGTCTCCGTTTCCATGACAGTATTTCACATACTATGTGATTTGTGTCAACGTTTTGCTCATTCCTTCTTTAAAGGGAGCCATATGTTCGACATATGTTTTGCATGGGATCTATATAATGGGTAATGGCAGGTTTCTTTTACTTATTCATTGTAATGTTTTCAAAATAGCAAGCGTTTGATAAATGATAATATCTCAAGAGTGACATCGCATATACATATCTTACCTATGCTTCCTCGAGTTATCTCATGTGACAATGACTCACAGAATTGCAACGGGTGATCAACAATGCTCATTTGATAATAATTAATTACTTCTTTTTTCTTGGGGATATGAAGTTATCAATTAACGAATCTCTATAAAAAGTCGTCATTTAGGAAACTCTCTGATCTTATGGAGCAACGCCTTCTTTTATGATTGAAGTAATGAAAAAAGTAAATTTTAATTCATAACCAGTAAGTCAAAGAAATGTCTCCGCATTGAATTACAACTAGATATCCTTAATATTTAAACAATTTAAATATTTTTAAGATACATTCCAATGATTATTATTATTTGATCAGCCAGGAACCCTGATGAAATGAAAAATTAGATAAAATTGCAGTATTTCGACCATGAAATTAAATAACGACTCATTTTTTCATCAAAGGCATTACCAACTGGGGACTGGATGAATCAAGCTAACGTTATTGAAATCTTTAAGCTGCTGATATTAGTGTTTATTGACTACACACTATACAAAATATCAATTAAAACCAATAAATATAATTAGCTAATATTACAAATACATTGTGTCATTTTAATAATTAGTATTTCAACAATTTATGCCAACAGTGAAATGAGAAAAAAGAGAAACAGGACGTAAGAGAACACTGGACTCTTATTCTGAAATAAGTGAGAAATCACCATAATAATAGGGGAGGATAATGAAATACACGCTAGAAAATTTAAGCGGAGATTGATAAAGCAAATAAAAATTATGGGTTGGATTGTTGATCTGAGACATGCGTGTATTAGGATGAAAAGATGCTCGATTCAGCAGAAATTAAAAAAGTACAATGGTAAATGAGTGGCAATTTGAGGGGTAGAAGGCAAAAAGATTGACCATGTAAGTAAGAGGGAAAATACTAATGCACTAGAATACCATGGATGAGGTATGAATGATAAACAGTGGGTTTCTAAAGGCAATCCGGCTTCGAAGAAGGCCAAGACTGTGAAATCGATCGACAAGGTGATGACCACGGTTTTTTTTTGGATTCACGTGGAACCATCAGCATCGAATGCTTACAAAAAGGACAAACGACAAATGGAGAGTACCATGCGTCGGCATTATTGCACTGAGCGAATAAATCAAGAAAAAATGTCCTCCACTGGAAAACAAAACTCTCTTCTATCAAGAAAATGCAAGGGTACACACCTCTGCAGTTTCGATGGCGAAAATTGTGGAATTAAAGTTAGAATTATTATAAAAGCCACCGTATTCATCAGATTTGGCCCCCAGTGACTTTTTTCCTGACTTGAACAAATGGCTCGGCAGGAAATGATTCATACCGAACGAGGATAAACAGCACAGATTCCTATTTCAAAGGCCCTCCGAAATCTTAACTTTTGCGATGACTTTAAAATGTTGAAGGAACTCAGGGAAAAGTTGTATCAATCTAAATGAAGATTATGATTATTATTTTTAAGTAATCTACCGGTTAAGGTAGGTTTTTGGATGATAACAACTACCAAATTAATATTTTGTGACTCCTATTAAAATACAATCCAGCAACCTACTCTACATCAAATCCATCTTCATCTTTGTGTAATTCCTTCTTCCCTTCATCCCGTCCAACATCCCTATCCTGTTCCTTCCCTTTCCTCGTATGCCTAATATTCTCCCCTCTTTAGCATCTCACTGCCGATCAATACGCCCTTCATCCATTCCATTTCCATGCCTCCTTAGGCTTTCTCCCAACAAACCCCTCTCCTCGCCTACCATTCCTAGTACGTCCTCATTCGTTTTCCTTTTGACCCATTTCACCTTCTCCATAACCACATTTCAAAAGCATCCAATCTACGTCTATCCTCCTGCTTCAGTGATCACTTTTCCGCGCCGTACATAACTACGCTCCATATCAAGGTTTTGACCAGTCTTTTCTTAACATTCTTACTCAACGGCCCTGTCAACAATACTTTGCCGAGTGCAATTCTTCTCCTTACGTCCCTATTACTTTGACCATGTTAGTCCAAAACACTCCCGAGATTCGTACACTGTTCTACCTGCTCTATTTTTTGCCCTTCTATTTTAATGTTTAGCTTAGTTTTTTTTCTAGAAAATTGAACAGCCTTTCATTTATTTATGTTGATTCTCATCCCATATATATCGCACTGCATTTCCAATTCACTCAGCAATGCTTGCAATCCCTTGGCTGACTGACAAACTAAGGCTTGGTCATCAGCATACCTAACTGATTTTACGTTTTCTTTGCCGACTTTTACTCCTATTTCCAGTTCATCCCATGCCTCTTTAATCATTTTCTCCACATATACGCACCGGTGAAAATGGAAAATCCTGCTTTACACCTCTTTCTAACACTGCCCATCCGGACTCTCCTTTCCTAAGTCGAGCCTGAGCAGTCTGAGACGTGTAAAGGTTGCGGATTAGCCTCCTGTCTCTCCTATCTATTCCTATTTTCTGCAATATACTTAAGTTTTTCCCAGTTCACTCTATCAAACGCCTCTTCGAAATCTACGAAACAGGCAAATACGTCCTGATTGCATTTTATATTCCTCTCGATTAGTGATCTCATCACTGCAATGGCATCACGCGTACCTCTCCCCTTCCTAAACCCAAACTGATCATCCCCTATGTAATCATTTACCTTGACCTCCATCATTTTGTTGATGATCCTGAGAACTATTTTAGCTGCATGGGAAATCAAACTTATTGTTCTGTAATCCACATATGATGTAGCCATTATCTTTTTCGGAATAAGAACTAACAATGATCTCACAAAGTCTTCCGGCCAGATTTCTTTCTCATAGATACTACGAATCAGACCATATAGTCTCATCCTACCACAATTTTCTAAACCTTTTAGTAGTTCCGCAGGTCGGTGATGAAGGACGAAATAAACCTTCCCAAAATAATTTTTCTATTTTTTCCTAAGGACTAACTGAAAGACGCATGTACATGATCTGATACGTATATTGGTGACATTGGAAAGACCCAGCTTAATGTTTTCCTCCGGTGTTGTTGAAATTGTTTATCGGTAATATGAGCAAGGGAAATGGCAGTATATCCAGCATACCTTCTATACATACTATGTACCAATTTGGAAGCCATTATCAGCTAAAGAAAAATGATGCTACAGTGTAACCAGGCTTTGTTTCAGCAAGAAAGCAAGCAAATACACATAAGATAAAACTATATTAGCTTTAAGACAACAATTAAAAAGTAGCCAGCAATTAAGTATTGTCATTTAGGATTTAAATTATTTTGAAGCCTTGTAAAATATTCACTGGCAAGGGATAATAAGTATTATTATGGTTGCATGGGGCATAACAAGGTTGGCAAATATTTCATTCTTTCATATGAATTCTCCAGTCCTGCGAATAGGTTTATTTTTTTTGCTTTAAATAATTAACAGCTTTACGCACTTGGAATCACCAGTTATGAATCGAAGCCAAGAATTCGTTTGTGCAATCGTCGCTCATCGAAGCACGTATAAAACTCAAATACACCATTGAATAGCCTTAAACCATGCATACAATAGATCGATATTCATGCAATACGACTACTTATTAATGATGGATTCAGTGTAGCCCAACGACGTTATTCCTGAACCCAAATAACCGAAGACGTTCGACGTTTACTTGTTGACATTCTTTCCGAACCACGAAGACTATCTATTCCGTTTGCTCTAGCTTCTAGTACTACACGTCTCTTTGAAGCCGAAATATCTTTCTTCTTAATAATTAAGAATTCATTTGGATAAATTTCAACTTTAAATTATATTTCGGAGAGATAGAGCAAAAAGGTAAAAACGATGAATTTTAGTGGTAAAGTGAAAATGCCTTTTACGCGGTATATACATAAAAACATTTAAAGCGTATCTAGGGGTGAATTCTAATGCTCGGGTCGTATTGAAAAAGTCTGAACACTCTTACTTAACGGAATAAAGAGATTCCACAATTTTAACCGAGACAAAATGGTAATAACGTACGACCAACAATATGTATATCCCTCCTCATTTGGTATCATAAGCCGGTTTGGGTTTGCTACCGCTTAGTTCAGTAAAATACGAGCTTAAACCAGTAAAATGTGAACGGCGAAAGTGGTTAGTAAGATATCTTTCAGAATATTTAATTAGATGATTAAAATCGATTTATTTTATTATTTAATTTCAGGATGGAAAGAATATTTGAAGAACGTCTGGAAATAAGGAAAGATATTTCTTCCACTTAAATAATACCTCGAAAAAATGGTTTAAGTTATAAGTATTGGTGAAAGCATGGGATTCGGATTAGCAATTAAGGGATGAAATTAAGAAATTTAATGTCCAAATGGGCAAAAGAATAACTTTCGTAAAATTAAAGAATCAATGAATCAATAAACTTTTAAATTTATGAGTTATAACATAATAAAATGTACTCACGCGCCATTACACGGTTGTGAAAATTTTAGTTGTGCTTTTCATTATATATTTAGAGAAAAGCGTGGCGTTATACACTGAAATTCAAATAATTACTATTTAAATCTTTGTACTAATTAGAAAGGTTAAGAAAGTGGGAGGTCGATTTTACTCTGATCCCAAAGAGCACTTTAGTAGAAAACTCAAAACCTCTCCTCTTATCGGGCACCTCAAATCCCATTTAAAGCAGTGTATGTCGGATTAAATTAAAATGGCGATTCAGAATTTCGGATGAGTAAGGCAGAGCATTCAACCCTTGATTAGTTCCCCTCTGTTGTTCTAGAGGTAAAACTTGCATAAGTATGTCCCAAATTTGTGCAATACTTACAGTGAATTATGTACACTCCTCCTCCACAGAGAAGCATAAAAAGGGGCTAAAAAGGTACACGTGGAAATGAAAGAGTAAAAGAAGATGAACCGTCCATGGAATAGGAAGGCATTTCCTTTCTTTCTCCTATTTTGCAGCAAGACGCCGTACACCAACAAGTACCAGACCACAAGTGCCAGTGAGATCACAACAAGTGCTGGTATAAGAAGTGAAGAATACAAGCTGTACAGCAATTTCGTGTCTCGCAGGCCTTCGTAAGTCTGGAGGGTCTCCGGTCGTCTCATATGATCCATGGCGAGGCCGTCAGTAAAAGAAGTGGCAGGTCTTATTTCCCTCAACGTTCTTGGCTTACTGGTTCATTGGGAGACAGATAATGTACACTTCGTGACTTGGGCCTCGACCCATCTTGCCTCGAGCGATAGCGCGGCCGGGAACATGACCTGAACCAAAATAATCAACAGTTTCTCTGATAGGCAAGGCGAGAGCTCGCTCAGTTTTCAACCTTATGACGTGAAATTCTCATATAAGGCTAACATTGGGGACAGTTACTGAACTCAACTTAGCTAACACGTAGTAGAATGGCAGAGCTCAAAATTCCTTAGTTTATATCAGCTCCTTCGACGCCCCCGAACGATGGCGTTAAATTTGCGATACTCGCACTTCGCAGTACTCGTAATAAACTCGGTTAGGCTAACAGTCATGGCCCATGAATGAGTTGATATTGTGGCAAGGGCGTGTGAATATATACTCCATATTCTTCAATCCACCGTAAGAGTTTGTAGCAGGAGATATTAGGACACCAGGAATAAAGATGAGAAGAAAGTTTTGAATGATGAATTGCGTTAACTGCTAGTGCTTCCCTCTTTTCTTGCTGTGGTCGCGAATTTCACTACGGGAAACGGAATCCTTGAGACGATAGCTTCGGTAGTATTTATCTTAAAAAAAGGAGAATACAGTGGGTAGAGCGCTTGTCTACCAAATGGAGAGCCGAGAGAGTTCGCTTCCGGTAGACGGTCTTGAAAACTCTCAGCTTCACATAAGGTACCCTATGAATTCACAGGCGACACAATGAACTAGCCCCCTACACCCTGTTGTGTAAATTTCAGACACCTTGTTGGGTTTAGTATGAGGTGCGCTAAGTATAAATTGAGCTCTACCCTCACCTATCAAACCGACCCACGGGTTGACTATTGAGGTCGGTGGTGTTACTGTAATCTCGTGGCTCCCCTAGAATCCTCCGATTCCTGCATTGGGTTTGCGGATGACGGGTCGGATTCTAGATACAGTGGTTAACTGCGAAATTATCAGTCGCTAAGGCATTAATGTGTAAAATATTCTCAATGAATAAGCATTCGCGGACGGGTGGTAGCACTCAGATGGAGTAAGGGAGCTCACGAGCCGTATTCGTAGGTACGTTTCCAAACAACTACCAAGGCTTTCTTAAAGTCACTTTTTCTCCCTCTCGTTAGTGCTCATCGTAGAAGTCAATGGCTGGGTTAAAATGGCCTAGAGAAATCAAAATAATTTAAGGTAAGTTTTATTTTGCGTTGCCTTGTTGTCAATTTGTCCCAGAATAAATCCTAAGCTTTCGGAACTATTTCATGAAACAAATACATCAATCGGCACTAAAAAATTGGAAAAAGTTTGCATTGCATTTTTGAGTCATATTATACATATACGGAAATTATTTCCTGGATTTGTACTGAATTACTATCCGTGCTGGTTTACGTAGTGTTGTTCTCGTAGTTCATAATATTCCTCGTGGCCGACTGCCGTAAATTACCGAGTTTGGGTTAGAATAACTTTCAATATACACCGTTCAGATTAATCATACATATCCAACGAACATGCAACAAGATATTCAATCACACTCGCGCGAAAAAGAACAAATTAAATTTCTACCCTCTAGTCTTCAGTTAATGTAGAGCAGTTCAGAAGATAATAGCAGGAAAAATAATGAGCATTTTGAGTGCTCCTGATGGCAGTTACTATACGAGGGTAGTTCGAAAGGTTCTCGACAGGAAATTCATGCCAATTTTCAGAACACTCTGGGGGACTCTGCTCCGATTGTTGCCAAGTGCACAAACGAGTTTAAGTTCGGTCGGGACAGCTTAGATGATACGCGTAGTGGTCGACGAAAATATGCCACTACCTCAGAAATCATTACAGAAGTGGATAAAATGATCATGGAGGATCACCGACAGAAAGTGCGAGAATTCAACTGAAGCTGTATACAGTATAAAGATTTTAAGCGCAGAATTGGATAAAAGAAAATTATCTGCTATATGGGTGCTGCAAAATGACTTTTGACGCAGGATCACATACGCTTCAGATCGATACTTTTCCGAAAAATGTTTGATCCGTTTGAAGAGCAACCAATAAGACTTTCTGCGCCGGTTTGTAACCACAGACGACACTTGGATCCAATGCTATACCCCAGAGACAAAACAACAGTCAAAGTAGTGTGTTGAACCATCACTACCAAAAAAGGGAAAGGCCATACGATCATCCGGAAAGGTGATGGCTTCAGTTTTCTGGGATGCGAAGAGATTCTGTCGATATTTTATCTTACCATTGGTCAAACAATTACTGGGCAATACTAGGCTAATCTCCTGGACCAACTGCAGCAAAAGTTACACAAAAAACAGAGGAAACATACTGGCCAACAATAAGATTAATTTGATAAGGATTACGATTCAGTAATCCAAAGAAAAGGGCAAATAGTTTTAAACAAATATATACGTACCGCAAATAAGCTGCGCTACTTGGAAGTTCATTGAATTTTAGCGATTAAATGGGAACACCTTCGGGGTTATCGTGATATAATGATTAATGATCTGAGTTTAAATATTGTGGCCGAACCGGTC
Organism: Hetaerina americana; assembly: GCF_022747635.1. NCBI lineage: Eukaryota > Metazoa > Arthropoda > Insecta > Odonata > Calopterygidae > Hetaerina > Hetaerina americana. Next base: position 92,716,895 of record NW_027286069.1, read on the forward strand.
ACGAAGACCGGTTGGAAGCACTGGTATATTGCGAGTATTTTCAACGATAACAAGGAGCGCAGTGGATTATTTCTTTTTAATTGAAATAATTGTTGGATGACTTCTAGCGTTCCAGGACCGACGTCCACCGTTGATATTGAATAAAGTCAAGGCAAAAATTCTTTCTTATTTACATCAAAATTAAATATGTGTCATCCATTTTTAATCAATTGTCCTAATATAAAACTAACTGTTTGTATAGCAAAGTAATTAACTTTGGTAACACAGAGAACATACAAAATATAAATATAAAACACGTAAAAGGACACTCACATTGCTGATAGTTTTTAAATTCATACATATATTCTTTTACGTGTTTCTGTATATGAATATATATATATATATATATATACATATATATATATATATATATATATATATATATATATATATATATATATTAGAACACAAATAAAATAGTATTACTCAAAGGGACACTCACACGGTAAATCGTTCAAGCTTTCGGCCTTCTCCGATGCCTTCTTCCAGTAAGACACTTTTGAGTGTTACTATTTTATTTGTGTTCTATTGTGCCGTCCTTATATATAAATGTATATATATATATATATATATATATATATATATATATATATTTTTTTTTTTTTAAGGTAATCTACCGGTTAAGGTAGGTTTTTCGATGGACACAACTACCAAACAAATATTTTGTGACTACTAACAAAACACAACCCTAAATTCTACTCTACACCAGGTCCCTCTTCATCTCTGAGTACTTTCTTCCTCCCTTCATCCCGTCCAACATCCCTATCCTGTTCCTTCCCTTTCCTCTTTTGCCCAACATTCTACCCTCTATCACAGTCTTCAACATCCCACTGCCGGTCAACACCCCCTTCATCCACTTTTCCTGCCTCCATAGGATTGCTCCCAACAAACCCCTCTCTTCGCCCACCATACCAAGTACTTCCTCATTTGTTTTCTTCTCTGTCCATTTCACCTTCTCCATTCTTCTCCACACCCACATTTCAAAAGCCTCCAGTCTACGTCTATCCTCCTGCTTCAATGACCACGTTTCCGCGCCGTACATAGCTACGCTCCATATCAAAGTTTTTACGAGTCTTTTCTTAACATCCTTACTCAAAGTCCCCGTCATCAACTCCCTCCTCCTCGTGAAAGCCTATTTGCCTAGCGCAATTCTTCTCCTTACGTCCCTACTACTTTGACCGTGTTGGTCCAAAACACTACCGAGATACGTAAACTGTTCTACCTGCTCTAGTTTTTGCCCTCCTATTTTAATGTTAAGCTTGCCCTTTTTCTTTCTAGAAAATCGCATAACCTTTGTTTTATTAATGTTGATTCTCATCCCATACCTGTCGCACTGAATTTCCAATTCACTAAGCAATGCTTGCAGCCCCTTGGCTGACTGACAAACTAAAGCTTGGTCATCAGCAAACCTAACTGATTTTACGAATTCCCCGCCCACTTTCATTCCTACCTCGAGTTCTTCCCATGCCTCTTTGATCATTTCCTCTGCATACAGGTTGAACAGCAACGGTGATAATGGGCAACCCTGCCTTACACCCCTTCCTAACACTGCCCATCCTGACTCCCCGTTTCCCACCCGCACCTGAGCAGTCTGAGACATGTACAGGTTGCGGATTAGCCTCCTTTCCCTCCAATCTATTCCTATTTTCTGCAATATACTCATTATTTTTTCCCAATTCACTCTATCAAACGCTTTTTCGAAATCTACGAAGCAGGCAAATACATCCTGGTTGTATTCTATATTCCTCTCGATTAATAATCTCATTACTGCAATGGCATCACGCGTACCTCTCCCCTTCCTAAACCCAAACTGGTCATCCCCTAAGTAATCATTGGCCCTATTCTCTATCCTTTTGTTTATGATCCTGAGAACAACTTTAGCTGCGTGGGATATCAAACTAATTGTCCTATAGTCCTCACATGACGTGGCCTTCACCTTTTTCGGAATCGGAACTAAAACTGCTCTCACAAAGCCTTCCGGCCAGATTCCCTCCTCATAAATGCTACGGATCAGCCCATATAGCCTCTTCCTCCCACATTTTCCTAAGCATTTTAAAAGTTCCACGGGAATGTTATCTACCCCCACGGCCTTATTTAGTTTCATCTCCCTTAATGCCCTTTCTATCTCATTGTCTAGTATGCCTGGACCTAAGCTGTCTTCCTCTACGTCATTTTCTTTTTCGATGTCTAACTGTGTTGGTCTGAGTTCTTTACTATACAGTTCTTCTATATACTCCTTCCATCTCTCTTGGATCTTTCCTGCGTCAACTATTACCTTACCCGCCTTATCTCTAACTATTAGCATAGCTCTTCCTTTCTTACTTCCCGATAACGATTTAAGTTTGCTGTACAGCGCACCGATTTCACCCTTCCTCTGGAGACTTTCCATATCCTCGCACTGCGTCTTCCACCATGCGTCTTTTGCCTTATTTGTTGCCCGCCTCAATTTATTGTTCAATTCTTTGTACTTCATTTTGCCTAATTCTGTATTTATATTCTTCCATTTTCGCCGCTCATCCATCTTGGTAATCATCTCATCCGTGATCCATGGTTTCCTAGTCCTTTTAGCGTTAACGGTTCCAATAGTGTCTTTTGCGGCTTTAGACAACCCTTTCTTGAAACTTTCCCATTTTTCTTCGATAGTACTTAGCTCTTTACCGTTCTCCATGATTTCCTTTACAGCCTGGTGGTACTCCTTCCTTGCCAATCCATTTAGCGCTTCTACATTCCATTTTCTGACTCGCCGCCCCTGCCTTAACTTTTTGAAACGGACGCTACATTTGATAACCACTAAATTGTGGTCAGAGTCCGCATCCGCTCCCGGAAAGCTGTGGGAATTTATCACACTATTCCTAAACCTGTGTCTAACCAGGATATAATCTAGCTGATATCTTCCTGAGTCACCTGGCATTTTCCATGTATACCTGCGTCTTTTGTGGTGTCTAAACCAAGTGTTGGTGATGACTAACCCCTGTCTCCTGCAGAACTCAACTGCTTTCTCCCCGCGGTCATTCCTCGTGCCTAAACCGTAGTCGCCCACCTCATCACCATCTCTTCCTTCGCCTACCGTCGCATTCATGTCCCCCATCACTATCAAATGTTTCCCTGCTGGAACACACGCGATCATGTCCTCTAACTGATCGTATATCTTATCGACCTCTTCTTCCTTATGGTTGCTCGGTAGCATGTATACCTGAATAATAACTAAGTTCGTCGGTTCTGCTTTTATCTCCACTAGTAGTATTCTATCCGTTACCTGCTCTATGTTGACTACGCTTCTTCCTACCTCTTCATTTAATACTATGGCAACCCCTCGTTGGCTCTCGTCCCCACCGCTGTATATTATTCTATACTTATCACTCCAGTAATCCCCGCTATCTTTCCATCTCACCTCGCATAGACCTAAAATATCTATATTTCCCCTTTCCATCTCTCGCTTAACATTCTCCAATTTCCCTGTCCTCATCATTGTCCTAACATTCCACGTTCCTATTCTAACTACTTTTGTCTTCTTCTCCTGCGTCTTCTGTCCTGCTGCTGCTGGTTTTCCCTTGCAAGGGTTTCGTGGGATGACGACCGCGGAAGCCTTGCCTCCCCCGCTGCCGGGCACGACACACGGCCGATTGGGCCGAGCCCCGTGGTTGCCAGGACTCAAAATATCTCTATTGTCTATCATATTTTTCTAGGGAATGATAATTGAGGTGGTTTCCCGTTGCCTTCCTCAATAGTGTTTTTAACGTGACACCATCACTTACTGGCCGCCCCACTGGGGTTAGACGCCATTGCAGCCGCCTCACTGAGGAACAGACGCTGCGTGGACTACCTTTCGTATGGCTCCTAACCTTCGACCTATCTGGCATGGGTGACCCTACCAGGAGCAATAATTATTACTCTCGCCAGCACAGCTCTAGGGGTCATCGGAACGCACAAGCCCTTCCACCACGTCAAGGTTGTAGTCCGGGGAGGGATATATATATATATATACAGGGACGCACCCAAAAGTGGTAGGACTGATTTTCTCTGCCGCGAACGGAGCGGAGGCGGGGGGGGGTCTACCTGGCAGGGTAAGGTGGAGGGGGCTCTTAGCAGCGACCAACTCCAACCTCAGTCGCCTGCGGGCTGTCGTTGAGTGGGGACACCGTTTTTAGTGGAGCAAGTTTTTTGTCCGCGTCGAAAAACAAAATGAATCTGAATTTAGAGCAACGTTATTCCGTGAAGTTTTGTGCGAAACTCGGGAAGACGGTGACTGAGACCCTCGATATGATCAAGCAGGCTTATGGGGACACTGCCTTAAGCCGTTCCACAGTATTTGAGTGGCACAAGTTGTTTAAAGAGGGTAGGGAGCTCGTTGAAGACGACCATCGCTCCGGACGGCCGTCGACGGCAAGAACCGACACGAATGTGGACAGAGTGAGGACACTGCTGAACACAGACCGACGCTTAACCAGTGAAGAAACTGCAGACCATTAGGGTCTGTCTGCATCCAACGTCCAACGCATAATTTCACAGGATTTGGCCATGGCAAACTGCTGGGTGCTTCATCATGACAACGCGCCGTGCGATGGCGCGCTCGTCGTCAGACAGCTCCTGGCCAAATACGGCGTTGCCACGTTGCCGCACCCGCCCTATTCTCCCGTGTGTGTATACATATACACACACGAGGCATATTCATAAAATAAGGGTCGTTTACTTATATTTAAATATTGGCGCTTCAGGACACAGCTTTACTCCTGCAGCGCCACCTACTGATTCTTTGAGAAGCTACGGCAGCATTTGTTTTGTTTCAGAAGTCGTTTGCTGGTTCGTTTGTGCAAACAGAAAAGTCCGCGACAGTGGTTCATCCCGCCAGCTGTGAAGTGTGTTCCGTCATACGATTCTTGTATGCAAAAGGATTGTCGGCTGCTGAAATTCATCGGGAGTTATGCCTAGTTTATGGACCTACGGTTAAGAGTGAAGGAAAGGTTACACATAGGTGCCGTGATTTTAAAACTGGAATAACAAATGTCCATGATGAAGAGCGAAGTGGCAGGCCCAGTATTCTGACCGATGAGATTGTTCCGCAAGTGAAACAAAAACTGCGATATGATCGTCGATTGACGATTAATGGCCTGGCTGAACAATTTCCTCAACTCGGACGCACTACTGTCTACAATATTGTCACGGAAAACCTCATATACCACAAATTGTGTGCGAGGTGGTCCCCGAAACACTGCTACCAAAACCAAAAAGAAAATTCAAGATTTTTGTGGGAACTCTTTGACCACCCACCGTACAGTCCTGACCTTGCACCTAGCGACTGGAATCTCTTCTTGCACTTGAAACAGTGGCTCGGAGGACAACGTTTCGAAACCGAAGAGGAACTCAAGAACGACGTTGTCAATTGGTTCAACTCTTAGGCGTCGAGCTTCTATGCAGAGAGGTTAAAGAAGCTTGTGCAGCGGTACGGAAAATGATTAGAAGTAAGCGGTGATTGTGTAGAGAAGTGAAGTAGGTTTTGAGCTAACTATAAGTGCCAATAAAATGTGTTTCATATGAGTATATGTATTCCTGTGACCAAACGGCCCTTGCTTTATGAGCATACCTCGTATATATTCACATGGAAATAGATATAAGGAAAAGGGATAGGAACACACAGAAAGAACTAACACAGGAGGGGTGGGGAAGGCGGAATCGAGCAGATCACTAGCGCAAAAATATTTCCTTGACCAGGACTTGCACATTCGATCTTCCGACTTGCCCGGCCGATGCTCTAAACACTTGAGCTATGATTCAATATACGAGGAAACAGAATTTACAATGAAATCTGTGGGAGGTTTATACAACCAAGTGACCCGATTCTTCGACTAAGAGATGGCGTTAGGGAGCTGTTTCACCCACCAAAGGAGAAATAAACGACAAAAGAAAAAAGGACATTAGGAAAGCAATCATACATGGGTGGCCTGAAAAGTTTCCGACTCAGAAAATTCCAGAAAAGATGTCTTGTAACATTGTTAGGTCGGAAACTTTTCAGACCACCCTCGTACAGCGTCATACAGGATAGGAACAGTGCGTTTCGTGGCACGCATAGCGAGAAGAAAGAGGAAGTATTTTTGGAAAGTAAGGAAATATTTTTGTGCTTGTGATCAGCTCGATTCCGTCTTCCCCAACTTACACACACACATAGGAAAAAATTCTCACACGGTCGTTGGACTCCTCCCTCCGCCTTCGTTGAAGTCTTACCTCGCGGAGATTTTCATTCTTTAGTATGCATATCAGAAATCGTCATCCTGCCAAATGTTTATCATTCCTAGAAGTACGCTTATCTAAGAAAAAGTTACCATAGCAGGTGAAAATTTAAGTGTATTTCACCTCCGCCTTAAAGAATAGCCTGAAAGTGATTTTAAATAGGTTTTTAACTCTCAGAAACAGTAAAATAACTTTGAAATCGCATACAGCATATGCAGCCATCCGTACACACGGAGAACATATTTTTGTACAGATGACAACTCATAACAATTCAGAGCGGAAGGTGTTCATGTTATTATTGCCCATTATTAACTACAGTGCCTCGCCACGGTCAAAATTATATCACCTCGAAGAAGAAGTATTATTAGTCATATTATTTAACTATGCTCAGTAAGTTTTCCAACGAGGCTATTTATTCATAATTCAAGTACATTAATGCCACATAACACTTTCTGTGAAATAATTTCTTGTTAACTATTACGTTTGTAGTATTATACCGACTTAAACACAAAAATTGCGGATGTAGGTTATTCCTGTCTCATCCCGGCATCGATGATTTCTCTCTCTCTCTCAGGTCATAGATGGATACTGACTGCCGAATAGATCACTTTCCTCATGCTTATGTTCGATTGCCACTTATCATTTGCAAAGCTGGCATGTCCCTCATGGTAAATGTAGGTTATTCCTGCCTCACTATCATCCCGAAATCAATGACTTCTCTCTCTCTCTGGTCATAGATAGATACTGACTGCCGAATAGATCACTTTCCTCATGCTTATGTTCGATTGCCACTTATCAGTTGCAAAGCTGGCATGTCCCTCATGGTAAAGAGGTAATTCAGATTGGTCAGGACATCCTATCACATTATCAAATCCTATAAATCCTTCCTCTACAAATAACACGTAGTAGAAATAGCAGTTTTAGGGGATTGACAGCTAAGGTCATTTACACCATTAGGGATGGACGGGAAAGGAGGAAGGAGAGGCATTAGCCTCCTCTTGACGATAGGCGCCAAGAGGGGTGGAGCGCCAGATTACCGTCCCATCCACGCACTCACTATAAGTTCTCTCCTCAAAGCACCTCAGTTACCACTGAAAAATATCTGCCGTCTCCGGAATTCGAACACGGGAAGGCAGTACGTAAACCACCGCACCATTCCGATCCCCATAAAGCACACGAAAAAGGTTGATGACTCAAATTGGCAATTCGAAGTATTCTCTCCTATTTACAAGCAGTTGGTTCAGGATCCATATAATTTTATTTCCAATGTTACAGTTGTTGTATATATTTACTGTAGGCTCCCCTCATATTGAAAATATGGTTACTTCGCTAAATAATAATGACCCTCACTTTTAAGAAAATGTAAACGGGTTTCTCTAAGCACCTCTATTTCTCTTCACTCTCGAAAGAAACTGAGAAGCATCCCCTCTTTCTCTTTGCGCCAGCAGCTTATCAATGCGCTTGCAGTACCACACTTCCACTGCTGCGATACAGTTTACCAAGACTGGTCGTACAACTAACTTTAAAACTGCAACGAACTGAAACGCCTGTGTACGATTTATCTGCGGTTTCAAGAAGCGAGATCATGTCTCTGAAAATTATTGTAAACTTAAATTATTAAAACTTGAGGATAGGCGGAATCTGCATATACTGTCATTTCTCTTTCACAGCAAAAATAATTATCTACCTTAGTACTTATCTGATAAATGTATCCCCATTTACAATATGCATAATATAATATACATAATTTGTGTCACCTAAATTATTAAGTAGTACTTATCTGTAGAACTTGGCATTATAATGTTTCACAACTTTTATACTCCCATATATTTATTCCATAGAAAAGAATGCTCAACCATTGGTTGAAGAAATAAAGTTAATCATTGCTTTTAAATATCTTCTGGAATAGGCCACTGTGTGTGCTTGGAAGAGCCGTATTTTCCCATCGATAACACGCGCCTTATCTATACAAAAATGTTCAAATGATCGAAAAAATGACGATGCGCGTTGTGAGATGAAAATTGAAAAAATCCAAATAGACGTATTTTGACACTCACACATCCGATATAGACGTATTTTACACGCACTTAATATACTTTTTACGCGCATATATATATATATATATATATATATATATATATATATATATATATATATATATATATGTACACATTCAAACACGAAATCCCGCCAAACGGCGAATAAATACTCATATATACAGAAACATATATAAGGAAAAGGGATAGGAACACGTATAAAGGACGAACACAATAGAGGTGGGGAAGGCGGAATCGAACGGATCATATATGAGTATTTATTCGCCGTTTGGCGGGATTTCGTGTTTGAATGTGTATTTGGCTAATGTGGCTCATCTCTTTCTTCTGGCTATGCGTGCCACGAAACGCACTGTTCTTTTCCTGTATGATGTTGTATGAATTCTAACCACTGACCTTTCCTCTTGTGTATTGTCTATTTCTCCTTTGGTGGGTGAAACAGCCCCCTGACGCCATCTCTTGGCTAAAGAATCGGGGCGCTTGGCGACATATAAGACCCACGGATCTCAGGGTAAAGTACATATCCTCGATAGCTCAAGTGGTTAAGAGCATCCGCCCGGCAAGTGGAAAGATCCGGTGTTCGAGTCCCGCTTGAGGATATATTTTTACTCTTGTGATCCGTTCGATTCCGCCTTCCCCACCTCTATTGTGTTCGTCCTTTATACGTGTTCCTATCCCTTTTCCTTATATATGTTTCTGTATATATGAGTATATATATATATACCTTCTACTGGGACTACAACCTTGACGTGGTGGAAGGGCTTGTGCGTTCCGATGACCCCTAGAGCTGTACTGGCGGGAGTAATAATTATTGCTCCTGGTAGGGTCACCCATGCCAGATAGGTCGAAGGTTAGGAGCCATACGAAAGGTAGTCCACGCAGCGTCTGTTCCTCAGTGAGGCGGCTGCAATGGCGTCTAACCCCAGTGGGGCGGCCAGTAAGTGATGGTGTCACGTTAAAAACACTATTGAGGAAGGCAACGGGAAACCACCTCAATTATCATTCCCTAGAAAAATATGATAGACAATAGAGATATTTTGAGTCCTGGCAACCACGGGGCTCGGCCCAATCGGCCGTGTGTCGTGCCCGGCAGCGGGGGAGGCAAGGCTTCCGCGGTCGTCATCCCACGAAACCCTTGCAAGGGAAAACCAGCAGCAGCAGGACAGAAGACGCAGGAGAAGAAGACAAAAGTAGTTAGAATAGGAACGTGGAATGTTAGGACAATGATGAGGACAGGGAAATTGGAGAATGTTAAGCGAGAGATGGAAAGGGGAAATATAGATATTTTAGGTCTATGCGAGGTGAGATGGAAAGATAGCGGGGATTACTGGAGTGATAAGTATAGAATAATATACAGCGGTGGGGACGAGAGCCAACGAGGGGTTGCCATAGTATTAAATGAAGAGGTAGGAAGAAGCGTAGTCAACATAGAGCAGGTAACGGATAGAATACTACTAGTGGAGATAAAAGCAGAACCGACGAACTTAGTTATTATTCAGGTATACATGCTACCGAGCAACCATAAGGAAGAAGAGGTCGATAAGATATACGATCAGTTAGAGGACATGATCGCGTGTGTTCCAGCAGGGAAACATTTGATAGTGATGGGGGACATGAATGCGACGGTAGGCGAAGGAAGAGATGGTGATGAGGTGGGCGACTACGGTTTAGGCACGAGGAATGACCGCGGGGAGAAAGCAGTTGAGTTCTGCAGGAGACAGGGGTTAGTCATCACCAACACTTGGTTTAGACACCACAAAAGACGCAGGTATACATGGAAAATGCCAGGTGACTCAGGAAGATATCAGCTAGATTATATCCTGGTTAGACACAGGTTTAGGAATAGTGTGATAAATTCCCACAGCTTTCCGGGAGCGGATGCGGACTCTGACCACAATTTAGTGGTTATCAAATGTAGCGTCCGTTTCAAAAAGTTAAGGCAGGGGCGGCGAGTCAGAAAATGGAATGTAGAAGCGCTAAATGGATTGGCAAGGAAGGAGTACCACCAGGCTGTAAAGGAAATCATGGAGAACGGTAAAGAGCTAAGTACTATCGAAGAAAAATGGGAAAGTTTCAAGAAAGGGTTGTCTAAAGCCGCAAAAGACACTATTGGAACCGTTAACGCTAAAAGGACTAGGAAACCATGGATCACGGATGAGATGATTACCAAGATGGATGAGCGGCGAAAATGGAAGAATATAAATACAGAATTAGGCAAAATGAAGTACAAAGAATTGAACAATAAATTGAGGCGGGCAACAAATAAGGCAAAAGACGCATGGTGGAAGACGCAGTGCGAGGATATGGAAAGTCTCCAGAGGAAGGGTGAAATCGGTGCGCTGTACAGCAAACTTAAATCGTTATCGGGAAGTAAGAAAGGAAGAGCTATGCTAATAGTTAGAGATAAGGCGGGTAAGGTAATAGTTGACGCAGGAAAGATCCAAGAGAGATGGAAGGAGTATATAGAAGAACTGTATAGTAAAGAACTCAGACCAACACAGTTAGACATCGAAAAAGAAAATGACGTAGAGGAAGACAGCTTAGGTCCAGGCATACTAGACAATGAGATAGAAAGGGCATTAAGGGAGATGAAACTAAATAAGGCCGTGGGGGTAGATAACATTCCCGTGGAACTTTTAAAATGCTTAGGAAAATGTGGGAGGAAGAGGCTATATGGGCTGATCCGTAGCATTTATGAGGAGGGAATCTGGCCGGAAGGCTTTGTGAGAGCAGTTTTAGTTCCGATTCCGAAAAAGGTGAAGGCCACGTCATGTGAGGACTATAGGACAATTAGTTTGATATCCCACGCAGCTAAAGTTGTTCTCAGGATCATAAACAAAAGGATAGAGAATAGGGCCAATGATTACTTAGGGGATGACCAGTTTGGGTTTAGGAAGGGGAGAGGTACGCGTGATGCCATTGCAGTAATGAGATTATTAATCGAGAGGAATATAGAATACAACCAGGATGTATTTGCCTGCTTCGTAGATTTCGAAAAAGCGTTTGATAGAGTGAATTGGGAAAAAATAATGAGTATATTGCAGAAAATAGGAATAGATTGGAGGGAAAGGAGGCTAATCCGCAACCTGTACATGTCTCAGACTGCTCAGGTGCGGGTGGGAAACGGGGAGTCAGGATGGGCAGTGTTAGGAAGGGGTGTAAGGCAGGGTTGCCCATTATCACCGTTGCTGTTCAACCTGTATGCAGAGGAAATGATCAAAGAGGCATGGGAAGAACTCGAGGTAGGAATGAAAGTGGGCGGGGAATTCGTAAAATCAGTTAGGTTTGCTGATGACCAAGCTTTAGTTTGTCAGTCAGCCAAGGGGCTGCAAGCATTGCTTAGTGAATTGGAAATTCAGTGCGACAGGTATGGGATGAGAATCAACATTAATAAAACAAAGGTTATGCGATTTTCTAGAAAGAAAAAGGGCAAGCTTAACATTAAAATAGGAGGGCAAAAACTAGAGCAGGTAGAACAGTTTACGTATCTCGGTAGTGTTTTGGACCAACACGGTCAAAGTAGTAGGGACGTAAGGAGAAGAATTGCGCTAGGCAAAGAGGCTTTCACGAGGAGGAGGGAGTTGATGACGGGGACTTTGAGTAAGGATGTTAAGAAAAGACTCGTAAAAACTTTGATATGGAGCGTAGCTATGTACGGCGCGGAAACGTGGTCATTGAAGCAGGAGGATAGACGTAGACTGGAGGCTTTTGAAATGTGGGTGTGGAGAAGAATGGAAAAGGTGAAATGGACAGAGAAGAAAACAAATGAGGAAGTACTTGGTATGGTGGGCGAAGAGAGGGGTTTGTTGGGAGCAATCCTATGGAGGCAGGAAAAGTGGATGAAGGGGGTGTTGACCGGCAGTGGGATGTTGAAGACTGTGATAGAGGGTAGAATGTTGGGCAAAAGAGGAAAGGGAAGGAACAGGATAGGGATGTTGGACGGGATGAAGGGAGGAAGAAAGTACTCAGAGATGAAGAGGGACCTGGTGTAGAGTAGAATTTAGGGTTGTGTTTTGTTAGTAGTCACAAAATATTTGTTTGGTAGTTGTGTCCATCAAAAAAACCTACCTTAACCGGTAGATTACCTTACCTACCTATATATATATATAGATATATATATATATATATATATATATATATATATATATATATATATATATATATATATATATCTATATATATAAAGGAGAGTGTTTGTTTGTATGTATGTAATTTGTTTACTTTTTTGCTGTCATAGAAACAGCATTTTTCCAACTATGCCAGCAGGATACTTTTGCAAGAACACTATTGTATTCAGAATTGCCGAGATATTATACGTGGAATACATCAAGGAAAGTCTTTTGTAGAAGAAAAATGGGCAACTTTGATCCTGAGAATAATATTTATTCATGTGACGCATTGGGCCGAGTCTACACAGTCCATCCTAACAACGCCGAATGTTATTTTTTAAGAATGCTTCTACATGCCATTAGAGGACCTCGCTCATTTGCAGAATTAAGAACGGTAAACGGAGAAATATGTGAGACATTCAGAGAAGCTTGCCAGAATTTAGGGTTGCTAGAAGGAGATCAACACTGGGATGACTCATTGCCTGAGGCCAGTTTGATTTCTCTTCCAGGACAAATCCGAATTTTGTTTGCCATCATAATAACCTCCTGTAATCCATCTAACCCAAAAACAATATGGGAAAATATAAAGAATCAATGAGTGAGGATATACTGGCTAAAGTTCGAAGTGGAAATCCTACATTGGATATTACGTTTAACTCCGACATTTTTAATAAAACTTTGATTATTTTGGAGGAAAAGTGTATCACCATGGTTAACAAGACTTTAGTGGAACTCGGTCTTTTTGCACCTGTACAAGATCAACAGTATTTTATCCAGATTATATACGTGAAACTAGCTACAATGTCTTAGACTTAGAAGCATACATCGCGGATAAAAAGCCACTTCTTAATGAAGATCGGAAATTCGCGTACGAAACAATAATGGATCAAGTAGATAAACAAGAAGGAGGTATCATTTTTCTTGATGATGCTGGTGGCACGGGAAAAACATTTTTAATTAATTTAGTTCTCGCTGAAATCAGGGTTCATGGAGGAATTGCTCTAGCCGTTGCATCTTCAGGTATTGCAGCGACATTAATGGAAGGAGGAAGAACAGCCCACTCTGCCCTTAAGTTGCCACTTAATATTTCCCGACAAGAAAATCCCACATGTCATATAAATGAAACAAGCGGCCAGGCACAAGTTCTTATAGAATGTAAATTGATAGTATGGGATGAGTGTACGATGGCTCATTAAAAATCTCTTTAGGCCCTCAACGCAACACTTCAAGATCTTAGAGGAAACTGCAGTTTAATGGGAGGGGCTCTGGTACTCCTGTGTGGAGACTTCCGTCAAACTCTGCCTGTCATTCCAAAATCGACTCCAGCCGATGAAATTTATGCCTGTTTAAAACATTCTGTTCTATGGAATCATGTCCAAGAAATTAGCCTTAAACAAAACATGCGAATCCTCTTAATAGATGGGAATGCTCAAAATTTTGCAAATAAACTTTTGGAGATTGGAGAAGATAGATAAGTTATTGAAGCATCTGGTATGATAAAATTGTCATCAGAATTATGTGTATCGGTGAAAACTGTTCGCGATATGATACAAGCAGTCTATCCTAACGTTAATCAAAATTATAAAAAATTAGAATTGTGGCGAGAAAGAGCCATTCTTGCTCCTAAGAACGATTATGTTAATGAAATTAACAAGGAGATACTAGCCATGCTGCCGGGTGACGTGATTGAATATAAATCGGTTGATACCGTAGTGGATGCTGACGAAGCCGTCAATTATCCAACGGAATTCCTAAATTCACTTGATCCAGCTGGATTGCCACAACATCGCCTTATACTTAAAGTAGGATCTCCAATCATTTTATTGCGAAATTTAAACCAAAACTCTGCAATGGGACACGATTGTGTGTGACAAAATTAATGAAAAATATAATCCAGGCAGTCATTTTAACTGGAAAAGGAAAAGGTGAAATAATTTTTATTCCACGGATACCTCTAATCCCAACTGATCTTCCCTTCAACTTTAAAAGATTACAGTTTCCAGTCCGGCTAGCTTTTTCAATTACCATTAATAAATCACAGGGACAGTCTTTAAAGTTTTGTGGTGTTGATCTAAGATCGCCATATTTAAGCCACGGGCAACTTTATGTTGCTTGCTCCAGAGTAGGTTCGCCTAAAAATTTATATATTCTTTCTCCTGGATATGAAACAAAAAATGTAGTTTATAAACAGGTGTTAAATAAAAAAGGATTCTTAAATTTGTATGAAGTAGTGTATTATTGTACTTTATAATTTGTTGTTTTTATTTATGTAGTATATTTATATTATTGTTTCTCCCTAACCCGTGCAAAGCCGGGTATTCAGCTAGTATATATATATATATATATATGTATGCGCGTAAAAAGTATATATATATATATATATATATATATATATAAATATATATATATATATATATATATATATATATATATATATATATATATATATAAAAATATATATATATAAATAAATATATATATATATATAATGCATATGTGGGTCGCAGTAGTCTAGGGGGTAGAGCGTTGGACTGCTGACCGGAGGGTCCCAGGTTCGATTCCCGGGCAAGGCACTCTGGGCACCTGCAGCTCCACCCAAGCTATGTGATTTTTCAGGTACCAGGTCTTCCTGGGAAACCATAACCGGCACAGGGAAAGGAACTGGCCACCCTACCCTGATGTGTGAATATTCACACGCCGTATAGGGCTTAGTACTGGGTGATCTCTACCATCACCTACTAAACCGACCTTCGGGTTGATTACTGTGGTAATGGTAATAATGCATATGCGCGACCTCTATACACGTTCAAGATAACTATGAAGCCCTGGGCGCGCGGTATGTACACAAATTCATGAGAACTACAATGTTCTGGGTGTGCATTGTACACAATGTGCGCGTCATCGTTGAGAAAATACGGTTATTGCCCAGCCCTCTGCAGCAAGGTTGGTGTGAGCATTTGAAGTGACAAATTAAACTTAATGTTACCATATATACTCTATTTCGGATGCACTAGGTGGCAGAGTGCTACCCCTCTATTATTTATATACATTGAAACAATCCAGGGAAGTCCCACATGGATGGAACTGCGTGGTTTGTATGAAGCATCACCTGCCACTGCCATACTGATGCAATTATTGCATAACAGTAATATTATAAACTTAAGTACTTAATTCAAAGCTAATTTTATTGGAAATTTCATATGTGACTACAAGTGATATACTCAGAGTAATAGGTTGAGGAAATCAAATAATTATTATGCAAGTCACAGCACACACAGATCCTATTATCTGGCATATGCACTTCAAATACCTTAACAGCATTAGCATTTGGAATAGTTTGCGAAAGTCATCCACCACTGCACCATTCGTTTAAATAGCCATTTCTTTAAGGGGAATTTCCATTAAAATTAAATAACTGCCAGAAGAGATAGTTTGAAAGAAAAATCTTAAGGTTTCCAAAATGCATTTTCAATTATTTCTTTGATGCAATTAATACAAATTTAATGGACTGATTGCAAGTAAAATTTAATTCAAAAGAAGAAATAAGTAAATGAAATTTGATGCAAAATGTTCAGTGAAACAAGATAAAGAGTTTATATAAGTAAAGACATGTTAAGCAGGCTATTAGAATGTATTGGAAGATTCATAAAATGTCACCATCATCGGTGTATAAAACCTAATTAGAAAAACAGCATTAGATAGTATTTTTGTAGTCTATGTCATTGATTTGTGAACCAAATCTTAAAGCAAACATATTATAATGGTATACCAGGAAAATTCAATAGTAAGCCTGCCTAAATTATATTCATACATTAATACATATTTTGGAAGGTGAAGGGGTGTTAATGGGCTGGATGTTTATAGAGACCTTTGTAAAGGAATGAGATAGGGAGAGGGATAGGGTGGGAAGAAGGTCAAATGACAAATGAGAAGAGGGGAGGATGTGACAGGTGGCATTGACTTTGGAAAGTAACATGAGAAATTTTGGTGGGGAGCATTACTGAAGATGAAGACATCAGATCTTAATGAGCTGGGAAGAAAATTTAATGATGAATGTTTCCATTCGTACGTTTTTCTGTCTTGCATTGTACCTTTTTAATTATTTTTATTTGTGTTCAAAGTCTTTGCATCCTGTGTTAACAGCAAGATTAAAGATACATTGCAGTCATCTTCCACAATAACTAGTTCAAGATATCTATCAACCAACCCAAATTAACATTGAAAGTCGGCAGTGCTTGGTAATACTGCACTTGGCTGATCTGCATAAGATGGGGGAAACTGCCCCTTTTTGCCACTGATCACTGTAATTATTTTACATGAATAAAATATAAGTTAATTGGCTATTCCACCTGGAAAATTGCAATATTTAAATCTAAATTGTTTTTCTTAAATAAATATCACCATACTTCACAAGTGATATCTTGGGAATAAGCTGTGTCAAAACATATTGCCAGTCATACATGCTTCCTATCATCCTTTGAAGTTTGAAAGATATAAAAATTTGTCACTCCTGTGCATAGGTGGCCCAATATCATTACAATAAGCATTGTAAAATCTCATCGAATCATGCATAATGCATTAATAGGACTAGAAATAATTAGAGGGTGGTGGTATCCTAACCGGCACATGGTTGTCCCTTCATAGAGAAGCCTGGAGGGGTTGAGGCATTGAGTCAGGAGGGGAAGGAGAGGGGAGGATGATTTCAACTTAGGATCTTTCGGAGGGAGGTTTGAAGTATAAAGATTCGGAGGGAGGGTTGGAGTATGAAGATTCGGCGAAGGCGATAGCATGAATGATAAGAAGGGATGAGTTGTTGAGGCCGGCAAGTTGAATAGGATTCCAGAGAGATACATATTATCAATATAATAAAATGGTGCATGCGTTACCTTGAAATTCTTGGGCAAAATGATGGGAGAGGGATTACAAAGAATCCTGGAGATGGCAGATCTTTTCCAGTGGTATCCCAATCCATACTTGGGGTGCTAACTTTGTGGAGAACACTTGGAGCACGCCATCCATCAGATATCACCTTCACCCACAGACCCATGGGCACCTTTCATTAAGAGTAGGCTAATGCCAAAGCCAGGTTTCTCTCCACCCTTCCTCCTCTCCCATCCATCCCTGATGATGCAAATTACCTCAGCTGTCCATCATCTCCCCTAAAAATTACTCCTAGGGACTAAAAGTATTCATATGCTTTGCTTTATTTTTAAGTTGGGAGTGATATCATACCAGATGATTTCACTGGGTTGTCAGCTTTAATAGAGCTCTCTTTTATATTCTCTCCCCCTTACATTGTATGAAAATTAAAAGATTTTAACCCCGGAAAATTGTTAAGTACTTTCTTTCCATGAGCTTTAAAAGCAGTTCCTTCAATTATTTAATTTTAATGAACTCACAGGGTAATGAATATTATTTTGCAAAAACATCATTTGTTTTGTTCCAATTCTGTATCTCTTTTATGCATCTCTGAGGAATATGGAATTCTGTCATCATTGTAGCATTTAACTGTAAGTTTATTCCAAGTACAGAATAAAGGAAAACAATTTTAAAGGTATACTTATAATCCACAATGCAGGTAATAGTGCAAGCAATGATTGTTTATACATTTCTGAAATAGTTTATAATTAGATATAGGGCAGGACTGAAAAAGACCCTATTAAAGATTATAAAGTCAATTGTGAACATGGAACAATGGTATATGCCATTTTATAATAAATTTACATATCTGCAAAAGTGTTTGAAAATACCTCATCCAAACAATGGAATGGTTCATTCATATTTATTTTCTCTGTTAGAAAGTATACTTCTGCGATAAACCATTTTGAATGATAACTGCTGTTGTGGTTGTCATCCGATTTGGTCATTGAACCGATGTATTGAGGTCCATGGTACAGAGGTTATCTGGTTCATCATTGTGTCTCATGTAAAAAATGTCTGTCATTTTTGTGTAACAACTACATTGAACTTTATTATTTTGAACTTTATGAAAAGGTCAATGCACCGATAATTATTCTACCAATTAGAGGTGGTTTTTTGATGCACTCATCAAAGTTGTTGGTGCATATGCAGTAAGAACTTTGCTGCATGCGAGCTCCCAAAGTGATTTACATGTTACATATAGTTTTTATGCTGCTCAAATGTCCCAATTTCTGCTGGATCGTTTTACTAGCATTGCAGCCAACATCTCAAGGCCCAAAGATGCTGACTAAACCACCAGTAAGACCATTGTTTAGCAAGACTCAAAAATATGGAGCTAACCCGAAAATTGCTTTACTTGGATTGTAAACATTACAAGTCCAAAGGGACCACCTGGGTCCCTTGGTTCAGTAGGTGAATTTTCTGATCATTAGGCCAACACCACCTTTAATACATAAAAGATGCTCCCTAATTGTTTTCTTCAATTTTATTTCTGGCTCATAAAATATTCTGGCCAGAAAATATTTCACAAGTTTATGTGGTAGGTTGACATGAAGCCAACCACCACCCTCCAGGACTTAAGAAAATAAGGATATTTTTTATACTCATGAATGAAAGATTGAGAGCAGCATTTATGAAAAAACTGCATCATAAAAATCACAAGCATAGGGTTCAAAATTCCTATAAATGCCACTATTTTATCGTGAATTTGAATAATTAAAGGAGAAACCAATCAGTTGTTTACCAGTCAATGTCTCAATTTGGTGTAACTATGTATTCATTTTTAAAATGAAAAGGAATTATATGGTGTTTCATCGTGTAAATATCCTTTCTCAGGCATTTATTTGCTTTAGCAGAAATAATTGCACTATCAATGGTGTAAAAAATATGTTACACTAAAAGTAACAATATATTTTCAAATTCCTAGAAACTTGCCGCAACAGTAACTTTTAATGGAGTCATCTGCTAAAATGCATTTCAATACAACAATTCTAGAGTGTAGAAATCATTTGCCTTGACCAGAAACCTCGCCTTAACCAAAATTTCAGAGTTTGAGAGGGTGCCTTGATAGCTTAACTGGCTAAAGCACTCGACCAGATATTGAGGGATCTGGGTTCACATCCTTGTCAAGGCGAATGATTTTTACACTCTGAAATTGTTGCTTTGAAATGTATTTTCATTTATAGGTCTGCATATTGACTTTTACTGAGACTTTTATTGTTGGTAATAAGAGGATGAGAGGCAATGATTGGCTGCAATAGCTATTCAAGGAAGAGTGATCATAAGTTTTGATTTGTATAATATATTGTGCCAAACTTTAATTTTACTATATTGATAGCTTAATGTGTAATGTAAAAGGGCTGTCAAAAAAGTAACTTAATTTTTGATCTAGCATGGTGATGGGTGGGGCTAGAGCCACCATCTTTGTGTCTAAACGTCCCCACACTTAGTACTCATCCTGCTGTGGTAGTATGCAGACTGTGGTTCTTCTATTATTCCCACTGTAAACTGTGAAGATGTGCATTGCAACATAAAATCCCGGGAGTTGTGGAGTGCAATTTGTGATTAGATTTTTAGTAGCAAAAAACCACAAGCCAATTGAAATTCATAGGCAACTTTGTGAAAAGTACATAGACGGAATAATGAGTGAAGGGGGGGTGAGGTGTGGCAGTAAAAAATGGCCGCACCAATGTTCACGACTAGGACCACAGTGGTAGGCCTAGCCTTGTGACGGTTGGCCAATTCTTGGATATCATAGACATTTGTCCATTCATTCTTAAACTAACCATACCAGTGATGCACAGCACTGTCACATAATCAGTGCACAGCACAAATTTCCTGATGAATGTTAGCAGTTTTGAAGTTTATTGCCAATAAAAACCTTATCACCAAACGGGTTTTAGATTTGGCAGGATTTCCAACTGTATCTTTCATTTAGACTTTCTACTGTATACAAACAACAAGTGATGTCGCCTTTCAAACACTGCAACTTGAGGTGTACACTAATGTGTGTGTCAATACAGCAATAATTTGGTGCTCACATCACTTCACTCACAAAATTTAAGCATAAGTTACTTTCTGGACAGTCCTCATATATATGGTACAAGTTTAATTGATTTGACTTAAATATTGCATCACTGGCAGTCATATTTCATAAAATCGTTTATGATATTTTTTTTGCTATATTGTGAGCAAGATAAAAAAGTATCGAGATGGCAAGTCATCACTAAACGATGATGGAGAGAATAGTGACATTGCTGAGGTATGTGCTACTAATACCTCATTAAAAACCACTGTCCAATTTTGCTGACTGCCGCACTAAAAGCAGGATGTCACTCAAGTGTGAGGGTGAACCCCTTACCTCTTAGATCCCTTACAGCTGTGCACAAATTTATACTCTTTTTGGCCATGCTTGAAGTCCAAGACAATTCAAACAAAATAATGAAGATAACCACCTCAATTAAGCAACCCTTTCAATTAAGTAATTATTAGCTTTAATTGGGAAACTAAAAGAACACATGGCATATCTTTATTATGTATTATGATATTATTTTCTAAATATTATTCATCCCAGATTAAAAACTGAGAGATTCTTTATAACACCCTAATTTTGGTACCTAAGTGAAATGGAACATGACTGAACTTTTAGCCAAAGTAAAACATGTAAGCAGGTCATCCCAAGTGGCAACGGTTAGTATTTATAAATCCTTTAATACTTATATATTGGCCGTCACTTTCCAAGGGAAATACTGAGATTTTCTGAGTAGCAGTTCAGAGGAAATGCAATACTTTCAATAAAAGAGCTCACAGGGAATGACCAAATACTAAAGTTAATTCTCTTTTTATTTGTTTACTTATTCCTTTGTAAATTTCATAAATCTTTTCTTAAAACAAATGCCCTCGTCTTGTTCCCTTTATTTAAAGGCAGTCTTAAAAAAGCTTGCTTCCATGCACTTATGTCAGGTGAAAATGGTCATATTCCAATTCTCCATGGGTTATTTCTGTGGAAAATTTTTTGCATGACTGTGGGAGGTAGATTTTAACATTATGATATTTTTGTAACTCTTACTAAAGAATCAATCGAACTCTTCACCAGTAAAATAAATCTTAGATAGGAATAATAATCTTAAGAAAAATGAATTGCATAAAAGTAACACTTCCAAACTCAGAATAATTCATGATATTAAAAAATAATTCCATAAATCTTTCAAGTTATACGTTGACAAGAATGAAAGTTAGAATCATAAGGGAGCTCTCATGCAAGAATTTTCTACCAGTGGATGGGAATCACATATAGCCTCAAGAGTTTGTGAAACATTAACTGCAGGATTTATTTGAAGTCTATTTTCCTGCACAACACGTTGAATAACTGGCCCTGTATGATGCTTTCTTGATTAACTCTCAGCAATATAGTCAAGGACACAATCATAATGGAACAGATTTCCAGGTCAGAAAAGTTGCTATCTCACTAATGTTTTGTTTGCTCTATAAACCACACCATATTCCATTGCAGAGCCTGCAAGGTAATACACAATCCACAGACCATTTCAACTGCATTACCTCATGGATGTGTTTTACCACTCCAATAAAAAAAATAATTAACGCTTTCATAGGCCATATCCTCAGCCAAATATTTTTTTCTCTTCTTTCACCCAATTACCTGTGCAAACATCACAGTCCCCTGGGATTTTTTTTCCAGCTAAAGGAAGAGCATTAAAGCTTGAGAACCCACATGGTACTACTACAAGAACCAGTCCAGTTCTGTTTGTGGAAATTCAAAATAGCACATCCTCTTCCTCAACTCCTAGAACTATGAAATACTTTTTCCATTCAGCACACCCATGTTATTTAAAAAAGCCTAGATAATAGACCTGGTGCTGTCCCCTAAAGAAAGATTATGACACAATGGCTCCATACACCTCCGCCCTCTCACAGCTGGTACCACTTCTTGTCCTTATATTTGAGCATCACCTGGTGAGCTGAGTGTGAGAAATTCTCAGCCTCATTCATCATCCTCTGGGATCTTTCCTCCAAGAGGCCCAGTTTCTCCCCTCTCTCTACAACTGCTTGATGAGCCCTCCATACTTCCCCACTCACGCTCCCTGCCCTTACGTTCAACTGCTCCATCTGGCTAGGTGCAGTGCTTGGAGAGGAGGGATTCCTCCCTTCAATCGATGATGAGGCTCCCGAGGAAGAACTGGGAGGAGTCGATGAGGATGGATTTGTTCCTGATATACTGGTGGCACAGGGTCCTGGTATGTGCCGTGCAACACTCCTCGATGCTCTCCCACTGGCCTCACCAACTATATGATAAAAGGTTTCGCAAAAGTTATTGAGTGTATGGATCTAAGAACTAATACCTCTCATGCCCTCTGTCATATCTGTTACACTTTGAACTTTTTAATTATGAACGATTCCAGCTTGTAGTTGATTTTAAAGTAAGCCTTGTATGAACTTGAATTTCAAAAAATAAAAAGAAACTAATTCTTATGGCATGATTTTGTCTTTTTCATGACAATAAATTGGTATGGGGCAAATTAATCAGTAAAACTATTATCCCCCAATAACATCACATGGCCAGATTAGTTTCTCTTGGCCGACTATTAACAAAAATTATGAATGTTCCTTATTTTTTTTTTAAAGAAGATAATTTTAAAAGAAAACAAGGCCTCATTATAGACTTAAACAATTCTCACTGGAAAGAATTTTTAGTTTCCTCAAACAAAATGGCCATATTTTAGTTGATAAAAAGCAATTACTTTATCATGTATCCGGAATTTTACTAAAATAATTTTCAATTTTAATGTTATTTGGCAAATAATGGAAGTTTTCATTTCTTATTGAACAACAAAATATTGCATGAATGAATCATACATCTCTAATCATGATATTGCTGCTATTCCTTAAAAGCTGCAGTGATTGATGAAATGAATGCTTTCATAAACAGCCAATTATGAAACATTATAATATTCTAATTTTGGAGTATAGCTTAGAAGAGTCATCCCTGTTTGACATATTTACCACCAAAAAAGAAAAAAGACTAACAAATAAGCACAATAATTCTTCATATGTATTGCAGAAAGGCTACCACAGAACACGAAAGGCAACCAACTTATACATAAATTGGCCAAAAATGTGATAATTTCAGCAATGACAATGACCAAAATTTGAACAGCATCAAATGGTGTCATCTATCACTGGTAGACAAAAATGGATAAAAAAGTGATGCACATATTTTCAGAATCATCAATAAAAAACCAAAATGATTGATTTATTACATAAAACTTTCATAAAAAGTTAACAGGAACAACAATAAGTTATTATAAAACAGGTAAACTCTAAGTGGATGACATATAATAGTGTAAATAAATACTTGGATGATACCACATTTTCTTATCTTCCCTGTGTAATTCTTTTACTCTTTCATTACAACCATACTTAATACTTTTAGTTTTAGCTGTGACTATTGACATTTTCCTAACTGATATGGAAAAAGTAATAATCCCCAGAGTGCAATATTAATACAAAAACCATTGACATTTTTATTCTCCTTAACAATGACTTTTACCCATTTGAATTTTATGGGGTACCCTGATTCGCTCCATGCATGCACCAAGATGTGAATCATGCTTTCCTTGTTGCTCTTTGATGGTTTTGCTAGCAAACATTGATTGATATCCATGTCTCTCCAGGATAGGATTTCCCACAAGAGCAAGAAACTTCACATGTTCCTTAGTATCACTGCTGTAGAATTCTGCCCTTCAGCCTAGGGCAGGGGTGGCAAAACTATTGCATATATGACCAAAGTGGCACGCAGAGCTCGGAGGATGCTATGGGCAAGTCCGCAGTGATCACTTGATAATTCGACATGCAAGTCCAGAGTATTATCTTATTAAACATGTGAATATTGGCACTCAATCGCCTAAAGGTACACCATCCTTAGCCTAAGGGGTAAGTACAGGCACTGTTTTACGTTGTTGAATCTCATGAAAATACTATGTTTATTCAGGATTTAGGCGATATTTTCTGTGATTCCCAAATTAATATAGTCTGATCTAACTTTTTGGATATGGCTCTGTATCCTCATCTGACTCATCATTATTTATGACTGATTGTTGGCCTCTTTTTTTCTCATTTCATGGTCTATTTTTGGGCCATGTATTTTCAGCAGCCATTTCTTTTTAGAACTACAACTAGGTGTTTCTTCTCAATGGTAAATAAATTGTCATCCGGCATGCCAAGGGCACAATGTATCAATGCCTCTACTAGTGAATAGTCTACACGTGGAATACCACAAGAGGTGAGTCATTTTGATCATGTTAGCTGATCCTTGGAAAGGAGCATTGGGTAAAAGTGAAACAATATAAAAAAACAAGAATACCACTATTGTTGATGGTGAGGTTTTTTAGTGGTTGATAAAATTGATGGAATTCTTCAGAAAACACATGTTTTCCCAACATGAAGTAACAGTGACTCCACTACACACATGGCCAGTTGGTAGGTAGGCGCAAGATTCTGACTCACCTCTGGCCAGAGCGGTACTCCCTTTCTGTTAATTTTTGATGACCTATACAACCTTGTGTCTTGATTGTGGATGGGAGGGAATCTCCTGCAGGGATTCATGATTTTTTGATAATGGCCATGGTGTAACATTCTGTTCCTATTATCAGATCAGTGCCCAGATTCCTGTAGATTGGACCCTAAAAAATGTGCACACTTTTCTTTCATAGTTCTCTTTTGTGATTAGAAAGGTAGCATTTCCTTTGTCCATGGGTAATGTGGGATCTTTGATTCCAAATTGGCAGCTTTTCATTCAAACTCATCACCATAATAAGTGCCCTAGTTAAGGCTTTGGCTGAACTCAAGAAGTTCATAAACTGTGGTAGTTTATAATGAACTGACACTTTGAAACAGGAAATTCTGAAGGAATAATTGGTGGAAACTGATAGGTTTTCTTGGTCAGCTGTTTCTAAAAGGATACTCCCAATTATTAATTTGGAAAAGTTCTTTTAGTTTGCTGAAGGAACCATTCTTCTTTTCATCACAGAGATGAGCAGATATAAGCGCCCTTCAGAAAAATCACAGGAATGGCTATTTGGAGGATGGGAGAAGATGCTGCCATGGTGTAACTGCTCTGCTCTGGGCAGTGGTAATTATATAGCAACATTCCAAACAAAGTCAGGGCTTTTAATTTCTTTTGGTACAATAAAATTTATATTAACTATTTTTAATCTGACTAACATAATTCTTCCCTATGAAGGGTAGTGTAACTAGATATTGCCTCTAGTTATTCCAGTCTACCTCACTGGTCAGTTTTTTGCTTTCCTTGGAATGTTCATGCATAATGGTGTTAGTTGACAAAGTGGAGGGGTTAATGGTATCGCAACCACCATTAATATTCTAACCAGATACTTATGCATACATTTCATTGTAGCCATCCAGCAGAGATGATAGTAATGGGCCAGAAAATCCTGACTGTGTTAGACATGTTGCATCCTGCAGCAAAATATATATCCTACAAAGAAGCAGATTTTTGAAAAAATTAAGGTTACTATAAGGGTATTTTTGAAGTTAATGATTTCATTGATTACAGATGTTATGCTTGTTGTAGGTCTTAATTTGCAGGGCAAGTCTAACTTGTATGGTCAACAAAACTTTTAAATCGAATGAGAGAATGGTGGTATTGGGATATGATCTAGTGGATACAGATGAAGAGAATATCTCCTTGCCTTCAGAGTTACAAGATGTTATAAATACTATTGACTTTGTAACCTATCATGCAGTCATCTCTTGAAGTTTTAACTTGCTCCTGTGAGGGTTTGTTCTTCTGCTATGATAGGAGCAGACTTAAGTGAATGTGGGAAGTTATTAGTGGTCCCTGTGGCGGTTCATTTGTTGATGTAGCGGTTTATTTGTTTGTGCGATTCGAGGGTGCAGCACGAGGTGTCACCCTAGGTACGATCTACGAGGATGCATTTGACCCACGCAGAACCAGTCACGTCTCAACCCCAGCCGAGCATTTATCCCTCTTGTGCACATTGCGCCCATGACATATATCTTACCGTGTTGACCTTGGTCTGTTATCCACAGCACTCAGAATAAATCTGCTGTTCATTCAAACGCTTTATATGTGCTTTATTAGTATTTCCTAGCACTGCCTGCACTAAAATAATTTAGAGTGCTCCCACAGTCCCTGAGCAATGGATTAGGATTTGAGTGGTTGGAAACTCTATTAGCCTATATTTAGCTTCTGAGTCACTTCTGCTGCCTTTTATTCCTTTTTTCCTGCTCCTGTCTGTTACGATACTCGAGGTGTATGGAGATTATTTCATGGTTCTTGTTGCCATGGTGAGGGGAGACATTAACTGTGCACTTTCTCTTCATATTAATTATGATGCATAAAAATGGCTTTAAATCTATTAATTCCCAGCATTTGTGATAGGAGGAATTTTACTCCCCTTGAGGGGCTTTAATGAAAACTGAAAACTTATCACTTGAGAAGGTTGCGGCCTCTGCCATAGAGAGTCTATGTGTAACTGGTGTGGTTCGGATAGAGATTAGAATGTCAATAACACCAGTAAGCCCTTGCATAAACAGCAAAATTCGGAAATGCATTACATTTTGAACAAACTAGATTTTTCTTTTTTTTGCAATCTGTAGGTCTCAAGATGGAAAAAGGAGGTTTCCTAGTATCATGTCATAATAATGCTTCAATTCAAGAGTGAACTATTGCCTCGTGGTGGGAGATGCTGCAGACAACATGTGGAGTATAAAAAATGGAGATTTAAAGGCTTGTGTCCAGTTGCAGCCATTATGATTCTTTGCCTTACATTCATCAGTATAATGCTGTGCTGTTTGCCAGATCTGTCTTTTGCTGCAGGTGTTGTACCATGAAGATAAGGTAAGGGAAGTCGAGTTTGCAGTAATGCCTATTCTCATCTTCAGTATCATATGTATCTCATGTTGGTCAAAGTTTTCATCTGTAATGAGATGAAGTGTAGTAAAGAAGATGAAGGAATACACAAAAGATCAGGAGCTGCCATGGGTGTATCACGGCTATTCACTTAAGTTAAATACATCTCATCTTAGTGTTCTTCCTGTCATATATCAAATGGATTCTAGCCTGTACAGGGAAGACTGAAAAAACTGATTGACAACACTTGGGAAAGTAGGAATCTTGATTTGAAGAAATGTCACTTATAGGACATTTTTGATAATTCATTAAGTTCTGTCCAATATCTAACCTTATGTCTGGCACACATCACTAGATGTGATGACTGCCGATAGTCTACTTCATGGAGTGCCAAAACATTTCTGAAAGTTGTTTTCATGAACACTCATATACTAGGTCTATCCTATGGAAGCAGGGAAAGTGGATGAAGGGGTATTGACTGGCAAGGGGATGTTGAAGACTGTAATACAGGGGAGAATGTTAGGCAAAGGAGGAAAGGGAAGGAACAGGATAGGGATGTTGGACGGGATGAAGGGAGGAAGAAGGTACTCAAAAATGAAGAGGGGCCTGATGTAGAGTAGAAAGATAGATTTTGTGTTTTGTTAGGAGTCACAAAATATATATTTAGTAGCAGTGTCAATCCAAAAACCTACCTTAACCAGTAGATTACCTAATAATAATAAAATAATACCAGGTCTGTCCCAGAAGTAGTATGACTTATTTTTTCCTGGACAGATGGGTGCTGGTTACTCTGGCTGGGTCCAAGGCAGGGGAGTCTCAGGTAAGGCTAGAGGCTGGTGGCTTTGTCTCCCAGCTTTTGCGGAGTGTGGATCGTTCAATTTTGAAACCTCTATAATGTGACCTAATTACGCTCCATCAAGAACCGGTTATTGGAACAGTACAATGCCATCAAATTTTGTGTGACACTGGGTAAAACCAGGAAAGGGACTCATGGCACGCTCAAGGCAGCTTAAAGCTTTGTTGGACAAGGATCGAAGATTGAGCATTAGTATGGTTTCTGATGAACTGAGCATCCCTAAAAGTGATGTGCATTCGCTTGTGGCCAATAAATAGGCATGAGAAAAGTGTGTACAAATTTGGTGCTGTGAGTGTTCTTGGACAACAAAAGGAAACTCGCCAATGGATCTGCCAAGAGTTTATCGACCATGTGAGTGAGGGTCCATATCCACCCTACAGCCCTGATGTTGCCCCATCAGACTTTTTCCTCTTCCCCCTTCTCTAATCCATGCTGAAAGGATGTCACCATGGCTCAGTGGAAGCATTGTAATGGGCTGTGATGAGGGAGCTTAGCAGAATTCTGGGCATCACCTTCTAGAAGGCATACAAGGCATGGAAAACCGACTGGAAGTGATGTGTGGACACACATTGGTGCTACTTCAAAGACTTTTAAGGGTATGTTTCAATTCTGGCGGTAAATATTTTTTAAATCAACTCAGCTCTACTACTTTTGAGACACCTTGTATTCAGTCATGGCCTTTGAACTCTCCAGATTGCTTAAGGGAGTCCTTTTTTCCTAAAAAAGTTCTGTAATGAGCCAGACTTTTTCATTTTTTTATTGAGCATCTATAACTCTGATACAATCACTGTTACTAAAAATTGTTACTATCACTAAAATAAGTTAAAGTGTTGGGGAAAGTCATCCATCGTAAATCAATAAAATAAACTATAGGGAATGTAATAAAAACTGAAAATCAGGCAGAGATAGAAGTTATTTTATTTTATTTATATTTTTTGCTGACCTATGGCATTGCATCCATTTTTTTCAGGTTTGGTTAAAAACCAAATTATATATGCCAATGAATTTTGTGCCTGTATTTTTAAAATAATATCTCTTTTATTGCAAATTATCTTCCTTAACACTTTGTTGCTTATTAATAGGATTCAATTATCATTAGTTCTACTCTGCACAGATAAAGGGAATTGTAATAATTAATTGAAGTTTGTAATTTATGAAATAATTTTCAACCTGTGTGGTTTTTATCCATGGAAAGAACATAAATATTTTTATCACTAATAGGTGTTGGGTACCCTACTTGCATGAAGTATGGTGGTATTCCAAATTAGATAACAGATTGGAAAAGTGAAAACTGAAGATGGCATATCAGCATTCACAATTGCTACAACAAGTGCAGTTCAACTCCTACTTAGGACTATACAGACCAGGAAATAAATAGGAGGGTGAGAGAATTGCAGATTTTTGGGCCACTTAGAATGAAACTTCTAGTGTGAGGTTCTATAAGTCTACATATTTACCAGGTTCAAAGTTGGTAATACCTGAGAGCATATTAAATACGTTATAAAATTTTACGATTCTCAGCAACATAAACCCAACTTTAATAGAATTCTTTCCAGGGGAGAAGATGGGGTATCCGCCACTTCAGGCAGCTGCCCCCCTACCTCCTCTGCATGTGGGGAATGAGCTGTTCCTCCAGGCATCTCATCCACACTTACCCTTGCCTTCCTTAGGTTAGAGCACTTCTCGAGTGAACGTCTTGGATGTGCAAGTGCAAGAGCATCTTTATTTAAGTAATCCCCTGAATAGGCTCCAATTGGCATCTCGCAATCTCACTGGGACAGTAAAATACTGTGCCAAACTGTGGACCAAACCAGACCCTGTCAGCACTGAATCTTTATTTGTGGCTTTTGTTGGCTGGGTCAGCCCTAAGCTGGCAATTCCAACATCGTCATTCTTTAGCCATTGTGTTCCTCAGTGGTATTGCCTATCATTTTGCCTAGCATGCCATGTTCTCCCCAGCATTGTACATTTTGGGAGTGGCTAGTCTTCAAGTGCAAATGTATTTTTTTTGTGATCAGCCATTTGAGTGATGATGTCACACCAAAAGCACTATGGAGGAAGACAATGGGAAATCTTTTTGATAATTTATTCCCGGACTGTTATGATGAAGTCTATGATGACAATGAGTCCTGGTAATCTAAGGACTTGGACTTTGGGGCTTTGTATTGCTCCAGGTAGTGGGAGAGATAAGGCTTCTGGAGCACTGTACTTGAAAAGTAAATTTCGTGCTGATGTCGCTGTCATATAAATTTTTTGGGTGCATTTTCTGTAGGCTGATGAATTTAATTTTATATAACATAATTGTCTTTTTATTTAATGGATGGAGCTATTTAGAGTAGAAAGGGTAATATGCTTCTTGGTATTATTTACAAACATGCTTCTAATTCAGTTCAAACTGGGCAATCCAGGTATATAAATAGGGTGCTAAAACTGTTTCTACTGTACGTTCAAATTCAGTACTTCAATCACATGTGTTATTGAAACACCATCGACAAGCCATATCCATGCTGTATAAAACTGATAGTGGTTACCTCTGAATTAGAAAAAACTGATGAAATTCCATGCAAAGAGATACATACAATACAGGAATTTTGTGAATAAACATGAAGTTGACTCTTTAGTGGTTTGTGAAGGAGTTGAAGGAGTTAGGAAAGCCCAAAATTATCAGTTAGCAGGTCAATAAAAACCATTATTCCACTTCTAATCTCCGATTCTACCTCACTGCAGCACCAACTAAACCTGTTTGACCACATATTATTTAAAATGCACTAGTTGGCCCTTGAATAAAGCTGCTTAAAAAAAATTAAAACTTTGGCATATTTATATCACAACAAGGAGTTAGGGTTTTAAAACTGAAACCAATGTATACCTTTTTCAAATGTACACTCATTCCAAATGAATGGATTTACATTAGGGCAAAATGCACCCTACTTCCACCTTGTAACATGTGGTTGAAGTTTGCAAATGATCTGTGAGGTTTCAAAGCTGCAGTATATCCTTGATAAATGAAACAGTTTCTGGCGTCACTTGGTGGAAATTCTTCATATTGAAATTAAATTTAAAATACTTCGCCTTTCCACATAAAAGTCATCATAACATCATGATGTTATACCATGACGAAACCTAGGTAGTAATAAAAGTGGTTCATGTGGAAAGGCGAAGTATTTTAAATTTAATTTCAATATTTTCAGTATACTATATCCTTGAGTTTCTTTTTTTAAGTTATTTCACAAAAATGTCTCTTGAATTTCGCTAGTAAATGTCAAATGTCTCAAAGAAGTTGTCGTATGCAATTGTTTGTAACAGCATTTGAACATAATATAATTTATTATTACAATGCTACTCAAAATTATTCACCACTCGTTTCAAGTGGCTCCTAAACGACATAATCATTATTCTTAACTTACATAAAATATGTAAAGCAGCATGTTTGAGAAGTGTGTAATTAATACATTGCCAAGACTTATCCTCATTTTAGTACCGAGATAATATCATATCAGTGCCATTGATCTATTCTTCCACACAAAAAATAAATAAACATTAAAAGCCAAGGAACGAAAAATTTCAACTGACTTTCACAAAAATTACTTCCACCATTTTGTAGGTAATGAGCTCTTTTCAGTAAGTTGGATACATGATAAACAGTTGATCCCGTACCCAATGGTTGTCTTCGATCAGTTTCCAAAAAGGTTTTCATTGCTCTTTCTTCATTTTACCTTTTTGCGAATGACTAAATGGTCCGGTGGAATCTCAGAGAGTAACTCCTTCCCTAATAATTCGTATTCTCTAGTCATCATTTTGTGAGTTTTCTCCATTAACGCTGGAATATCTTCCGTTGTTAAAGAAGTTGTCGAAATCTCTGGAAGGATTTTCACGATAGCTTTCCCTAAAAAATGAAACAAGATGCTTCGAATTAAAATTTAAAAATATAAAAGTACGTTACAGTAAATACAAATGCGCGTATTTGAGCGGAACAAGACACAAACGTCTGAAGACTCTTTCTGTCAGTTTTATCAATACTACCATTTTTTTGATGAAGCATGCATTTCTAAAAAAATAGCTGAAATATCCGAAGTAATTTCATGTGACACAGAGTTTCAATAAACTTCAGTATACAGTTGTCAGTGATCTTGCACATTGCTGTTACAGATGTGACCGCGGAGGTGATAATAAATACATGTAGCCCTTTTCACATTTCTCCGAGACAGTGATCGATGGCTTATATTGCTTCAGGATACTGGACAACACCCCACCTAATTAATTCCTGGAATGTTGTGTTTCTAACAGGATGATGCCGTGGCTAACGTACTGACTTGCCCCAAGAGGGCCCGAGTTCGAATCCCGGCGATGTAAGATATTTTTTCAGTATTCCGATCCTGACTTGAGTGCTTTGAGTTAGTACGCCGTCCGTCGGATGGGACGTCAAGCTGCGGATCCCTTGGCTCCTTTTGTTAAGAGTAGGCGCAAATGACCTCAGCGGTCGGTCGCTTCCTCTAAAACTACTACTATGAATTACAGTAACATCTATGCATTTAGCTTTCAATGCCAAAGCAATGTACATCATACGAAATAGCAACTAACGTGAACACTACGATTTTTCAAAAGCCCTCTTGGTATTATTTACCTTATATTTGTGCTTTTTAGAACCTCTCGGTAGGCCTTTAATTTGTTTTTTAAGTTGGATTGGAGTCCAAGATACATACGAATGGTATTTTTTGGGCTGCTCTCCGCCGACCACCCGGTTCGCCCTTAGCTTAGGGGTCAAGGAAATAAACAACAATTAATTATAAATAGGCAATTTTTCACAAAATAAAATTTAATGTGACCGGTTTCAATGTAACTGCGTTATCATCAGGTGACAAACATAATGATGATGTAGTTGCATGGAAACCGGTCCCATTAAATTTTATTTTGTGGAAAATTACCATTTTTAATGAATCATGATATTACACCAAATCACACCTGAAAGGTCTATTTTTATACATAAATATGTCAGAATTTTTAACGCACATCAACTGCGAATTCATGTAACAATATTTAGAAGCAAATTTCGCATCATTTTCTTCCTCATCCCGCTAAAAGAAATATTTTATTCACAGAAATAAGCGATTTTCTAAGGCGTATGCAACTTTTTTCATGAAAATGTATTGTTGAGAGGTGTTTGAATGCAGTTACAAAAATTCAAGAGCCTTGTAATGAGAGAAAAAATAAATATGCCCAGATGTTTCCGTTTGTAGGATTAAAAAAAATCTAGGAAATCATATGAGATTTTTTAGGTTTAGCTCCTCTCCGAACATTCGGGAAATATGATACCCCTGGTTTCTTGTGCCCCATTGGTTAAGCCTCTTTCAAAGCTGGAAATATCTTCCGAAAGTGACTGAACAACGTTTTCATGAATATTGTTTCTTAAAGTTAGAGACTGCCTCGCAGTTGCATCACTTGCCGCTAAGTATAGAAAACTTTCCTCAAAATACGTAAACACAATACCAAGTGTTGTAACATAAAGTTGACATCATTCGGCCTCTTTTCTGAAGAGCCTACTGAAGAAATAGTACATGTTCTCCTCCCATATTGTGTCCTCCAATACAACTCGGCTATGAAGCAACGCAAGTAATTGCGGTAACTGACATTGTGTGTCTTCCATTAGGGAAGGCGGCCAACGTGGCTTATAACCACGCTACTCCGTCTCTCGATCATTTCAACGGTATTATTTTATTATCTTTAGCATTAGATTGTTGATTAAAAATTGAAGCCACTCATAGTAGCTACCGATAATAAGAAAAGAGCTGATTCACGAGAATTACATCAACAGCAGTATCATTACGATCTCAACATGCTAACCATTTAGGATTGATGAAATAAATGGAAATAAATGCCGATCCCCATGGCCCATAATTGCTGCCATACAACACCATCAGGTATTTCTTTTCCGGTATGAAAGATTTTCACCAAGTTAAAACTGAGACTATCTTTTATTGTTCAAGCTACGGAGCGATAACTTAAAATATATCGAGTTTTGGGAAATCCAAACAATAAATTAAATACTAAGATCGTAGTAATGTGAAAATAGCAGGCGAAAATTCTGCGAACCGACATTTAAAACTTTAAAGTTCTTTTCATCGAGTTCGATAATATAAAGGAAAGATTAATTACGATAACAAGTACGACACCCACAATTCATGATTATCAATGCGATCTTTATCGTAGTTAAGAAGAACATGCTCTCACTATTGAAAAAATAAATAAACTTAAGTATTGCGATTAGGACTCGATAGCCACTAGGGACGAATAAATTAATGGGGTATGTTCTGTGTTGACTGGAAAAATGGAACGGAATAATACTTTGAATTATTGGTCAATCATGAGAGAGCAGTAAACATTCCAAGTATTTACTGTCATTACACACACCCTCATTTAGGTTATATATTATACAATGCTATTGGATTCACAGTTTTGACCCGATTTCGCATTATCATAAACTCTTGAGCGTATGAAATCATCATTGAATGAATTTCTGCGAATGGATTTGTGCCTGAGGCTATAGGTACCTACATGTATTTATGCATATGTAGGTATGAAAATTTTGATTCTATGTGGTGCGGTACCATGGTCAGTGATGCAAGGTGATAATCATAGATTGGAGGCTTTTGATATGTGGGTCTGGAGAATGATGGAAAAGGTGAAGTGGGCGGAAAGGTAAACAAACGGCGAATTGCTAGGCATGGAGGGGAGGAGAGAGAATTGCTGGAAGAAATCCAAAAGGAAAGATAGATGTAGGGTATTTTGATTGGCTGGGATGGGATTGAATGGAATGCTGAAGACTGATAGAAAGGACTGTAGGCATGCGAGGTAGGGGTAGGCAAAGGATTGGGATGTTGGACCGAATGAAGGGAGATAAAAGTATGCGGAATTCTAGAACAGATGCCACGTTTGTGTGTTTTGAGGAAAATCTAAGAAATGTCACGAATATCAGTCTGTACCCATCCAAAACCTTCCGTAAACGGTAGACCCCTGTGGCATGTATACATAACCTTCGAGGTAGATACACATGCACAGACCCAATAGATGTGCGTTGTATTTGAAGAGACAGCTAAAATTTTGGGATTTTACCCTAATAAGGGAATATTTATCAAATGACTACGCCAGGAAAAGATAACGCATCTCTTAAAACAACGAAGGCGTCAGATTGCAGTGGTTATCTTGTAGTCAAAAATCATGATCGTGTACAAAAAAAGATGCTGACGCTCTTGGTGATAAGAGTGATGAAGAGATAACTACGGAGCTTTTTCAAGTGCAAGTGAACTTAAACTATGGGTTCCGAAGCAGTTATCAATACTGAGGAAACACTTCCTGCTTGTTGATCATTTTGTGGATCCACGTTTCTCCGCGTTGCAATGAGTTTTTATAAAGCTCAGAACGTTAATACTCCAGATACAACACACGCAGCGGAACTCGGAATGTTTCTTCAGAGAATGATCAAACCGATTAAGTAATGTTGGGGAATAATGAAATAGTAAATGTGCCAGTAAAACGAAACATAATGTCATTGTTCATGTTACCAATAACCGTACTAAAGACATACAGACCATAATAATTTTGCTTTCCTTGGAAAGTTTAGGATTGCCAGTTGACCTAAGGACAAATATAGAAAAACACGGCTTGGAGTCCAGGGCGCAAATAGAAACTACTTACCTTGGCCGAAGAGTAGCCTCTTCTCATCGATGAACACGTAAGGATAGAAGACAATTGGGACAACGGGGATGCCGGAGCTGATGGCCGCCCGGAACGCGCCGCTTTTTAAAGGAAGCAAACCTTTGAGTGACAAGTCGTCTCCATCCCAGCTCACGTTTGAGCGGTTCCTTGTGCCCTCGGGGAAGAGAAGAATTTTAGATCTGAAAGAAGAGAGCCGCCCGCGGAGAAAGTTATGCTTAAGAGGCAACACTCTGCTCAATAGCTCTTGTAAATACGCTAGGCTTCGGTATTTTCTGCATGTAAGCAGCCACTGAAGCAGCATTATTCAACGAATCGAAAAGTTGAAAAAGGAAGTAAGATTATGGCAGTTCATTATTTTACCCGCGGAAATCAAAACAGTCGCAGCGCATTAATTAAATGTAAAGATTACAATCTTAACGCTGTTTGGATCATGTCTCAGACGAAATAACTTCTTCTGTCTTTATATTAATATTAATTTATTTATTATTATTAATTTTAAATTCATATTAATCAATCTAATACCAGTTGGTCACTATAATTACTGATCGTATGTTATGCGCCGTCATCGCCAGTGTCTTCAAGAAATTATTTCAAACTATTTCAATAGCACAAAAATAGATGCATAAATTGTACTATGGCATTAAATGTTCGATTAGAAATTAATTATCACAGAATTTTACTGAAAGCTGTGAAGTAGCGTACAATGGGGATTAGCGGCAGAAAAACGGCGGAAACTGAGCGGGATGCCTGGAATCTCTGTTTCTAAACACCTTATCGCGCAAGGAATGAATAGATAAAAATAATTTTCGAGTACTTGCGTTCGCGGCCGATATGTGTGTGAGGCTCATGACGCTTGGCGTCATGAGCCTCACACACAAATCGGACGCATGGTACGTACGCACAGGAATTCATGCGTCAAAACAATGGGAATACATGACTCTAAATGAGCAAATCTGTCTTGGGACCCTCAAGGCCACGTATTTGCATAATAATTGACTTGATATGGTTATAAAATGACACTACACAGAGAAGTTGACATATAGTCACTGCTGACGATAAAAAATTACCGCTTTTGTAATATGTATATTTATAGATACTCAACTTAAAAAAGTGACCCCTACGCTATTTGATCATAGATTATAAGAAATAATAATGGAATAGTTATAAAAATTTCAATCATTGTTTCATATTGCCTTGTGGCATAGCAAATATCCGTGTACAAATTCTTTGACATTACGGATTAATGACGAACTTCAATGTTGTTAATTATTTTCAATTAATATGGTTGAAAAACTTCATTAGTTGTTCTCTTTATAAATGCTGATTCTTAATATTTAGAGAGCGATTCAAAGAAACTTTTCATTCTTTGATAGCTAGTAACCAAGCCTTTCATAGTTTTCAAAATGAATGGACCCTTAGTTATTACTGTAAGACACTGTAAAATCAGAACTTCGTTCGCCACACATATAGGACGACCTTATGAGCCCGGTGCCGTATTCGTCGGTAATCCATATTAGCAGCTGGAAATCCTATGTCACATCTGAATATTATATTTTTATGATTTTTGTATTCAAAATAGTTAAAAGCCACAAAAATAGTTCTTAAATTTGCAAGAGCGTTTAAAGTCACATGTCAGGAAGGGCCAAGTTCATACAGTAGTGCAATGCTTAAGTCTTATTTAACTTCAGCAATTCTTAGTTTTGACGTGCAAAGCAATGACTATTTTTAAAAATTATTTAAAAAAGCCAAAATTAGTTATTATTATATAATTATGTAATAGTATAAATATAATCATCAGTAATTGTGGAATTACTCTTACGATCCACAGACAAAATTCAAGCGGAAAAAATCTCTTTTCACTTACTTTGTCTTGAGCAGCACGTTGAGCAGATGCTTCTATTGAATAAAAGGCATTTTTCCCTCGCGATCGGTCGACATAAATGGCACCAGCGAGGTAAGCCGCCAAACCGAATGGCCACACGTAGAACACTTCTTTCTTGATCACTACAGCCATAGGATGAAACGATTCCCACAAATGCATCAATCCTGGAATGTTTTAAATGAATTTCATGAGTCTCATTTTCAATATCAAACTTTATTAAATAGGGTGACTACTAGCTATCCGTTTCATATAAATGGAGTCATAAAAAGATATACATATATTTAATGAAATTGGCATAAACTATAATAAATATTCTTTATAAATTCTAATAAACTATATAAAAACGTCTTAACTTCAGTAGTTTTTTGTGGTAGCTGGAAAAGCATGTATATGTCACTTTAATTTGGTTGATTTAAATTCAACAATATAATACTATCAGCGTCAATAAAAAGTTCAGGGAAAGAGAAATTACGGCATCGTTAGCTATAAGTAACACTCAAACTTTTTTCTGCTTAAATGACCTGAAAAAATCCTGAATAAATGAACTGAAATTTTGAGCACATCAGAGACAAAAAATGTCTTCAATATTGAGCCGGGGAAATTATGAAACATGATACATTTTGATAAATACTATTCCTGTTGAATGTACTTTCATTATCCATCACAAAGTAAATGCATCAGGCATTTGATTAATATCAAAAGAAGGAAACCATTCGATGTCGTTAACATCACTGGAAATTTTAGTTCTAAAATGGCCATAAAACTTTGAGTGCATATTGATATAGTCGAGGGGTGCGTAAAATACGTACACCGAAGTATGATAATGACGTACAGTAGACGTAACAATATTGGCGAATAACAACGCCCTTGGTTGAAATTTGGCGGCTTTCTTTAGAGAGAAAAATATTTCGATAAATAACCTCGGGATGAATCTAATTTTAATCACATTGTATATTCTCGTTCCTTAATTAATCAAATCAAATTATAGAAAAAGCTTCCACTTTAGGAAACTCACCTTAACTTACCGAGTGCATCGAGGGTACTTTGGTGGTTTGCGACGAATACCACGCCCTTGGACGTTCCATCTTTGTGAGTTCGTCCGGCGAGTTCATCCAATAATTCTCTCCCTCGCAGCTCCCATTTCACGCCCAGGAGAAATGAGACATATCTCGCGTATGGGGCAATCAACCTAAGGTCGGGATTTCACAATGATACAAATTTTGTGGCTGGGCAAGGGCATCCTTAGTTTAGAATGTTAGGGGCTCTTCATATTTTATGGCAATGTCTCGTGCCACAAGAAAAGAGCAATGAATAGCAGAAATCAAAACGTATCAAGTTAAGGTATTACTGTTGAAACAATAAAATTTGCTAAAAGTATTCCTTGCCAAAAATTTTCAATACTTAGATAAAATCATTGTGAACTTGGCAAATGTTCAAAGTGTATTTTATTTGTATTATATTCCAAGTTAACGGTCATTTTGAAAATTTTGAACAGCTGTAATTAGACTCCCAAAAAACAAGGAGTATTTGAAGATATTCTAGGTAAGAATAGAGGGTCAGCTCGAATAGAAGTAATTGTAAATGGATGAAATAGTTATCGTAAATAGTAAAAATAGAGATCAGTCACTTCGCCACTCTCTTCGCGTATCTGCGTGTATGTACGTATTTCCATAAGTAAATAAATATTCTACTAAAGTTTACTTTAAATTTATATGAAACAATATGTATTGAATTCATGCTACCACGGGGAAAAAGAAATTTAACGGTAAATTCATTGGCGGATTGTTCGCAACATTAATATAAAATGCAGCTGTGAGAAATCCATCTTTCCGCAATATTACTAGCACCCCAATAATGCTCGCTACACGGATATAATATTTTATCTAATTTTTACTAGCCGGAGATAATTCGTCCTTTCATAAGGCTCACCGTGTCGTAATTTTTATCGGGAACTACTCCAAAGGCAGGCTATATTCTTCGTCAATGGCTTCAAGAACACGAGTTTTATTTGCCATCGAAAGGGTGTTTTCCTTCAGACAACTGCTATAATTGCGATTTCATGAGCACTGGGCACAAAATATGAAGAGTCATGTTACGTATACGTATAGTATATAGACTTTATTTTAGGCTGTACTGCCATTTTGTATTTGTATTCAGCAGTTTGTGTCTTATCCCATCTTTGTGAATTCTAACCTCTGCTCAAGTCTTCGGGCCGTGAATAGGTTAAATTGAAATTTTTTCACATTTGGTTTATTTGAAGGGATTTCGTCAAATGGTTTTCAGTAAAAATCCTAATGAATCAAAATGCCTCTTAATGAAGATGCTGAAAAAAGCAAGTTATATCGAAACTATCAAATGACCCTTGAATACACTGTGTTCAAATTTTAAAAATTTTTTCTTGGACAAAAACTGAACAGACATGATTCATCCACATGCGCTACTCTGTTCAGTTGTAATTCATGAATTTCGCAGTCATTATCACGAAAATTCAAGTAATAACTACTTCCGTGGCTATCCAACCGATAGAGACAACTTTTAAAAATACGAAGACTAAAAATCATTGAAGTACCACTCTTTAAATCAAATTATAAATGGGATCAGTCTTTAGATGCCTCGAGAAATACTTTAAAATATATCGGAATAGCGTAAAACAGAATGAACAAAATCGATCGTCACATTTGGACCACCACCATTTGAAATCTTTTTGAGGCCTTCTAAATGTCTCAAATTCAAGTGTTCTTTCTCCCTGGGCATACTAAGTTGGTAACTACGTCTTCGAAAAAATTAAAATAAAAAAATGGAGTTAAGTTGAGAAAGGAATTAAACGAATCTTCGCGCAGAGTTGACCGTCTCTCTCCTAATCTAATCTAATGATGGTCCCGAAACATTCTATCATGTACATGACTCTGAGTTTCATTCACAATCTTCGCAAACCTCAAAACAATGCACTATATCGTTTATAGATTCCGCTGAACGATCATCGGCTCCTTTATCGCAATGAATTAACTTGGAGCATGTGTTTGCCTAATCGACCCTGAAAAGAACCCAAACGAAGGGTAGAAAATAAATAAAATAAAATTTTGAACTTTCGAGGCTGACGTCGGCTAAAGAAGAGCATTAAGGTTATAATTTGTTGAAAATGATCGAAAGTGACTAAGCCGCTCTCGCTTCCAAGAACAAAATAAATCTTTTCGATTCTATTCATATTTTATAGTCAAGTCTGTGGCTGACACAACGCCATACGTGATGTGTTACTTATTTCCTTACCTATTCAATATTCCTGCAACTATTAGTTAATGTTCGATCGTTTTGAATAGGAGCGTCATAGGATGTGAAGTGGTTCTTCACAATCGAGATAAATATAGCCATATAAATAATCATTATAAATAAAAATATAGACGATACATAAAACTACAAATCCAAAAGGGTGATATTATTTTTTTATAGCTTTATATTTTTGCCCTTAGATACTTATTTAAAAGAATTGTACTTCGATGTGAAGTTTATTTCACTAAATTTTCTATAATTAATTGAAGGATAAACTAGGAGTAGGGTATGCCTCTGATCACAAGGACTACTTCAA
Organism: Hetaerina americana; assembly: GCF_022747635.1. Lineage (NCBI taxonomy): Eukaryota > Metazoa > Arthropoda > Insecta > Odonata > Calopterygidae > Hetaerina > Hetaerina americana. The sequence goes on from NW_027286069.1 coordinate 92,758,189, forward strand.
CAACTCAAAACACCTTCTGGGACATCCCTCAGACAGCAATGCTATTTCAGAGTAATAAAAGTAGCCTAACCGGCGGTTAGACCTATCGAACTGAGTAGTACACTCGCCTGCTATATCAAATAACGCGGGTACGAATCTTTAGAGTAAACATAAATGGTAGTAATGCCACCAAATGTTTTGTCGCGCATGAGCGACCTCGCGAAGCAGTCCTCAGAGCGCTCAAGATCAAATTACACTCCGACTGTGCGCAGTAGTAATATTTATAGAAATTAATGGAGTTCCTGAAATAGTTGCAGTACTTATGGTGAATTAACTACATTCTTCGGTCGCAGAAAAAATATTGGAATCAGAAGCACGGTCCAAAAGGAAAATAAAACGTAATAGAAAAGGAATTGTCCATGAAACAGGAAGGAATGCCCTCTCTTGCTCCTGTTTTGCAGCACGACGCCAATCACCAGCAAATAAAACGTAATAAGTGCCAATAAGATCACGATCACAATCTAATTACTTAATTTATTGGCTACATGAAATATTAATTGACCAACTATTAGCTAAATAATTAGATACTATTAGTAACTTAGCTTTAAGAAGATAGCTCTATATAAATATCAGGTGGGAACTAACTGGAAGATAATCGACGATTAAGCAATCGTGGACAACAAGCAAAGCTCAATTGGAGTAGAGATTCATAATTGGATAAAGGGTTAACGACATAATAAAAAATCTGAGGAAAGTTCTCTTATTTGGCAAAGGCTGTGTTACAGCCCATTGACTGCAAAGAAATCGGCTATGGGCTTAGCAGTACTCCACGAGTGAATGAGGGGATCACAGTTATCGGTATCACTCACTCATTTCACTGTAGGCATAGTAAACTATGCTTACATGATCATAGTATTACGATGTGAAAGACGAAGGGAAAACAACTTATAATTACCGACAGGAATAGCAAACCACCACTGATTATTTTAAACCACGGGGTAGTTCACAAAGGATGCATCAATGGAACACTGATAGCAAGCCAAATGCTTCGAAGGCGTGTTACAATGAATGTGAAAAAAGAGGTACCAATTAGAAGAAAGGAGATCCCCATGGTGGAGGTAGTAACGAAACACATAATGCAAGTATACATGCGCAGTGATACAAGTTTACAAGCAAAAAACAAAATTACGATTCTGATGTAGTGGAAGATATTTATGATGATATCTTTATATGATATTATATCTATAGTACGTTTCTCCATCACGATAAGGTAAAGCTCGTGAAATGAGAGCATCCGAAAAGATAAGATAGGAATCATTGAACATACGGCTGCACAGGAGATGATGCTATTTTAGTACCCAGCAAGCCACTGCTAGGGTGTGTGGCGGGGGGTGAATACACAGCAGACTAACTTCGGCCCGAATATTTTTACCTCTACCGCGCTCAGACAATGTTATTATGACCCCTATCGTTCGTGGAAAAAATGACATCTTAAATCTATCCGTTCTACACTTAATCTCTCCAATTTCATTAGCATTATTTCTGCTACCGTAGTACGATGGGGGTAATAATATATTTTCGACATCACTGCTAAATAGACCTTCCAATTTATGCAAGAGCTTCAATCTGTAATTTAACCTTCGCTTCTTGAGTGATTCCCAGCCTAGCTCCTCTAATATTTTGGATACTCTACTAAGTTTATCATAACAATGTTTACAAAACCTAGCTCCTCTACGCTTTATGCGATCCAATGGGGCAATCAGTTCCAAGCACTAGAGGCATATTCTAAATGAGAACAAACCAGCGAAATATAACATTTCTCTTTGACCTTTTCATCACATTTACCCAGTACTCTTCTAATAAATCCTAATTTTTTGTTAGCTTGTCCACATATTTCCGGTATGTTTTTCTGGGCTGAAACGTGTGGAATGGCCGACGGTCAAAGTACACATGCTCCATCTATGAGGAGCAGATAAGAGCAAGTTCTGATCAATAATGCGGTGAAAGTAAAGCTAAAATATGGAAAGGAGTAAGGCAGGCTTGCATATTTTCCTCCGCAATCTTCAAATTATGCGTAGGGGTATCGTTTTTAAGAAAGTGTTACGAAGAAATAACCGTAATATCTCCATACAAATTATTCTGCATAACAATTGATCTTTATGTACATAATGCTGTAAGTTACAGCTGTTAATTTTGATTTTTTTGTTTGAATAAGCCGTAAATTGAAGTTACTCGCACTACGGAGAAGATGGAGCTTCGTAGTGTGATTAATGCCTTCGTTTGAAAGGTTACAGTGCCCGACAAATCCACGATGAAATTACGGATTTTTATCGAAATGATATCCCTTCATAAGGCTCAGCTTTGAGGTGGGAAAAGAATTTTCAAACCGGCCACATGTTTCTCACAGACGATCCAAGTAGTGGAAGACCATCACTCACGGACGATGCCACCACAGTGAAGAAAGTGGAGGTCTTTATTATATTAGAGCTAAGTGCAGTCATCCAAAAGGTCATGAATGAGGCTAATCTTAGCGAAAGTTACTGAACTTACAAGGTAGCGGGTGAAAAATTTAGCACGAAGAGCTGCTCATGTCAAAGGTGTCAACACGCTGGGTCCCACGACTAGTTTCTCCTTTTCAGAAGCAAACACGGCTGTCAAGGGAGTTGTTTAATATTTTTAAGCAGGACGAAGAAGATTTTTTGTCTACCTGGTAACAATGGATGATACTTGAATCTATTGATATGAGCCAGAGACCAAAGACATCCGTCCTCTTACAATGCAATAATTTCGAAGGGTAAATTTCATTCCATTCACCTTGACTGGGATCAGTAGCTTAACTGGTTCAAGCACTCGGACGGGCATCGAGGGATCCGGGTTCGTATTCCGATCAAGGCGAATGATTTTTGCTCTTTAAAATAATTGCATTGTTATTAATTATTAGCGGGTGACTCCGTTAAAAGTTACTGTCGCGGCATATCCCGCAGGTTCTTTGAATCCGTCTTCTTGCCTACGATATTAGATCAGCAAATCAACGGTTTCTCGTCCCAACACAATGATCGCGAAGTTATAATCGGTCGGAATTTCAATGTCCCACCTATTGACTGGAGCACATATAGTTTTAAAACGGAGGGTAAGGACGAAGATTCCTGCGAATCGCTATTGAATTCTTTTACGTTGAACTTCTAGCGTCAAATTGTCATTTCACCAAATAGGGACGATAATATTCTTGATTTTTTGGCAACAAACATTTCCAAAAAAGTCTTAACTATAGAAACTAAAAAAGTAGGGTTTATAAATTCCCAAAATTTAATCACCTTCGGGAATCGAGAAAGCCAAATCGTACTCGTATTTCCCGATAATTCTCGAGTATTCCCGAAGTAATCTTTTTTTCGTTTATCATTTGTAATAATGACGGTAACAGTAAATGTGAATGAACAGTAAATCCGTAGAGAAGGTGGGGCCACTGGGTTCCCGACCCCGGCGCATTCTTTCAGAGGTCCCTAAACACTCCTATATTTACATAGATCATATTCACGTATGACTTTCTAGGTCTATCCATTCCTCTCTCAAGGCATTCACATTTCTCTCGCATTGTACAGTAAATGCTGTTTTCGCTACATGGGGTCCGAAATAAAAAGCCTAAAAGAAAAATTTACATGTATAAAAAAGGGGACTACAATGGCCTAAAATGCGTGAATGAGGATACGTGGAGATCACGCGCTCAGCAGTCAACAAGTTCATTCCTAGTAAAGTTATGAAGGATAACACGGATCCTAGATGGTACAACGCAAATATTAGATAGGCACTGCGACGTCAAAGGCTATTTCATGCCAAAATGAAAATTATTAGGGATGATATCTCTAGCGAAAAAATAGTTGAGATCACTTATGATTACAACATATCTAGGGTGAATGCCAAGAAGGAATTTTGGGAAGCATTGAGCGAATTCAAAAGGAAAAGATTAGCGGAAAATTTTAAAGAGAATGGGGAAGCATTTTGACCGTGCGTCAGGGAGGTTCAGGGCAATAAGTCAATACTCACTTGGAACCACCCGTTTTGAATCGAAGCCAAGCATTTGTTTGTGCAAACGGCGCTCATCGAAGCACGTATAAAACTCAATTATACCATTGAATAGCCTTAAACCATGCATACAATAGATCGATATTCATGCAATACGACTACTTATTAATGATGGATTCAGTGTAGCCCAACGACGTTATTCCTGAACCCAAATAACCGAAGACGTTCGACGTTTACTTGTTGACATTCTTTCCGAACCACGAAGACTATCTATTCCGTTTGCTCTAGCTTCTAGTACTACACGTCTCTTTGAAGCCGAAATATCTTTCTTCTTAATAATTAAGAATTCATTTGGATAAATTTCAACTTTAAATTATATTTCGGAGAGATAGAGCAAAAAGGTAAAAACGATGAATTTTAGTGGTAAAGTGAAAATGCCTTTTACGCGGTATATACATAAAAACATTTAAAGCGTATCTAGGGGTGAATTCTAATGCTCGGGTCGTATTGAAAAAGTCTGAACACTCTTACTTAACGGAATAAAGAGATTCCACAATTTTAACCGAGACAAAATGGTAATAACGTACGACCAACAATATGTATATCCCTCCTCATTTGGTATCATAAGCCGGTTTGGGTTTGCTACCGCTTAGTTCAGTAAAATACGAGCTTAAACCAGTAAAATGTGAACGGCGAAAGTGGTTAGTAAGATATCTTTCAGAATATTTAATTAGATGATTAAAATCGATTTATTTTATTATTTAATTTCAGGATGGAAAGAATATTTGAAGAACGTCTGGAAATAAGGAAAGATATTTCTTCCACTTAAATAATACCTCGAAAAAATGGTTTAAGTTATAAGTATTGGTGAAAGCATGGGATTCGGATTAGCAATTAAGGGATGAAATTAAGAAATTTAATGTCCAAATGGGCAAAAGAATAACTTTCGTAAAATTAAAGAATCAATGAATCAATAAACTTTTAAATTTATGAGTTATAACATAATAAAATGTACTCACGCGCCATTACACGGTTGTGAAAATTTTAGTTGTGCTTTTCATTATATATTTAGAGAAAAGCGTGGCGTTATACACTGAAATTCAAATAATTACTATTTAAATCTTTGTACTAATTAGAAAGGTTAAGAAAGTGGGAGGTCGATTTTACTCTGATCCCAAAGAGCACTTTAGTAGAAAACTCAAAACCTCTCCTCTTATCGGGCACCTCAAATCCCATTTAAAGCAGTGTATGTCGGATTAAATTAAAATGGCGATTCGGAATTTCGGATGAGTAAGGTATTTGCCGGCTTACTCGAACAAAGCGAGTGCGGGTCCAGTGAGCGCATAATAATTATATCATATCATTATAACCCTTTTCCCTCACATGAAAGGTGGCAGCTTAAACCTTCAGAGCATTCAACCCTTGATTAGTTCCCGTCTGTTGTACTGGAAGTAAAACTTGCATAATTATTAATGATATTTCCCAAATTTGTGTAATACCTACAGAACATTATTTACACTCCTCTTCCACGGAGTAATATCAAATGTGGATAATAAGATACACGAGGAAATGAAAGAGTAAAAGAAGATGAACCTTCCATGGAATAGGAAGGCATTTCCTTCCTTTCTCCTATTTTGCAGCAAGACGCCGTACACCAACAAGTACCAGACCACAAGTGCCAGTGAGATCACAACAAGTATTAATATAAGAAGTGAAGAATATAAGCTGTACAGCAATTTCGTGTCTCGCAGGCCTTCGTAAGTCTGGAGGGTCTCCGGTTGTCTCATATGATCCATGGCGAGGTCGTCAGTAAAAGAAGTGGCAGGTCCTATTTCCCTGAACGTCCTTGGTATACTGGTTCATTGGGAGACAGATAATGTACATCCATTATTGAAATAGAAAGAAAGTACACTTCGTGACTTGGGCCTCGACCCATCTTGCCTCGAGCAATAGCGCGGCCGGGAACATGACCTGATCCAAAATAATCAAGTGTCTCTGATAGGCGAGGCGAGAGCTCACTCTGTTTTCAGCCTTATAACGTAAAACTCTCATATAAGGCATGAATTCTCATATAACATTGGGGAGAGTTACTGAACTCAACTTAGCTAACACGTAGCAGAATGGCAGAGCTCAAAATTCCTTAGTTTATGAGCTCCTTTGACGCCCCCGAACGATGGCGTTAAATTTGCGATACTCGCACTTCGCAGCACTCGTAATAATCTCGGTTAGGCTATCAGTCATGGCTCATGAATGATTTGATATTGTGGCAAGGGCGTGTGAATATTTACTCCATATTCTTCAATCCACCGTAAGAGTTTGCAGCAGAAGATATTAGGACACCAAGGAATAATGATAAGAAGAAAGTTTTGAATGATGAATTGCGTTAACTGCTAGTGCTTCCTTCTTTTCGTGCTGTGGTCGCTAATTTCGCTGCGGAAAACGGAATCCTTGAGACGAAATTTTCTGAAGTCTTTATCTTGAAAAAAGGGGAATACAGTGGGTAGAGCGCTTGTCTACCAAATGGAGAGCCGAGAGAGTTCGATTCCGGTAGACGCTCTTGAAAACTCTCAGCATCACCCAAGGTACCCTAAGAATTCACAGGCGACACAATGAACTAGCCACCTACACCCTGTTGTGTAAATTTCAGACGCCTTGTTGGGTTTAGTATGAGGTGAGCTAAGTATAAATTGAGCTCTACCCTCACCTATCAAACCGACGTACAGGTTGACTATTGAGGTCGGTGGTGTTACTGTAATCTCGTGGCTCCCCTGGAATCCTCCGATTCCTGGATTGGGTTTGCGAATGACGGGTCGGATTCTAGATACAGTGGTTAACTGCGAAATTATCAGTCGCTAAGGCATTAATGTGTAAAATATTCTCAATGAATAAGCATTCGCGGACGGGTGGTAGCACTCAGATGGAGTAAGGGAGCTCACGAGCCGTATTCGTAGGTACGTTTCCAAACAACTACCAAGGCTTTCTTAAAGTCACTTTTTCTCCCTCTCGTTAGTGCTCATCGTAGAAGTCAATGGCTGGGTTAAAATGGCCTAGAGAAATCAAAATAATTTAAGGTAAGTTTTATTTTGCGTTGCCTTGTTGTCAATTTGTCCCAGAATAAATCCTAAGCTTTCGGAACTATTTCATGAAACAAATACATCAATCGGCACTAAAAAATTGGAAAAAGTTTGCATTGCATTTTTGAGTCATATTATACATATACGGAAATTATTGCCTAGATTTGTACTGAATTACTACCCGTGCTGGTTTGCGTATTGTTGTAGCTCCTTCTTGCCAACTGCAGTAAATTACCGAGTTTGGGTTAGAATAACTTTCAATATACACCGTTCACATTAACCATACATATCCGACGAACATGCAACAAGATATTCAATCACACTCGCGGGAAAAATAACAAATGAAATTTCTACCCTCTAGTCTTTAGTTAATGTAGAGCAGTTCAGAAGATAATAGCAGGGCAAATAATGAGCATTTTGAGTGTTCCTGATGGCAGTTATTATACGAGGGTAGTTTGAAAGGTTCTCGAAATTATGACAAGATATCGGAGCTAGCAAATTAGTTTCTCGCGTAAACTGACTGTTTGTATAGCGCTTAAAACTTTGGTACAGCAGAAAACATACAAAATATTAATATAAAACACGTAAAAGGACACTCGAATTGATGATAGTTTTTAAATTCATAAATATATTCCTTTGCCTATTTCTGTGTGTGTGTGTGTGTGTATATATATATATATATATATATATATATATATATATATATATATATATATATATATAAAATACATATTTATTTAATTTAGTTAATTACTTTGCTATACAAACTGTTAGTTTTATATTAGGACAATTGATTACAAATAGATGGATGGTAAATGTTTAATTTTGATGCAAATAGGATAGAATTTTTGCCTAGAGTTTATTCAATATCAACGGTGGACGTCGGGTCTGGAACACCATCCAACAATTATTTTTATTTCAAAAGAAATTATCACACTGCGCTCATTGTTATCGTTGAAAATACTCGCAATGTGTCTGGGCTTCCAACCTGTCTTCGTGACCGGTTCGGCCACAATATTTGAACTCAGATCATTAATCATTATACCGCAATAACCCCGTAGGTGTTCCCATTTAATCGCTAAAATTCAATGAACTTCCAAGTAGCGCAGCTTATTTGCGGTACGTATATATTTTTAAAATTATGTAACCTTTTCTTTGGATTACTGAATCGTAATCCTTATAAAATTAATCTTATTGTTGGCCCATATATTTTCTCTGGAGGTTTCAATGCCAAACTTACTTCTTCCGTTATTCCTCGACATCTGACACAAGCCCTAAAATTTATATTACCATTGCTCCGCTCATTAAGAGTGACAGGAAATTCTTTCAGGCCGACAAAATACTCGTCCACTTCGGCTGTTAGTTCTTTGTTTAAAGAGACTCTCCGTCCACCGAGGAAAATTTTGATCTTCAAGCAGGATGTCACTCAAGTGAGAGGGTGAACCCCTTACCTCTTAGATCCCTTACAGCTGTTCACAAATTTATACTCTTTTTGGCCATGCTTGAAGTCCAAGACAATTCAAACAAAATAATGAATATAACCACCTCAATAAGACCTCAAAAGGTGAGATGAATTTTCATTCATATGCGTTTGCATAATTTGTCAAGTAAGACAAGTTTAAAACATATGATTTGAATTGAATTGAAGAGCATTAGACAGTGACTATAGTTGTCCGTTGTGCTAATCACCTCAGTTGTGAGGTTTTCTAAGATGTAAATTACCACCAACTCTCTCTCCACGCAATACAATCTAACCGTATTCATTTCAAAATTGTCCCTTTAATTTTTTCTCTTTTTAATTAATCAGTGTCATTAAGATATCTTTGTTATTATTTGATCCATCCCCACCTAGAAATCTGAATGGAAATAAAAAGTATTTTTGACCATACATGAAAGAACAAAAGAATCTCTGCAGAATTCATTACTTATATTATTTTTACTTACTGGTGTTATAAAGACATTGGGTAAAGTTAGTGGTCATGCAGAGGTGTTTCATTTAGCTAATCTTACTGCCAGAAAAATTGGAAAAATACTACTTTTTGATACTAATTGTATATAGGCTTAACATACACCCAACTAACTGAAAAGTTCTGGAAACATGTCACCCAAAATCTCAACAAATGAGACCAGTGAAGTTTCCTTGACAAACAACAAACTGCAGACCAGGATGTCTAGCATAGCTTCCCAATGGAATTCTTAAAAAAATCTCAGTTTTTGCTTGATTTTTCAGAAATTCCTGAATTCCAATGCATCAGGTATGAGTGAGTCTCTTGAGAGATACTTGCCTTAGTTTACATGCATGTCTCTTCAACTTTTTGGAACTTGCCTGAACGAAGATAAACATATTATCATGAATATTTATTCTTTTCATTCACTCTTCATAATAAAAGAATTTATTGATAGATGTTCATAGAGCATAAAATGTATTCATACTTTTCCATTGTGCATATGTCAGCTTAATCCTTGCCAAATTTTTTACACCTCATTAAGACCCATATTCTATCTCTAATTGTTTACCTAGCATATTCAATGGTTGAATGGGTGCATTTTTTCTGCCTTGCTTCTACGTTCTGAAGCCTAATTAGTGACTTCAATCAATACTAGCAAAATTTGTAACAAATACAACCATTTTCTATTCCCAATGCAGGAAAATACATTTAATAGTATGTTTCTGGCAAATTAGCTTAGTCAAAGTAATACTTGTATACCCATGACCCATAAGATGCAGGCTGGTTTCAGCATAATGCAGTGCATCTGATGGGCCAGGAAATACAATTGATCAAGTAATAATGTCCTCATTGATTAAGAAAGGAATACTGCAGGAGCCAATTGAGTTATTTTGAAGGAGTAATTGATAAAATCTAATGCAAAATTAATAGTCATCATAGAGCATTGAAATTTGCATGCAAGAGGATGCTTAAAGTATCCCTTAAAACTTTCAACTTTTTATCTAGTTTCTTCATGCTTGTTTTATACCACTTCACGCATGAATACTTCGATGGTGTTATAAATATTGGCTAAACACATAACCTTATGAAATCTTCCATTCATTCTAATTAAACTAATATTTTCTGGGTAACGATGAACAATTTTGAAGTATTTTCTACCAATCTCATTTCTATTATACATGCTTTTGAACATCGGTCACAATAAAAATGCCTGGGTATTTTATAGTAAGTAGAATCACTCCTCGGACTACAACCTTGACGTGGTGGAAGGGCTTGTGCGTTCCGATGACCCCTAGAGCTGTGCTGGCGGGAGTAATAAAAATTGCTTCTGGTAGAGTCACCCATGCCAGATAGGGCGAAGGTTAGGAGCCAGACGAAAGGCAGTCCACGCGGCGTCTGTTCCTCAGTGAGGCGGCTGCAATGGCGTCTGACCCCTGTGGGGCGGCCAGTAAGTGATGGTGTCACGTTAAAAACACTATTGAGGAAGGTAACGGGAAACCACCTCAATTATCATTCCCAAGATTAACATGATGGACTATACAGAGATTTTGAGTCCTGGCAACTACGGGGCTCGGCCCAATCGGCCGTGTGTCGTGCCCGGCAGCGGAGGAGGCAAATCTTGCGCGGTCGTCATCCCACGAAACCCCTGCAAGGGAAAACCAGCAGCAGCAGGTTAGGACAATGATGAGGATAGGGAAATTGGAGAATGTTAAGCGAGATATGGAAAGGGGAAATATCGATATTTTAGGTCTGGGCGAAGTGAGATGGAAAGATAGTGGGGATTACTGGAGTGATAATTATAGAATAATATACAGCGGTGGGGACGAGAGCCAACGAGGGGTTGCCATAGTATTAAATGAAGAGTTAGGAAGAAGCATAGTCAACATAGAGCAGGTAACGGATAGAATACTACTAGTAGAGATAAAAGCAGAACCGACGAACTTGGTTATTATTCAGGTATACATGCAACTGAGCAATCATAAGGAAGAAGAGGTCGATAGGATATACGATCAGTTAGAGGACATAATCGCGTGTGTTCCTGCAGGGAAACATTTGATAGTGATGGGGGATTGGAATGCAACTGTAGGCGAAGGAAGTGATGGTGACGAGGTCGGGGACTACGGTTTAGGCACGAGGAATGACCGCGGGGAGAAAGCAGTTGAGTTCTGCAGGAGACAGGGGTTAGTCATCACCAACACTTGGTTTAGACACCACAAAAGACGCAGGTATACATGGAAAATGCCAGGTGACTCATAAAGGTATCAGCTAGATTATGTCCTCGTTAGACACAGGTTTAGGAACCTTGTGATATATTCGCACGGCTTCCCGGGAGCGGATGCGGACTCTGACCACAATTTAGTGGTTATCAAATGTAGCGTCCGTTTCAAAAAGTTAAGGCAGGGGCGGCGAGTCAGAAAATGGAATGTAGAAGCGCTAAATGGATTGGCAAGGAAGGAGTACCACCAGGCTGTAAAGGAAATCATGGAGAACGGTAAAGAGCTAAGTACTATCGAAGAAAAATGGGAAAGTTTCAAGAAAGGGTTGTCTAAAGCCGCAAAAGACACTATTGGAACCGTTAACGCTAAAAGGACTAGGAAACCATGGATCACGGATGAGATGATTACAAAGATGGATGAGCGGCGAAAATGGAAGAATATAAATACAGAATTAGGCAAAATGAAGTACAAAGAATTGAACAATAAATTGAGGCGGGCAACAAATAAAGCAAAAGAAGCATGGTGGAAGACGCAGTGCGAGGATATGGAAAGTCTGAAGAGGAAGGGTGAAATCGGTGCGCTGTCCAGCAAAGTTAAATCTTTATCGGGAAGTAAGAAAGGGAGATCAACGATAGCAGTTAGAGATAAGGCGGGTAAGGTAATAGTTGACACAGGAAAGATCCAAGAGAGATGGAAGGAATATATAGAAGAACTCTATAGTAAAGAGATGAGACCAACAAAGTTAGACATAGAAAAGGAACATGACGTAGAGGAAGATAGCTTAGGTCCAGGCATACTAGACCATGAGATAGAAAGGGCATTAAGGGAGATGAAACTAAATAAGACCGTGGGGGTGGATAATATTCCCGCAGAACTTTAAAAAGGCTTGGGAAAATGTGGGAGGAAGAGGCTATATGGGCTGATCCGTAGTATTTATGAGGAGGGAATCTGGCCGGAAGACTTTGTGAGATCAGTTTTAGTTCCTATTCTGAAAAAGGTAAAGGCTATATCATGTGAGGACTACAGGACGATAAGTTTGATATCCCACGCAGCTAAAGTTGTTCTCAGGATCATAAACAAAAGGATAGAGAGTAGGGCAAATGATTACTTAGGGGATGATCAGTTTGGGTTTAGGAAGGGGAGAGGTACACGTGATGCCATTGCAGTAATGAGATTTTTAATCGAGAGGAATATAGAATACAACCAGGAGGTATTTGCCTGTTTCGTAGATTTCGAAAAAGCGTTTGATAGAGTGAATTGGGAAAAACTAATGAGTATTCTGCAGAAAATAGGAATAGATTGGAGGGAAAGGAGGTTAATCCACAACCTGTACATGTCTCAGACTGCTCAGGTATGAGTGGGGAACGGGGAGTCAGGTTGGGCAGTATTAGGAAGAGGTGTAAGGCAGGGTTGCCCATTATCACCGTTGCTGTTCAACCTGTATGCAGAGGAAATGATTAAAGAGGCATAGGAAGAACTGAAGGTAGGAATGAAGGTGGGCGGGGAATTCATAAAATCAGTTAGGTTTGCTGATGACCAAGCTTTAGTTTGTCAGTCAGCCAAGGGGCTGCAAGCATTGCTTAGTGAATTGGAAATTCAGTGCGACAGGTATGGGATGAGAATCAATATTAATAAAACAAAGGTTATGCGATTTTCTAGAAAGAAAAAGGCTAAGCTCAACATTAAAGTAGGAGGGCAAAAACTAGAGCAGGTAGAACAGTTTACGTATCTCGGAAGTGTTTTGGACCAACACGGTCAAAGTAGTAAGGACATAAGGAGAAGAATTGCGCTAGGCAAATAGGCTTTCACAAGGAGGAGGGAGTTGATGACGGAGACGTTGAGTAAGGATGTTAAGAAAAGACTCGTAAAAACTTTGATATGAAGCGTAGCTATGTACGGCCCGGAAACGTGGTCATTGAAGCAGGAGGATAGACGTATACTGGAGGCTTTCGAAATGTGGGTGTGGAGAAGAAGAAATGGACAGAGAAGAAAACAAACAAGGAAGTACTTGGTATGGTGGGCGAAGAGAGGGGTTTGTTGGGAGAAATCCTATGGAGGCAGGAAAAGTGGATGAAGGGGGTATTGACCGGCAGCGGGATGATGAAGACTGTAATTGAGGGGAGAATGTTAGGCAAACAAGGAAAGGGAAGGAACAGGATAGGGATGTTGGACGGGATGAAGGGAGGAAGAAAGTACTCAGAGCTGAAGAGGGACTTGATGTAGAGTAGGAGGTTGTGTTTTGCTAGGGGCCACAAACTATTTGATTAGTAATTACGTCCATCCAAAAACCTACCTTAACCGGTAGATTACCTAATAATAATAATAGAAGGAATAATGAATGTATGCTGCTTAAATTGATGTCGTCTATGAGTTGAATGCAAATGCTAATTCTGAAAGGAGATTGCAGTCACCACTGCAGAGATGAGGTTCAGCAACATCAAGTAGTATCTATAGCAAATAGGCTGTAAAAGATAAGAAGTGTACAATTTTAATGTGGGCCATCTACTTATTTCATCTCACAGGATAATGATTTTTTAAGTTAGATACAGAGTACATATTAAAAATACTTAGTGTACTTAAAATGCATCCAGAGGGGGAAAGTTTGTACACCTTGGCATGGTACTTCCACATATAGACACAAACTAAACTCTTACATTTCTTACTCCTTATGCTAATGGCAGTAAAAATAATAATTTTGTAAGAGAAGTTAAAGGAAGTGCAAAAATATATTGAAGATAAGATCCACGTTTTTTCAAATTTTATATAATGTTCTTCATATATAATGATTAACAGAACAGGGGTTGGTAGCCCAGCATTTTGTTATTGCCCATAGCCAGATGGATATAGAAAATCAAAAATGTATGAGCTCTTAGGTACCCGTTGAGATAGAAACTGATGCACAACAATTTACAGTAGTTTTTTCCTGTAAAATAAACTTTGAAACAATTTTCCACTTTACTCTTGATTACTTCTACTGAAGACTCAAACTCAAAACTCCAACCAATATTTAGACTCAAAAACCTAGATAATTAAAATTGAACTATTTCAAGTTTTGCGTCATAGTACCACCAACCATAGTTTTCAACCCGAAGGTTGGTTTGATAGGCAATAATAGAGCTCCCTAGTACAAAGCCAAATGGCATGTGAAATTCAGACAATTGGTTATAGGGCATGTGCTGCCTTTGGTTTCCCAGAAAATCTGGTGCCAAAAAATTAACAGGTTTGTGTAAAGCTGAGGGTACCCGAAGGTGTCACCCAGAATACAGCCCAAGTTCCTCCAGTATTAAAACTAAGGCTCCACCCACAAAACTACCATGCCCACTATTAGAGTAAAACCAAAGTCAACAAATCAATAATATGTTATCAAATTTTCTAATGTCCTCAAATTTAGGAAATTTTAACACTGAAATGTTTGAAAAAATAATATTAAATGCAGAAGCTTAAGATTCCATTCAAGGCTCTTTGTAGATAGGCATGATGGAACTCATTACATTTGGTACAGAATGTGAATGATAGAAGATATGATGGTTTAGATTTGCCATTCACCTAGAAAGCTACTCTCTATACCTAAATCTATAGCCATAGGCGCAATATCCTGATGATGATATTTGTAATCACAAATGTATATGGCATGTATGAAATCAGGGTAAACTGAATCATTCAGGCAATACCTATTTGATAAATAAAGGGCACATTAGCAAACTTAAATAGTCTAGGCAAGAGAATTCACAAGATATCAGCAAACATTAACATAAAAAAGTGCTGAAATCAAGAATTCATGTAGAGGTTTCCTGCCCGAGTAAAATTTCAAAAGGAACAATTCGTAATAATTTAGTTTTCAAGTCTTGCATGTTTAACTTTAAAAAGCTTTTTTTTTAAGAAAAGAAAAATTTAAAAAGTAATTCCAGTAAACTTTTGGCTATAGATTTATCTGAATTTCACACTCCCCCGAGAAGCTAATCATGTAAATTGAGAATACTGATTGATTAAAATTAATGATCTGCAGTACTTAATGAAATGTCTACAATGAAACGTGAATTTTATGATTTCTCTTAGTACAATTTTTCTTATTTTCAACTTTGAGTGCCTATTGAGATAATCAAAGTATCATATTATGGTCTCATCTCTTTATACTCTAAAGATGCAGACTCATACAATTATTTAAACTAATGCTACATACTTATGCTAAAATTAAATTTTTAATAAACGTTTTTATTAATTTATCAGAAACAATGTTAACTATTCATTCATGACAACATATTATCAAAACAAATAAATTCATATGCACAAAATCTAGGCTTCAAAAATGAAAACTGTGTACAAAATTGGGTGCAACACAACTCCTTAAGGTTATGACAAAGGATTAATTCCATTGTTTTATTTTTTTGTAGAGGTAATCAAGTTAACATACAAATTTTCAAGGATAGAGTATATTAAGATTTCACATGGGTCTCAAAATATAACTTTCTATTGTCTTAAAACCACTTTAATGAAAATTACAGCGACACAACTTACATAACCACAAACAATTCTGGTAGAATCTATGTTATAGAATATTATTTTAAGCCTCATGGAACTAAACCACTAATAATCTTTCAATCAGGTCTTATCTTGGAAGTGTCCTCATTTTGCTAGAGCAGTACAGTGTTCAGATATACTACAACTAGCTCTCTTATGCCATGAATTGATTGGGCCACTACTACAGTACAACTACGATATCATTTCTAGTGATCAATTTAGAGCTAGTCATTGAAAAGCAACAAAATAATTTTTATACTATCACATAATATGCACCAAGATATCTTGATATATATCTTTTACAATATTCTGTTTCATCCTGAGATACATGGTTAATATACACTGGCCCAATCAAATATTTTTTCATACATTCCATTGTAACATCAACTTTTAAAGGTTCATCTTCACAATTAATAAATATCTTTTCCATTTACAAACACAATTCTCTTTACACTTCTAATCTCATTGTATACTATACAGCAAGTGGGGATGATATAGATATTCAGCTGATAAAACTGACCTACAATATCATACAATTTGGAAGATAGACCTCACTGTACCTAGGACAGTACATAAACTCTTCATTGTGCTGCAAGAATCATACACGAATCAACAGGCACAAACACCCATATATAAATACTACTCACAAAATTAAAGGTAATAGTAAATAGAATGATTCATAATGAAAAATAGAAGTAAAAGTACTTACTCAGATAAAAAATGAAATGCAATAGATCCCTGATCAAGTGACCTCCAACATGACGAGATCATTACAATATTTTTACCCATTATTTATAATGATACGTTACTTAACTGGAATTCTAATAAGCTTCAGTATCTTTTTCAGTGGATTGTTGATACATATATAAAAAAATTTTTTGTTGAAGAAACAGCTTGATGAGGCCTTTTTTATAGTCTTAATAATATTCATTAAATGTTCACACTACTTCAGTGGCTTAAACGGCTCATTTCATAGAAAAATTTCAATAACAAATAACAACTGAATAAATGAAAAAATGGTAAGAAAGTTATATCAATTAAGAAATTAATAGCTTTAATTGGGAAATTAAAAGAAAACATGGCATATCTTTATTATGTATTATGATATTATTTTCTAAATATTATTCATCCCAGATTAAAAACTGAGAGATTCTTTATAACACCCTAATTTTGGTACCTAAGTGAAATGGAACATGACTGAACTTTTAGCCAAAGTAAAACGTGTAAGCAGGTCATCCCAAGTGGCAACGGTTAGTATTTATAAATCCTTTAATACTTATATATTGGCGGTCACTTTCCAAGGGAAATACTGAGATTTTCTAAGTAGCAGTTCAGAGGAAATGCAATACTTTCAATAAAAGAGCTCACAGGGAACGAGCAAATACTAAAGCTAATTTTCTTTTTATTTGTTTACTTATTCCTTTGTAAATTTCATAAATCTTTTCTTAAAACAAATGCCCTCGTCTTGTTCCCTTTATTTAAAGGCAGTCTTGAAAAAGCTTGCTTCCATGCAAATATGTCAGGCAAAAATGGTCATATTCCCATTTTCCATGGGTTATTTCTATCAAACCTAAGTATTAATGGAATTATTAGCATACCATTTTCAGTTCAAATATTTTGCTAAATAAAATACAATTTGAGGAGGCCTGTTTTAGAATGTTTTGCCATGCTTGAAAAGATTTGTTTTTTTTTTGGAAGAATGGCCACTCTGACGTGCTGCTATAAATAAGGTAAATAACCAACCAATAACAAAGTGTTCTTTTACTTAGGATGTGATAGTAAAATTATGATTCTTACACAAAATTATCAATATAAAAATTATAAAATATTACAACAGACAGTAACATACTTACTCCATCAGTTCCAAGTTAACTACAGTCATGCACATATATTTTCAACAAATACATTGCAAGGAAGCATTTTTTTGGGAAGGAAGCAAAAATCAGATATGACTAGCTCAATGGTAAGAATATCAACAGTCAGACCAAAACTCGCAACCAAAATTATTTTATAGGTGCAGGAATATAACCAGCACATAAGCTAATCAAACCTTCAAAAATAATTAATGACACTAACTTCAGAGTAGTTGGAATGTCAAAAGGCTCCAGACCTACCATGTTAAGTAATAATATTATTTCAAAGAAATTGAAATCTAAAATGTATGGAATGAAATGGTTTATTAGAGTTTCACAAACAATGGCATCATTTGTACTGGTAGAGAACAAAATTTGAGTAAAAACCTTCCATGGCAAAAGACAGCTCTTTAATATTCTTTTATTTGAGGCTTACCATGTCATCTTCAGCTATGAAATGTTCATCAATATATCTCATCCTGCAAAGTAATTTTATTACAAAGATATCTGCCTTTACCATCTTTGTTCAAGGTTGGTCTTTTTCTTTAATAATAGCCATTGATTTAAAAAAATTGAAACTCACTCTAGAACTTTTAACATGTGACTCATATGATTCTGATTTGCTAGTGTTGTGGTGAATTCGTGTAGTTCCTCATATTAATTTATAAGTTAAAATGTCTATAAGTACTTAACAATGGTTATAATAAATTTTTAAACATTTCAACAAACACATTATATGGCATTAGTACTTAATAATTACAACTGAGTCATATATATTATATTTATGTAGCACCGACTGGTCTTTCCAGCAAACAGATGAGGCCATGCCTTCATAACAGTTTACCAATTATGTGGCATGCTTTTTTATTTTTAGTTTCTTTCTTATTTTAGACCAGGTAACTCACACCAGCAGAACATGATAATCTAAATTTAATCACATAGCCAACCTTTCAATACCTCAGTGTGGCATAGTTAGATAAACCATGTTCTGTGTCAGAACTTTTTATGATAATAATTTAATCAATTTTCAATAAAATAATTAAAAATGTCACATGTACTCTAAAACACTCATTCTCACAGTTCACTGCCACTTCTGAGAAATTATTAACTTCTCAAGAGTGATTTAAGTTCGGATCAGGATGAAAACATCCACACGGTAAACAAAAACTCAATGAAGACAACACGACAACAGGCATATAAAATAGATACGGAAGTATTTTTGCTAACAAATTATTTGCCACACAAATGTGTATTTAGTCCATGCCATTTGCAACTATGCTTTCCTCACTTCCTACAATGATGCGCACAACGGTGCACGACCAGTGCGAAACCAATCACAGCATACTTGCTTTTCATAATACTTTTTAGAGGTTGGGATCAACTATATTAATTACTATTGCATATAAGTTTATATTTTCCTATTCAAAAGACTGATTGTTGTAACAAACAGCCCAAATCACTTTCTTAGTGAGTAGTATATTTCAAGATGGAAGGTTATACCACCTAGTCATGAATAAACATGATCCCAATCCCTTTTTGTCTAATGTCCAAAGAAGACCAGTGTGGGTTAAACTATTGATGCCCAACTTAAGAATCAATGAAGCTCAAACACCACCCTTGTGTGTGAAACTTGTATGCACTGAGCAAGTATACATAGGAAAGCTTGTATACAGCTCTACCAAACTGGATAACTTTGCTCTAAGTAGCTCAATCAAATGATTGGCTATTAGTGATCATAAAAATAATGCAGAGCAAACATCCACTTGGTAACTGGAAGAGCCCAATACTATTTGCTCCAGCAGATAGCCTTTTAGTATATGCTCATTAGCTTGCCAATTGGCTTATAAGCTCCAGCAATTTTCATTTGTTATTATGATACGAAAAATTTAATTATTGAGAATTGTGCTCTTTTTGTTTCAGTACTATCAAAACATTTCCAACGATTTTTCTGTAGGTATACAAGCAAAATTGAAATAGGCATGCTGTTACAAATATAACTACATTTCATTCTCAGTACTAATATTAAAATCAATCAACAAATGAAGCCACAATGCTAAAAATGCATAAACCTTGCTATAAATGTCCACTGTTCATTTGTGCAAATATTTGGATCACTTCCCCCATACTTGAAAACAGCCAAATATATATTAATCAATCAATAAAAAAGGCTAAAATAAAACATTATAATTATCATTGGCATTTCTGAGCATCAGTTAATTCTTAACATTCATAGTGACAAATTCATAAAAGAATTCTTATTTGAATACATAATATGCTGATATTTAAATTACATAGCATTAGTAACTGGAAATTCAACAATAGAAATTAAAGAGTTTACAATAAATTTGAAATATAAGCACTATAAATCAAGACTTTGGTATTGTGTCAGAAATACAGCAGATCAATTAGTGCAAAAATTATTCCGTCAAATATTCAGATCAACCAGGGCAACTGCTCCAGCTACCAATGCAAAATAATAACTCAGGAGAAAATTTTTTGCATGACCGTGGGAGGTAGATTTTAACATTATGATACTTTTGTAACTCTTACTAAAGAATCAATCGAACTCTTCACCAGTAAAATAAATATTAGATAGGAATAATAATCTTAAGAAAAATGAATTGCATAAAAGTAACACTTCCAAACTCAGAATAATTCATGATATTAAAAAATAATTCCATAAATCTTTCAAGTTATACGTTGACAAGAATGAAAGTTAGAATCATAAGGGAGCTCTCATGCAAGAATTTTCTACCAGTGGATGGGAATCACATATAGCCTCAAGAGTTTGTGAAACATTAACTGCAGGATTTATTTGAAGTCTATTTTCCTGCACAACACGTTGAATAACTGGCCCTGTATGATGCTTTCTTGATTAACTCTCAGCAATATAGTCAAGGACACAATCATAATGGAACAGATTTCCAGGTCAGAAAAGTTGCTATCTCACTAATGTTTTGTTTGCTCTATAAACCACACCATATTCCATTGCAGAGCCTGCAAGGTAATACACAATCCACAGACCATTTCAACTGCATTACCTCATGGATGTGTTTTACCACTCCAATAAAAAAAATAATTAACGCTTTCATAGGCCATATCCTCAGCCAAATATTTTTTTCTCTTCTTTCACCCAATTACCTGTGCAAACATCACAGTCCCCTGGGATTTTTTTTCCAGCTAAAGGAAGAGCATTAAAGCTTGAGAACCCACATGGTACTACTACAAGAACCAGTCCAGTTCTGTTTGTGGAAATTCAAAATAGCACATCCTCTTCCTCAACTCCTAGAACTATGAAATACTTTTTCCATTCAGCACACCCATGTTATTTAAAAAAGCCTAGATAATAGACCTGGTGCTGTCCCCTAAAGAAAGATTATGACACAATGGCTCCATACACCTCCGCCCTCTCACAGCTGGTACCACTTCTTGTCCTTATATTTGAGCATCACCTGGTGAGCTGAGTGTGAGAAATTCTCAGCCTCATTCATCATCCTCTGGGATCTTTCCTCCAAGAGGCCCAGTTTCTCCCCTCTCTCTACAACTGCTTGATGAGCCCTCCATACTTCCCCACTCACGCTCCCTGCCCTTACGTTCAACTGCTCCATCTGGCTAGGTGCAGTGCTTGGAGAGGAGGGATTCCTCCCTTCAATCGATGATGAGGCTCCCGAGGAAGAACTGGGAGGAGTCGATGAGGATGGATTTGTTCCTGATATACTGGTGGCACAGGGTCCTGGTATGTGCCGTGCAACACTCCTCGATGCTCTCCCACTGGCCTCACCAACTATATGATAAAAGGTTTCGCAAAAGTTATTGAGTGTATGGATCTAAGAACTAATACCTCTCATGCCCTCTGTCATATCTGTTACACTTTGAACTTTTTAATTATGAACGATTCCAGCTTGTAGTTGATTTTAAAGTAAGCCTTGTATGAACTTGAATTTCAAAAAATAAAAAGAAACTAATTCTTATGGCATGATTTTGTCTTTTTCATGACAATAAATTGGTATGGGGCAAATTAATCAGTAAAACTATTATCCCCCAATAACATCACATGGCCAGATTAGTTTCTCTTGGCCGACTATTAACAAAAATTATGAATGTTCCTTATTTTTTTTTTAAAGAAGATAATTTTAAAAGAAAACAAGGCCTCATTATAGACTTAAACAATTCTCACTGGAAAGAATTTTTAGTTTCCTCAAACAAAATGGCCATATTTTAGTTGATAAAAAGCAATTACTTTATCATGTATCCGGAATTTTACTAAAATAATTTTCAATTTTAATGTTATTTGGCAAATAATGGAAGTTTTCATTTCTTATTGAACAACAAAATATTGCATGAATGAATCATACATCTCTAATCATGATATTGCTGCTATTCCTTAAAAGCTGCAGTGATTGATGAAATGAATGCTTTCATAAACAGCCAATTATGAAACATTATAATATTCTAATTTTGGAGTATAGCTTAGAAGAGTCATCCCTGTTTGACATATTTACCACCAAAAAAGAAAAAAGACTAACAAATAAGCACAATAATTCTTCATATGTATTGCAGAAAGGCTACCACAGAACACGAAAGGCAACCAACTTATACATAAATTGGCCAAAAATGTGATAATTTCAGCAATGACAATGACCAAAATTTGAACAGCATCAAATGGTGTCATCTATCACTGGTAGACAAAAATGGATAAAAAAGTGATGCACATATTTTCAGAATCATCAATAAAAAACCAAAATGATTGATTTATTACATAAAACTTTCATAAAAAGTTAACAGGAACAACAATAAGTTATTATAAAACAGGTAAACTCTAAGTGGATGACATATAATAGTGTAAATAAATACTTGGATGATACCACATTTTCTTATCTTCCCTGTGTAATTCTTTTACTCTTTCATTACAACCATACTTAATACTTTTAGTTTTAGCTGTGACTATTGACATTTTCCTAACTGATATGGAAAAAGTAATAATCCCCAGAGTGCAATATTAATACAAAAACCATTGACATTTTTATTCTCCTTAACAATGACTTTTACCCATTTGAATTTTATGGGGTACCCTGATTCGCTCCATGCATGCACCAAGATGTGAATCATGCTTTCCTTGTTGCTCTTTGATGGTTTTGCTAGCAAACATTGATTGATATCCATGTCTCTCCAGGATAGGATTTCCCACAAGAGCAAGAAACTTCACATGTTCCTTAGTATCACTGCTGTAGAATTCTGCCCTTCAGCCTAGGGCAGGGGTGGCAAAACTATTGCATATATGACCAAAGTGGCACGCAGAGCTCGGAGGATGCTATGGGCAAGTCCGCAGTGATCACTTGATAATTCGACATGCAAGTCCAGAGTATTATCTTATTAAACATGTGAATATTGGCACTCAATCGCCTAAAGGTACACCATCCTTAGCCTAAGGGGTAAGTACAGGCACTGTTTTACGTTGTTGAATCTCATGAAAATACTATGTTTATTCAGGATTTAGGCGATATTTTCTGTGATTCCCAAATTAATATAGTCTGATCTAACTTTTTGGATATGGCTCTGTATCCTCATCTGACTCATCATTATTTATGACTGATTGTTGGCCTCTTTTTTTCTCATTTCATGGTCTATTTTTGGGCCATGTATTTTCAGCAGCCATTTCTTTTTAGAACTACAACTAGGTGTTTCTTCTCAATGGTAAATAAATTGTCATCCGGCATGCCAAGGGCACAATGTATCAATGCCTCTACTAGTGAATAGTCTACACGTGGAATACCACAAGAGGTGAGTCATTTTGATCATGTTAGCTGATCCTTGGAAAGGAGCATTGGGTAAAAGTGAAACAATATAAAAAAACAAGAATACCACTATTGTTGATGGTGAGGTTTTTTAGTGGTTGATAAAATTGATGGAATTCTTCAGAAAACACATGTTTTCCCAACATGAAGTAACAGTGACTCCACTACACACATGGCCAGTTGGTAGGTAGGCGCAAGATTCTGACTCACCTCTGGCCAGAGCGGTACTCCCTTTCTGTTAATTTTTGATGACCTATACAACCTTGTGTCTTGATTGTGGATGGGAGGGAATCTCCTGCAGGGATTCATGATTTTTTGATAATGGCCATGGTGTAACATTCTGTTCCTATTATCAGATCAGTGCCCAGATTCCTGTAGATTGGACCCTAAAAAATGTGCACACTTTTCTTTCATAGTTCTCTTTTGTGATTAGAAAGGTAGCATTTCCTTTGTCCATGGGTAATGTGGGATCTTTGATTCCAAATTGGCAGCTTTTCATTCAAACTCATCACCATAATAAGTGCCCTAGTTAAGGCTTTGGCTGAACTCAAGAAGTTCATAAACTGTGGTAGTTTATAATGAACTGACACTTTGAAACAGGAAATTCTGAAGGAATAATTGGTGGAAACTGATAGGTTTTCTCGGTCAGCTGTTTCAAAAAGGATGCTACCAATTAATAATTAGGAAATGTTCTTTTAGTTTGCTGAAGGAACCATTCCTCTTTTCAACACAGAGATGAGCAGATATAAGCGCCCTTCAGAAAAATCACAGGAATAGCTATTTGGAGGATGGGAGAAGATGCTGCCAAGGTGTAACTGCTCTCGGCAGTGGTAATTATATACCAACATTCCAAAGAAAGTCAGGGCTAAATAATAAATGAAAAAGAAAAACTTTGTTCCAATCCACCACTTTATTTCAGGTTTTCGAAGCTACTATTAAGAAGCTACGGCATCTACCTCAGGTACCTGAGGATGATGCCGTAGCGTCGAAACTAGTCGTACCTGAAATAAAGTGGTGGATTGGAACAAAGTTTTTCTTTTTCATTTATTAAAATGAACTTCCACAAAGTTGAGGCTGAAACTATTGAGATAATAAAGTCAGGGCTTTTAATTTCTTTTGGTACAATAAAATTTATATTAAATATTTTTAATCTGACTTACATAATTCTTCCCTGTCAAGGGTTCGGATTCCTCCACCAAAGAGCCCTTTAAAGAAACTTTCTTTTGGAGCTTCAGGCATTTCTTCAGTCATGAATAGCTCAGCTACCATCTCAGGCATGCTTGCACTATTTCAATTAAAAAATGTTGAATTAATCATATGTCAAACATTTTATTACCACTTCAAATTTGTGATTCACAGATTGAACTAAACTTAATTTTAACCTAACCTACTACATCAACCTTATTAATTTCTATAAAAGAAGGCAAGATTTTGTCCTTATATACTTTTCAATATTCTGGGATAGTAGCCATTCTCCTTGAACAGATTTACCAATTATGCCAATGTTGGCAGACAATTTTGACAACCCAGTGTACTGCAGAGAATGATGCAAATGAAATGGTATAACAGAATAAAAAATTAAGAAGTACTTCCAAAAGTTGGTAAAGAGAGAAGCTTATAGTAGGAGAAACTTACAAGTAGAAGAGGGAAAATAATTGGACTCATCATGAGGAAGATAATAAGATACTGAAGATCACAATCGAAGGAAGGGGAAAAATAACAAAGGAAGGCTTAGGATTAACTTTACAGAAATAAGCAATGGAAAATGTTGGTGCAAGGAACTATGAGTGAAGAATGGTAGGATATAGATTGGAAAGCTTTTTCTCACAGATTCTTGTATTGACAACCTATGATAATGAATATTGAAGTAACCTGGATTAAAAATCTATTAAACTTTTGGACTGATGGGATCAATGGTGGATTCCATAATCCCAGCTAACCAAAAAAAAGAAATTGGATGACAATTATTTTCTAACCACAGGCAGCCTATTTCAGTTGTACCATAAATTATAATGACTGGCATCTCAGATATATGATCACTGACAATATTTTGGCTATTTAACAGAGGTGATAGATCTACCTTATAGCCTATAAAGAAAAACTTAATCAATGATATTTTCAACTATAATATCTATAATTTGGCAGGTTAATTATTTTAAAAGTAAGTTGCCACTCAGTTTTGAACAAATTACATTTTATTTTACCTCAAAAACATAAACTCTTACTTTACTAACTATCTTTACTACCATGATCCCATTCCTGTGATGCATGTGATCAACTTTCCTTGCAACTGGGTAGCTTTTTAATGCAATGAAAAACATTTAGAATTACTTGAATAAACTTGAAGGTAATTTCACACTTCTATTAATGTGTAATAAATATGAAAAATAACAAGTTAAAAAAATGCATTAAATTACCATGATTATTAATTTATTGGATATTTACTGTCCATCACATGCACATAATAATCAGTATGAAAACTTACCAAAACTCAGATGAAACTGTGAACTGTTGCACTTCTGAAGGAGAGCAGATATAAAGACCATGACCACGATTGCTAAAGCAAAATGTCCGTGCTATCCTGTATTCAAGAAATGTCCCCAAGACCAAACAGGAAAAACTTTAGTAGTCAAATAATGTAAATGCCTAAGAACATACTTTAATACAGTAGATATCAAATGAAGTTCTATAGGCCATAGTTTGCATGTGACAGTTTCTTGATTGAAATTTATCATGTGACAATCACAGCATGAACAAATTTTATCCAATAAAACATAAAAATTGTATACCCTTCTGTTATAGTGACCGATTGATTAACGAGGTGTACAATGTGTACAGAATGAATTTGACTTGTGTTAAGACAGTATGAGCACACAGAAGGGGTTTCAGAATTTTCAATATCAAGTTGTTAAAGAAGAATTAAAACTTAGTCAAAGCATATTTTGAAATACAAATATGTAATGCATATGTATATATGATTTTTAAAGTTTTATAAACAGTTTACTTGTCACAGTCACATAATTTTAAGGAATGGGTGATCTATGAAAAAATATGATGCACTCCAAAAAGCAAGTCTGCCTTTAAGGAAAGGATGCAATGATAAGATTAAACATAGTTGCGGGGACAAGCACAGAGGTTGATGAATAATAAGCAAGAAAAAGATTATTTTAGGCATTGCATAGCTGCAACCATCTCGTGCGCTTGTCAGACATCAATAGCTATTTGGCTGGAAGCTTCATTGATTAAAGCCATGATGGTGCAATCATGATTTGAAAAATATATAGATGGGAAATTATGCTCTTTTATAAAGCTATGACAAAAATTCCACAATCCATTTTCAGCACCAGTTGCCATTCCGGGAACCAAAATGAGGTCATCTGTCTTTAGCAAGGTTGAACTAAGATATTAAAAATGAATAAAACAAAAATTTCAATTTTCCATTCCTATCTGTTTCATGCAAAAGCTGAGTAATACAATTAATTAAGTATTCTTTATGACTACAGTAATCCACATCATATATGTAAAAATATCTCCAAAATTTATACCTATTGAAGCTGACAAGTTATATCTAAGAAATAAAATGAGCAATTTCCCAGCTATTACATCCATCTGGCTGACTTACAAAGCCTGCTGAATTTAATCTATAACAGTTAACTTAGATCTATTTAAATTATTATTGAGAACTGTAATTACAAAGATAATTACAATAATGCCTAAAACATCATGAGTGTGCAACATCATTTAAAGAAAAACATCAATTAAGAACCACACACAATATGACACACTTGTTGAACTATGCATGGATTTTGAAAAAAAATATGTAATTACAAAAATTACGTATTACTCTGAATGATTTTTGTGGAGTTTGTACATGATTTAAAATGTTGTCTTGTTGGTGTATTCAATGTTAAACAGTCACTAATACCACAATTATTAGTCCATATTTCATAATTGAAATTAATTCCTGCAAAGGATCCATGTGAATAAATTTTCCTTATATTTTATAAATGAATGGATATAAGTGTAAATTGTACACAGGAGTGATATAAAATATAGGACTCTCAAGTTAAGTTTTGATCTGGTTAGATACTCCCACAAAAATCTCTCAGCTAAAAGAAAAAGAAAGCACATTATCAAAGACATTAGAACTGCATACATCTATAAAGGGAGTGAAATTGACAGGAGAGAAATTTACCATCAGACAAATCATTTTAAAGTAAAGATCAGTTACATTTTAAAGATTTACATCAACCAACTAAGGAAATCCTAAGAGTAAATTATTCATTAGCTGAAAATCAACAAAAGTTATTGAGTTAAAATGAATTCATGTTTTATAAATTTGCGGCCAAATTGCTATTTATATTAGAGTGCTAATGAAAAATAACAAATTGACTGGGGCATTTTACCATTATGTACACCTTTGAAAATATTTTGCAAAATGTTAGGAAACAAGCAATGCGTGTAGGCAAAGTGTTTTGATTGAAAGGATGCAATAATAAAGTGAATGCCACATATCAGACTGCATTCTAGAATAGCATGATTGATAAATATAAAATTTTCATGACCAAAATTTAAATTGGAAGGATGCAATTTTAAAAGGTGTTGATTTGTCAAGGTCACCAGGATGATAGACTGCAAACTTGAATTAAAAAGTTGAGAATTATTTATGTAAGGAGAAATATTGTATTTATAAGATGAATATTAAGTTTTCATTAATTTTAGGTGGAAAAATTATTGTGTGTTTATTCAACCTATGTATACAGAGTTAAATTTATTCTAATTTCCTATTTTCGCAAAGAAACTTCGGTATCTATGAAATTCATTATTCTTATTGTAACCGCAATCCTACTATAGTACAGGGTAAGTAGCACTAATGTTAAACTACATCGACCATATCTGTAAAAAGAACTTTCCTTGTTGTAAAACTGCGGAAATAGATTGGATTTACACAATACACAAGTACCCACTTTTTGGTAGTTCAAATTAATTTGTAAAAAGGTATTTGAAATTCCGTTAACAAGAGCCCATCTTGGTGTAAAAACAAGTACGAATTGGCTCATAAAAATTTGTATCATTTACGTAAAATAGAACATTTAATCTCTAATTTATCATTAATGTTAAAACATAAACTTAAAACAATATTTCTACATGTTTATATTTGACATTACACCTTTTTAAATCGTATCAATGCTTTCAAGCACAAGTACTCATACATAAATTTTCACTTTTGGATTTTTCCCCTACCTCATGTTAGATAGATCTCCATATCTTCCCTCATGCCTTATTGCTATGCCAACCATAGACTTAAATTTCCTTCATTCCTCCCCTCTCTCTCTTCCTAATTTCACTTTCTTCTCCCTATCAGCTCCTTTCATTATACAGCATGAAATAGGCTAACTTTGACAATTTAACTATTGGCTATTGTGATTTAACTGGTATCTGTCTCAAACCTCCTCTTTTGAAAATGTATTTTTTTTGCGCTGGGATGTTTTTCATGTTCCGACAAATAGGGAAATATAGGTCCCCTCCAGACATAACATTCTCATTGCTGTCCTGATCATTCATATAAGGTTTTGTAAAAAGGCTAAACAGAGACATTCCTCTGGGGATATATGAATTTCATAGAAATTTACTTACTTGTATCCCTTAGCTTTGTCATTACTTAATCAAAGCCTCAATATTTAAGGTTTTCCCTCAACACAAACATTATTATTTGTCTTAGGGAACTTTAAAGTCGAGACACAAAATGTGGAAGGCTATTGGAATGTTGAAGGGAAAAAGGGATAAAATATCTGAAATACATTGTATAAGGTGTGAAAAACTACAACTGCCCCTTGATACAGTTTTGTTACAGTTACTATGAATATCCTTGAATAAAATTATTTCTGTGCTTAAAATTTTTTTCAAACCTACTCTCTATTACAGTTTGAAGAGAAGTCTAATGGAATGTGTGGCAAAAAAGTACCAGAAGCTAGTTTACATAAATATTTTAAACCTTGAGATAATATTTTGACATAATTTTTAACCACAGATAATGAAAAACATAAATTAGTTGAAGATATTGATCAAAATCAAATCATGAGACTTGATGGACATATTTTTGCATCTTGAATAATGCCTCATAGATTAGTGAGTTTCTTAAGGAGCTAAATAATAACTATTTCCTTTCAACGCCAGAAATGGAGGTAAATACAACTTCAGCAATATTCAATTACAATTCCAATTCTGAAAACCAATTATCCCAAAATGGCAATAGTATTTTACTCTTTCACAGAATGATAAATTTTCTCCATCAGTTAAATATAAAGTGTAGGGCTATCAGTCAGAGAAGTAGTACTTCCAATTATTGCCAAGCATGTCTTTCTTGGATAACTGAGCAAGTAATTAGTGAGTTTAAATAAATGAATAATTATATTATTACGATTTTGGCTAAATAATGACTTATTTCACATTTAGAATATTACTACAAATATCACTGATATATCAGTTATGACTACCATAAACCATTCTGTCGAAATTTGAATTTTATGTTGAAAAAAATACTAAGAAGGATCACTCAAAAGTTCTTGCAAATAATTATAGGGCAAAGTAGAGTTTCAGAAAGCAGGGCTTTGGATGGATAGCAATGGTGATGACTCAAAGTCATATGAATAATAATAATAATAATATCTTTATTCATCCAATCAATGCGTTAAACATTATAATATTGCATGGACCAATTAAAAGTAAAGCAGGTACTGCTGTTACTTTATTATTGGACTCTATCACATATAAGATCCTTTACTATGCTTTATGAGTGAAAAATATATTTATTTCTGGAATGTGCCATTTTTCATGCAACAAGCAGATGACATGTCCTATGTTCCGTTCTGTAGTAAAAACATCACAGCAAATAATTTAATAACTATTTCACTGTGTTTTAAATAGTATAAATTTTTCAGGGTCATTGTAAATTGATAACTTATTTTCCTCAAGGAATTTTCAGATATTCTAAGAACCCATAAATTTATTATGCTAGGAATGAAAAAAAGGTATGAGAATGATGAACATAGGTAATTAAATGAGAAAATAAATTTTAATGATGCAAAAGATAGTAGAATTGTATGTTGGTCCAATACCCAAAATTTGTGTTGTTTTTATGATCATATGGCAATGCCAAAGCATTTTTATTTTTTATTCTATATTTTTAAACCATAAATGGCAATATCTGGACAAAAACAATTAACTAGTAGTTTTGTAGTAGTCTCCACCAGGCTACATATTTTATCTGAAAGTGCA
The DNA here is from genome assembly GCF_022747635.1 of Hetaerina americana. Classification (NCBI taxonomy): domain Eukaryota; kingdom Metazoa; phylum Arthropoda; class Insecta; order Odonata; family Calopterygidae; genus Hetaerina; species Hetaerina americana. Next base: position 92,788,871 of record NW_027286069.1, read on the forward strand.
AATTTCATAAATGGAACACAATAACAAAATGTATAGTTTAGTAGTTTTCATGTCACTTTACCAATGCTTCTAATGGTATGCTAATCAGAAATGACATATCTTACAGATTATTGTCTAGTCAGACGATAACTTTCAGTGTATGCATGCTTAGTAAAGCAAAGCCTGAAAACTAAAACAAGAAATCCAGGTGATCTGCACAATCAATGAAAGAAAATGTGAGTCAAATGCTGTGATTTTGGAATTATTTTTAACAGAATGTTTATGATTTTGTAGCTTGTAGCAAGTTCTTAGTTCGGTTAAACTTGTGTTAGTAATTTTATGTTTGCTGTTGTTATCGTTTAATTACCATACATGTATTTTTATTGTATTTGATTTTGACAAAACCCATGCAAATATTAAATTTGTCATTAGGTGAATAAAAATTATTACTATTATTTTTTTTGGTATTTTCTTAGATTCTGTTCAGAAATTTTAGAAAATGATAGTTAATGAAATTTATTATAGAGTCAATCATCACTTAACAGGGTACTAATTATAACTTGTTTCAAATTAAACGTATGATCTTACTGAAAAATATTTTGGCTTGGATCATTTTCTTGAAGTTAACTGAGCTTATCAAAATATTTCAATTAGATATATAAATTAAGTAGTTTCTGCTATGGTTGCTTCACTGAATTTACTTAAAGCAAAAGCTACAGTATTTTTCATCATTAACACCTGCATAAATACTATATACAGCTTAAGTCTGCCTAGTTTTTGATTTGGAAGAGATAAAAATTTCTGTCACTTCATCTGCACCTGACTGTGACACACTCATATTTTTTATCGCCACCTTGATACCCTTTACTCCTATGATTTTTCCACTGATTGACAGCAAAGGTAAAAAACTAAATGATCAAACTCCAATGAATATTTCATTTCTTAAAATGCAAATAAACAGTTTGAAGCTCTACTCCTGCGGTCAGCTTATTTTCTTCTTTCAAGAAACATACAAAACATTGTCTAATTAAAATGCCAGAGAGCAAGAATGACACTGAAAAGGCATTCCCTTCAGCATGTGATATATGGTAACCAATTTGTGAATCTCACTTAAGTATGGTAGGCAGCATTTTTTCAAGATATTACAAAAAAATGTAATGATTCTTTGGATATTGTTTTCTTGTTAACTATATATGTAAATAGGCTTAAAATCTTGCCAAAATAGACATGGCAGTGTTTTTGGATAATGTTTTGGCGAAGAGGAATTAGTATCATAATGACAATTTCCATTTCAAGCAACTGATAGCTTCCATATAAATTCTGAGTAACATAAAATGATGAAATAATATCACAAAAATTTGCTTTTGGAACTGATACCAACTAACTATTTGATAACTGATATGAAGTGTTTTAATATTAATGTTCCTACTTGAACTGTGCCACACCTTATGAAATTTAAAGATACAAAAAGGTCAATAATGTGAATTGACTACTTGAAATTACTCACAGAAGACAGTACAAAAATATACAAATGAAAAGTTCTTATATTTTATATCAATAATTAGTACTGCAATTCTAAAGGAAACTTTAGAAAGTGCTAAATACAGTGCGGGTGCAAAACTATGGTTTTCCTACCACTGACCTTTTTCAAAGCCATAGTGATCACAAGAGTATCAAAATTTCTTAATTTATGTATAGTTATATCCAGAAATGTTTCTACTTATTTGTTATGATGACTGTAGGAAATTGTTTTTTGAAATATTATATTTCACTTGTCATTCAATATTGACCAAATATTAATATGTCCATGTCTCTTTTTTATCCAATCCAATCATTTTTATTGTGTCACAATTTAGAAGTAACAACTCAAAATATTTTTACAATTTAATTTGAACAGTCCCATGTTAGGAAAGCCTGAAGGCTTTCCTAATATTTTAGTTTAAGCTATATTACAAATAAGAACATAAATAAAGGAAGGATGGTTTTTAGTTGAATTAAATTAGTCCCCTAAAGTCTCATAAAGAAATGAAAATGCAGTAAAAACTCATTGTTATAAACTTTAGTCAAGCAAAAAAATCACAACTTCCTGATTTTTAAATATGACCTAAAAAATGAGTTACTGTAAAAAATTGAAACAAATTTTATGCAACTTCTGATAGTGAATATATCTTTATGGTTTACATTTATTTAGGCATAGGGAAGATGGGAACAAAGTGTACGCAAATGCAACATTAATGGAAATTTGGGTTAGTAAGAATTTTAATGATTGATTTACATACAAAACTATCATGAAGAGATGGCAGACTCATATATACCAATTGTCACTAATGCCAGTTATCCTGAGATATTTTCTTGAATGTTTAGAAAATGTGAGGATATGAAAATTGGCAATGATGTTAATTCATTTCAAAGCTCATTGAGAGAAATTTCACATGCAAACCATGCAAGTGTAGTACTGTGACTTGGTATGAAAACAATGAATTCATCATACAGTGCATTTTGAGTGACAATTTCAGTCAATAGCAGATTAATTTTGGGATTTCTAATGTAATAGGATCGGTATATACATATGTGTGTGTGTATGTTTGAATGAAAAAATATTTTTTCAAACTTTTTTAACCTCCAAAAGATAATCACATTACCTATGTTTGTATTAAGTGTCAAAAGGATGTTGAAGAGCTGATACGCCCACCTACATTTCCCACTTTAGCTGACAAATGACTTGTACACATGACACTGAGCATTATTCTACCATAAAATCTGTGATGAAACTCTATGCAATACTGCTTACTTCAGGCACTTAATTACTTTAAACAATATGCACCATAATGCATATTTTATTGCTTGTTTCAATAGTATCCTCCATTAGAGGGAAAGGGGTAAGCATTGAGAAATCATACTTGTAAATACATAGCATTGAACCAAATTTATAGATATAAATATTTCACTCCCCAACATTAATTCTATGTTACGCCACTGTGAAGCAATGTTTTGACCAGGTCAAAGAAGGCCATGGAAGAATAGAATTTTATAAGAATGAGTTTTTACTGAAATCAACATTTCAAGCTATAGTATTACATGTAAATATTTCAAACTAAAGTAAACAAGGGAATACTGTGCATCTAGCATATTTGTTTACCACCACCAACAATGGCAATGTGTATACATTATTATAATTGGATTTCTGTAACAAATACTTCAATAATCACATCAGACTGGATATTGAACTGAGGTTAGTCATAAGAATCACAAAATGGAATTCATGAAAGAAAAAATAAAATTATGTTATCAACCCATGTCCCTTCTCCCATGTGTATCTTTAGTGATTTTACATAAAATATTTCCAATGAATTATTTTATATGGTTTGATAGTTTTTCATATCAGGTTTTGGATTAAAAAAGTAATTTTTCAAAATATGAAAGAAATGAAAAGATAGGTTTTTTCGTGGTTGAAAAATTCGGTGGAAACCTTCAGACATGTTTTATTATCTTTACAATATAAAAGCTCTAGTATTTCAAAATAAAGCTTTACTTTCCACTCTATATTTTACATAGTACCCCAAACTAATGGAAATAAAAGCAACTCAAGTCGCAGTAATGAGGCACAGTTGTGGCTCAGGTTGGACCTTTATATGAAACCAAAAAGACTCCATTAAAAAGTTTCAAATGTATCTTTTTCCTCCTCTCTTACATCATCAATGATCATATTCCTACACACTGTCTCTTCTTGAATGAATCATTGTAGCATATATATATATGTATATATATATATATATATATATATATATATATATATATATATATATATATATATACATATATATATATATGTATGTATATATATATATGTATGTATATATATATGTATATATATATGTATATATATATATATATATATATATATATAATCAAATTAAATCTCTAAACCTGTCAAGGAATGAGCACTTGACATTCCAAGATTAAAAACTTATTGCACTATAATGTAAATCTTAAAAAACTAAATAAATCTCACACATTCACACAATATGTATCTGGATGGCTTAATACAAGTTCAGACTAATGAAATTCCCATATTGATAACTTTATACTAACTAAATAACTTCTTTTATGGTGATGCTCCTCATATATAAGTTTTAATGCTAGTGTAAACAACTGAAGTAACACAAAAAATGTTTACCATTCATTCTCTTTTCTTTGTTCTAACGATTACCCAAAAATATTAGCACATGTTATTCTATAGTCTTCACTTAAATATAATGTTCTACATTTCTAAGAAGGTTAATGAACACAATTTGTGCCATTTCTACTTAATAAAGATATAATTTCATTCTTGTAGTAGTAGTTTTGAGGGGAGGCGACCGACAAATTTCATTCTTAAACACTATTAAGTGCTAAAACACTGTGCTAAATGCTCACAGGAATCTGTTTGAAAATAAAATTTCCATTTACATGAGTTTCAAATTCCTAATCTGATAACCACAAAGTCAAAAAATGAGTCAAATAACACCCTATAATATTTGGTTGTTTGGCATATTAGGCATATTGTTTAGCCCCAAAAGATGTACGGAGAACAGAGACAGTCCAGTGAAATATTTGATTGGAATGTACTTGAATGTAATATATTCTGCTGAACTTTAATAACGTAATTCAGTTATTTATCCATATTTAATTGGTCAAACAGCAAGAAGCAGAGCATTATTTTTAGCTAACTGTTTGACTTGCAGAGTTAAGAAAATATTCCTGCAAGGCCATGACCAAGCCAAAAGCAACTGCTTAACTGAGTACTGGAGCAAATAATTAGGCAATATACTTTGAGTTTAGATCTCTGAATTTTAATACAGTGATCCATCATAGTATCACAGTTATCAATATTTTATCATACTGGCAAAATGAATTAAAGCTCACTTTCATATTAGCATTAAGTAAAAGCTAAGAGTTGAACTTAATTTCTACAGTATATCAACTCCTTAATGTGTGCATAAACATATATTTAATAGAGTTAGCATATAATGCTAAGTTTAAAAAGAATTTAAATCTGAATTTTACAAAAATGATTGACTACGGCAAACTATGAAATTTTTCTTTCACTAATTTAACATGCAATGTGGAGATAGCTAATATTTTGTGCTAAACTTTAAATACTTTGTGCTATATCACTACAGATTGAAGCAGGTCACTGAAGTTATAAGCTAATAGTAATAAAAATTAACTTTCAGTAAGTAATAGTTACTTTAATATTTAAAAAATTTTCAGTAACTCGTGCAAAAAGAGAAACACTTTAAAATTTCCAGGAATCAATTATACAGAGGAGCAAATTTCACCTATATAATCAATTATTTGAAATTGCTAGACACCATTTCAGGAAACTTCATTTAAAAGATTTAACTCTTCATTGGTTCATTATTCTTGTATGCAATTCACTTAAAATATTTATCATATGAATTAATGTCCAATGTTAAACTTCATTAGAAAAAATAAAACATCTGGGTATTATTTACAGTTAAAATTATTTTTTATAATTACTTTACCAACTAATCACAATAAATATATGCAATTAATTTAAATTAATTTCAGATAATACTAAATACTATCATGTGACACAAAACAGTTATAACATAAACAATATAAAGATCAAAATGGAAAATATAAATCAAGTTCTGCAAGAAGCACAACAGATCTAAGAATGTAATTAAGATGAAACCAGACCTTAAAGAGTAATACATATGTCCAGGGTCCTTTGAACAAATAGTCATTGGTTGGAGCACAGTAGTAGTAAGTATAAGACAAAAATTAATATAATTTAATGCCTAAACAATTTAATTTTTTAATTATGCTTAATAAGACCAACTACAAAAATCCCTTATATAAGGGCAAAATCAATAGCTGCTGCAGCTCATCCATTTGACTAAGTAGGACCACTGGGCACACATTAACACAACCAACTCCCACTATAACTATTCCTTTTAAAAGATGTTATCACATTAAATTTTGCATACTACTACTGCCTTTACTGAATTGGTATTATCGGTTAAATTTGAATGTAAAACCACTAATAGCCAATATTAGTATAGAGAGTTGATTGAGAAAGAGTTTAATCATAATTTTAATTCATTGAATGCAGCAGGCAAAACTTAAACACATACAATAACATAAAGCAGGAAGGAAAAATATCCAACTTAAATTTAATGCCTTATATGCAAAGCAATTTGAAAAGGAGAGCTTTACAATACATTAAGCAACTGTTATAGGTAGGTCCACTACACAGTAACCATCCAACATGCAAAATAATGTACATGATTATAGATACACAGATATAAATAAAAAGGGAAACTGTTGGACCTGTGATTATTTATTAGAATACACGAACATCAAATTTTCTAAAAGCAATATTTATAATGATACATAAATTTGCCTCTACTATTATATTAACTATTAAAATATTAGTTATTCAAATGTTGACTTTAATTTCTTGCCAAAAATGGCCAATGTTAACTTGTTATTATTCCTGCCTATTTACTGCTAATTTCAGCAATGAATTTATTAGATGCATCAATAAAACGCTAGTTATTATAACTATTGTTAATGCGTTCTAAAACACTCAAGCTTTTAATGTTTCATTTGCCACATCTAACAATAAAGCACCAAATGACTGCTAATCAATCAGCATTCATTCGCCAGCATGAACATGCAATTACGGTCAGAACAACTTCATTTAAATCCCAACATCATCCTAATAAATACGACAATCTCCTTTTCCTTTTTTTTTCATTAACTTTGATCTTTTCTGAACAGCTAAGGCTCTTCATATTAATGCTGGCACTTCCATTGCTAGTCTTTCAAAATCAAATGTTAACCAGTAACTTAAATAATGAAATAACAAAATATTACCCTTATTCAAACAGAGTAAATGTAAAAATGTGTACATCATATTTTGAGCATCACTTTTTATCTTTATTTTGTCAGCTACAGAATTTGAATGTAATTACTGCAAATTGTTATCGTATATTAAAAGAATGTAACTCAATGAGCCTTTCTTTATCACGAAAATATTACAACAAGCTAAATGGAGAGTTTTCACTGATGTTGCAAGTAGATTTTCTCTTAAGACTTATTGTAATTATTTGGATGTCGCAATTTTTTTGTTATTCTTTACTGATACTGCCTTTACCACCAGAGTTAGTCGATACAGATACACACATAACATGACATCTAAAACATAATGAGAATAATGCAACCTACCTCTATCAATAACAGCTTTATTATCTATTCCTACAAACTCATTATTGCTACAGAGTCCAACCCTTCCACAACATTAATAGATATATACACAGATTCCACCACATTATCAATACACCATACAAATTAATATTTACAGATATCTGTGTGGTGTTGTGTGTGTAGACTTACTGGTCAGTATCTTCATTTACAAACATCTGTTGTCCCCAAATGGACAACATTGGGTCTACAATGCCTTGTTTGGTTGTCTGAAAACTGTTGAGAGGGAGAAAGAAAGTTTGCACTTTTGGTTAGAAATGTTTCCCCATTTCCCAGATGGTTTAGAATAGTATATACACATAATATGAACAGGGTTATTGTTTATATTTATAAAATACCAGTATTAGAATGTGAAAAGTTTTGTATGATGGCCATGCAAGAAAGTAAAAATCAAAGCAGTCTACTAGTGTTAAGTACCCCAGCTGTGAAGTTTGTGCCAGAATTGAAGACTGTTCATGAAGAAAAGGTAATGTAATGTTTGTACAACCAAGTTATGAATCTAAGACCACTTTTCATGCTGAGAAGATTTAAGCCTCTGATTAGTAAAAGTGGTACAGGTTTTGTTTTAGAAAAACAAGTCAATGATAAATTAGCTTCTTAGAAACAAAATGCTATTAATGCATTCTATTTAAGAAAGATTAAGTTTTGGAAAAGAATCAACATGAAAATAGTGATATTCAATACAATACAGAAGGACATGAATATTTCCCTTTCATTTGTAAAAATAATTAAAAATTACTGATATCTAAAAGTAATTCAGTCACTAAAGTAATCCATCCAAATTAATAGCATTAAGTTTCCAAAATATATGAGTAGAATTGAAACTGATCTGATATGTACATAAAAAATTGAGTCCTTTTCTCCACTGCTGAACAGAAATACAGAACGTGAAGCAACTTTGGCACATATTCTGTTTGAATAAGGCAGTAAATAAGGTGATATCAAAATTAAGCTTACCTTAAATCAGCAAGAGGTAAAAACTCCACATCTATTAGAGGTCTTAAACTGGGGAGGCTGTATGCTGCTAAGTGGCCATTAGAAATGTAACTTACTAAACAAACACTATCTGGAAATCAAAAGAAAATAGTACATATATTAAGAAATACTTTACCTAATATCTAACCCTTCAAACCTGATTTGACTAAATTCTGATGACTATGAACTTCTTTTTTCTGTGTCACAACTTTCCAAATGTTAATTGTTAATGTTGAATGATAATTAAATACCTTTAATAAAATGATATGACAATGATAAAGCTTTGATATGAATTACACAAATTCATACATTCAAATACATGGATAAATTTTGGTTCCTTGTCATTACCAGTCACAGCTGCCAAATCACCAAGCTATAGTAATGAGCATAGTAATAATAGTTATTGTAGAAGTAGGTATTAGATATAGCGATGAAATCATTTCTGTCTTTGCGAGATTGGGCAATTTAAATTTTAGGAACTTGAGGAAGATGGGAGAAAACCTCCTTTTACTTCAGGGAGGAAAACCTCACTAAATTAGGAATCTGAAATCTACTAAAAAATCTGTCACTGTCAAGACTTGAACTTTGGTATAATATGTCAAAAATTAGTACATTAGCCATTAGATAAAATTGATTCTCATTAATATAATCCAAGAAAAAGTATCTTGTTAGTCATATATTGTGAAATATTAACAATTTCAATACATAATTAAATGTCATTAGAAACACACCTCTCAAGGAAACAACTTCTGCTTTGACAACAAAGGGCATTTCAGCTAACTGCTGGCGATAAACACAACTATGTGAAGGAAGGGCATAAACTCTTGCTTGTTTCTCTGACACCAGGACGACAAACTGTCGATCACCACTGCTTCCATCTTGACTCTGGCCTTGGCTCCCCTGTGGACCCCCCCAACTACCACTTCCACTGCCTCCACTACCTCCACCACTCTGACCCTGTGTTGGTGTTGAAGAGGGGGATGTTCGACTATTTGCCGTTGATGGCTTTGTAGGAGTTTCTTCATGATGAAAATAAGATAATAAAGAGATAAATATCATTTAAGAGAATTCGATAATGCATTTGGTTCTTGGTAATGTTATACGTTTTAAGCATATTACCTCCTATTACACTCCTGGAGCCCAATAAACATTTAAGCAGTATGGAAGAATAAAATATATTCTTTCTAATAACTAAATGTTAGGATTCCATTATTTTCCGATTACAAATACACACCCATTATAAAATGCAACAATGCTTGAATTAGTAAAATGTGAAAATTTCTTATCTTCATGCAAAATACATAGGTACTGTCTCCATGTGAAACACATTTTCAAACTTCAAGGCTGTTTATTCTAAACTCTCCAAATGTTCCAAATTTAACATTCATAACAGAGAGAACCTCTCATTTTTTTGGGACATGTTTATATGAATATTTGCATGCAGGATCTCTGCACTGTACACACAATTTGCTCAGTCATTCATTGTTCCTTCCCTTTGCCAACATTATCTGTAACATATGCAAAGTTCATATTTCAGGGTCAGATATTGATTATAGAATAAGGTATGCAAGCAGGTCAACTGAAATTTTTAACCATTCATAAGAAATCACAAACTCAATATTTGAAATTGACAGCTTGAACAAAGTAAGATGAAAAATTTCCATACTTATATGAACAAATAATAAATAATTGCTCATTTCATTAGCATTATATGCTGCCAATATTTTACAATTTTAGTCTCCCAATTCCAAAGTTTACAGAAATAACGTGTGACTATTGGAAATTAAAATTAGCCAAAATATAACTAATTGGCCAATTAGCCATTTTTGCATTATAGCACAAAAGCTAAGAAAACTAAAAAAGTCAAGTAATGCCAACAGTTACGTAGTAGTAGTTTTGAGGGGAGGCGACCGACAGCTAAGGTCATTTGCGCCATAGGGGATGGATAGGAAAGGATGAAGGGTGGAGAGAAACCCGGCGTCGGCATTAGCCTACTCTTTACGAAAGGCGCCAAGGGGTCCACAGTTTAACGTCCCATCCGACGGACGGCGTACTCACTCAAAGTGCCCTCCACAAAGCACCTCAAGTAGGGATCGAGATACCTCTGAAAAATATTCAACACCGCCGGGATTTGAACCCGCGCCCTCAGGGTGGGAAGCCAGTACGTTAGCCCCCGCACCATCTCGATCCCCTGCCAACAGTTACACTAAAATGTTTAAGTCCCAGTGCATTCCTTTTCTACCTCATCTTCTGCTACCTGGATACAAAATATTAAGAAGATATCAACTGCTTAATATATGTTAAATATATTAATTATCCTTTCAAAAATGCCATAATTTTTTTATAATGATGGCATTAAATACATACTAACTTGCACAATAAGTGTTTACTTTCCTAGAATTCTAGAACTTTTTAGAAAACACAAGCATTTTTCTAGACAAAAATGCAATTGTACACTGCAAATTATAGCACTAATAGTAAGTAATTTTGACTTTATCATATCAGAAAAACAATTTTAATTAGTGATAGAGTGATAAAAGTTTCATTCTATATTTGATACATATATAATTCATATGTGAATTTCAAATAGACACATTATCATGATTTTCTTGGCTAACTTTATTCTTAAAGCTAATTAATATGTCTTGACTTGATTTTGAAAATGAATCATTTCACAATATTACAATAATTAAAAAGGAGAAAAACAAAATTTAATGCTAAATTAAAGCTTGAATTCATGTAATAAATTAAAATTAATTAAGTATATTGTCATTATTGCTTCTTGAAGGCTACACAACTATTGCAAAGAATGGGAAAATGAAGCAAACATGTCTCCATACTCATTACTGTTAAACAATTATTCTTTAAATATCAATATATCTGATCACTCCATACAAATTTATGCTGTTATATAAAATATTTATGGATTTTTAAATAATACACATTTTCCTCATGCCATAATCTCTCTCACTCATTTATTTTCATTGGGGTTTCAAAATTTAAATTGTTTCTTAGTTCATACGCAAACATGCTTAAAATTAGCAAATATCTCAACAATATCATCCACCATACAGTTAAAAAAATACATTTTGTTGGCAATGAAATTTCCAGGAAAAATGTACGGTAAAAACGGACCAGAAAATCTGTAATAATTAATACATTGTTTTAATGTCTCATTCTCAAAAGGGTACTTATTGTGCATGGACCTATGATAGCTAGAGTGCACTGTAAACACTAGATAGAATTAACATAGTTTTCATTTTCACTATATTATTGAATGTTGAAAATATCCTACTTATGGTAGAAATGATATATAATTTTCCTTTTGATCTCACACTTGACAAATATTGAGTTTGAGATGACATAAATAGATATTAAATGAGTCAACAACATATTATGCATCAATAAAATCATAAGCTGATTGTGTGTACAAAACAGATGGATCAATTTATTTTGAGAGCACTATCACTCCATGTACAAAAGCTCTTTATACAATGGATAGGAATAATGGATTTACCAAAGGATAATTATACTCACTTATACGACTCTCTTTATTTTCATCTTTCCAAGACTCATAAGAGTATGGTATTAAGGCTCCATTGCAATCCAAGAAAGACATAGCTAAAATACCCCCTTTCAGCCTAAATATGGTGCCTACAAAATATAAAATTGAAAAATCAGAGAACAATTCAAACATTTAACCAATTCAACATATTTTTAAAGGGTAACACATTCTGCTTTGATGCTGAAAAATTAAATTTAGGAGATAAATCTGATAACTTTACTCGATAAATGGAAATAAAATCATATTTTCAGGAATTAAACATTTCTAGAAAACAATTATTTAAAAAAACCTATTTATTTAATTTTTATCACAATAGGAGCAGCCCCTGATTCTAATTTGATGACTGCTATCTTTTTAATTAGAACTGTTTACAATATTATGATAAGGCATACCTTCACAAATAAAATTGTATACTAAAATTATGAAATAGGTTGAATGGGAAAGTTCTTTTTACTTGATAAAAACATCTCAGTAAACTTCAGATTTAATCAAATAGTAATATATAAATGAAAAATATTAGTTAAGTGGAGAGAAATATAACGTCAGAGTGAGGTTGATAAATATAGCTCATTTGACATTGGGGTGCATATAGAAGAGCTAATTTCATAAGACCTATTATCATTCAAAGAATTTGGGGATTCTTAAAATAGAATACATGGAACACAATTGTGTTCCATTGAAAAATACTGGTGGACATATTTAAACCAAAGTAGAAGGTACCAAACAGAGAATAAAAAAGTTTACAGATAGCAGCACTGAGGCCTGTCAGGCTATAAACCAATCCTATGTAACTTTATCAATATTTGGTAAATATTTACCGATCAAAGAAAAATAATTAAAGAGAAACTGGCAATAAAAAGGGGTGTGTAAAGCTTCATTGTTTTTGAATTTGAAAAGAATCAGGTAAAATGCTGGAGTATCAAATCACTTGAAAAATATTTCTTGCTAAAATTAGGAATTGAGAGCAAATAAACTTTTTTCTATGCCTAATTCTAATACCAGAAATATTGAGTACATATTTTTACACTCATTACAATATTAAACTTAGTAGAGTGTGGCATGCACACAAATTAATGATGGATTGGTTCAGTTCTTTGGTTCCTTGTTCCACTGGTTCATGAGACTAGGACCCGAACAACAATTGAAATGAAAACGGCTCTAGAACATATATTCATAGGTACTAAATATGCATACTAAATAATTATACAACTATACTCAATAATTATACAACTATACTAAATGAATAAACATTTCACCCACTAAAAAATTTGTACATCCTAGTACTATCGTACTGTATTACCCTGTATGCACACACTAAATTTTTGATTATTCAGGAAGCAGATGCACCAGGATAACCCAAACAAGCTTATCTTGCAAAACTACCTAATATTCAGAAGCAGTGAAGGTAGCACCTGGAAATGATTCATAAAAGCCAATCATATACGCTTAGTTCTGCTTACCCTGAGTACAATGAAGGTGTTATTAATGCTTCACATTAAGCATGCTCTATGCATACAAACATTTCATAAACTATGAACACATAAATAATTTGGAAAAGGGAAGGCAGTCACTGAAATGCAATGCACAAAAGAAAATTGTACCCAAAGTTTCATTTAACTTGTGTGTGATAGCAGTGTATATGAACTTATCACATAGTTTGTGCTTTACACACAAAAACACCTCATAGACTACATGCAAGAACAGCACCAGAAAAGGCAGCCAAGGAAAAATGAAGGGCAAAAGCAAGTTTTAATTACATAGTTTCATCTACATGGTGTTTGGATTTTTTGATTTATTCATTACAACATATGATACTGGTATTGTCTTAAATGCATATTTAAAATGGATTGAGAGCTTGCAGAGAGTTCATAGTTTGAAAAGTCTCAAGAAAGATCAATCTCGAAATCCCTATGCCAAATAATATTAGAAAATCTACTTCCTAAAGTTAAGTCAACCCAATGGTGATGCCATTTCATAATTTTTTACATAATGTTTGATAGATGTTTGCAAAAAACGAAAATTCACCAGGTAGAATGCTCAAAATTTGGGCAACACAAGCACTGTGCAGGCGAATAGTGGCTGCCTTTGAACTCATGAAAAAATTACATTCCACAAGATGAAATAAATCCTGCCATAGTGCCTACATTTTCCATGTCGAAAGTGGATTAACTGAGATTTTCATCATTCAGCCTAATTATTTTCCTTTCATCTTGAATAATCGACACCCTACTGCTCCTGTGTCACAAAATTTAATCTCTTCTGTAGATACACATATTGTCCATAATTGTTCATACTTAGTCTCGACCTATGAGACTTAAAGTTTATCTAAATATTTTTGATGATGATAACTGTTTACATTGCATTACCTAACTGTTCATTCTATCATAACAGAAGCCAACCTTTACATGCAAACATGTTGTGCTGCAAAAATGGTATTGAAAATGTACATAAAAGTCCTGGTACATCACAGAAATGCCATTATAAAAGATTTTGACACCATTTTCAAACCTTTCGAAAAGATTAACACAACTTAAAAGTGGCACTTTTCATGTTCTTCAATTGTTGCTCTCCAGTGAGAAATCCATGAAATGAACATACATAATTTAAACTCATGCTTGAGACTGTGGGTCAATCTAGAACTAGTAATTTTTTTATCATAGTCACCGTAATCCATTAGCATCTAGGTTCCATGGGCTTAAAGCAAATATTTGTCCATCAAAAATACAACAAATATTATTTTATTCATATGAACATATTTTTATACGTGTGTAATACTTAGTGATGGCGGAATTGGATGATGGACGGAACTAAATTTCCATCTACAAAACTCTTGGCTTTTATATGACACACAACGAAGTTCAAATGGACATATTTATACCTACTGTACACATTGTTCACATTATTAGATTCTAGGAAGTCTATGGACAGAGTAAAAGAATAAAGTCTATTTCTATTGTTTATCCATCACTTTGGTGCTACTTTTAAAAAATATACATGCATATCATTTTACCTTAATATTGGTAAATATAATTTTAATTAAATTTGTTTAAATTTAATACTATGAATAATAACAATTAGTTACCTTACTAAAAGTAAAAATGAATTTTCCAAAAATTAAAAATCCCTGCCATTACGGTGGCATTAGAATTGATCTTTAACCACAATATTTTACTTTGAATTCAGGCTAAAGACTGGATTTCTCTTTTACTCTAGATTCAGTAGTTTCCATCGTGTTTCTACTTGGCAGTGGCTTTTTTTAGCTTCCTCTAATACTACAATCTTACCAGAGAAGGCACATATGTATGACATACAATCATTCATAAATTTTGTCAGCATAATAATTTATTGAGTACATAGTATAATACTTTAAGCTTTAAAGCCCATTCAATTTCCATCACAGACACAATGCATGTTTTTTTAATTAAACATTAAAAATTTTGGTTTTGAAAGAAGTTCAGAGTGAAGTGAATGCAAGTTGTAGTACTGTGTAATTTTACAGTAAAACATTTATGATTCATGCAAATCTCCTTCCTGACATTCACTTTATTACATTTTGCTAATCAAGAATTCCTTGCTGAAAAAATTGTACCCGATTCACTTCATTAATTATTACTTAATCAAGAATCATTCAACTTTTGAGTTGTGATTTGATTCTTTCAAAATAATTCTACTTCACACACCCCTTACAATAATATTGGTTTTCATTAATTCAACTAAGCTTTCAATGCTAATTATATCCCTTATCAGTTCATTTTTGATTTGGCTTACAAAACTGTCATTGAAACATGGTACATTCTCATGACAATAGTGTTTATAGAGGCAAAATCCAGAAGAGAATAATTAACACAAAGGAACTCACCACATGGAGAAACTATGACAGGCTGAGTAACCCGCGAGTCACCAGGTGCGGGAATGTTGATCATAATGGTCAACACAGAGCCCAGACTTGTGCCGACCCAAAGAGTAGGTGATGTTGTAGGTTCTATGAAAGAAATGATGCACAGAAAAGTAATATCAATTCTAGCACAAAATAATTGCACAAAATATTTTAATAAGTAAATAAAAATATAGCCTCTGGCTAAGCCCAAATGGTCAGTGTTTGAAGCTTTTAGTAGCATAAAGAAAACAAAGTACGTTATGTAAGTTGAAGTTTATGTATTTCTACATGAACTGTATATTCTTGACAATTTCTCCACAGTGTATTATACAAATTCCCATCACATCCAATTCCAAACAACAAAAGGTCAGAAAAATTTATTTTCACTATATTAATCTTGCAGCAGAGTCACAAACAGGAGCAAAATAGTGGCTAACAGCCAACCATCTCTTCCTGAATGAAACTAAAACACAACATATTATATGCTGTCTTAAAGGCATCAATGAAAAAATTATCCTGTAAAGACATTAGATTTCAATACTGATGAACTTGGAATTCATATTTTCCAAGTCAGTTAAACTTTCCTTGGCTTTGTACTTGTTTAAGAGACTTAAAAAATGAGAGAAGCCTACATCAGAGTAGCCTACTTGGTTTTCTTTCAGAGCATACTTACTTAGAGTCTTAAGACTCTGAGAGCATGCTCAACTGCGGAAATAGTTAGTCTTCAGAAGATGGCAATGAGGATTCTAAGCAATTCTGGGCCCCATAAATATTGTCGACATATCTGTATTCAAAAATCTTAAAATTTTATCTATTTACAGCCTGTTTGTACTATGCAGACTCATGCACAATAAACAAAACCTCAGTTTATTCCCAATACCATCATCAGTTCACTCACTTGACACAAGATCAAATCACACTATTAATATGAATCAGGGTAGGCTTTCTAAAACCTATAATCAATCTGACAACTTTGCCATAAAATTTGTCAAAAGGATGCCAAGCAAGGCTTCCTCAGTAAGCTGCATAAGGTTCAAAAATGTCATTGAAAAATGGCTGTGCACCAACCCACTCTACTCTAGCAATGAGTATTTCAAGTTGGACTTTGAAAATGTGATATTTTAAATGAATTGTTGTCCATTCTTTGCTCACTCGCCATCTTGTTATATCATTGTACTGTTTGAGGACATCTACTTGGATATCTCCTCTACCTATCAATCTATATTATGGCATGGATTAATATTGATAATGATTGTTTTTTTCACAAACACCACTATTCTTTGAGGTTACCTTTGCTTTGCTAATTGGTAAATTTCCTCACAAAATCTTTTGCACAATTTAAACTCTCAAGCAGAAATGTGGAGTTGAGATCCTAAAATTTCTGCCATTATGCAGGTAATGATTTGTGAAAATAGAATTACATGCCTACAAATAAAGGTGGTCTATCAGAATATTTAAGAATTATTTTTTAAATATTAGCGTTAATGATGATCAGATAAGTTTTTGCGATAGCATATTTTTGGGTTACCTCTTTAATATTAACATAAATGATTACCATGTAAGTAAAATCCATAAATTATCTATTTTACAATCAGATATTGCATTTATATTTGCACGGATCTCACAGAATAACTCTTCCAAGAAATATAACTTTGTTAATGACAGATAAACCTTCTATTGCATTAAGTCACCAATACAATTTTCAATAATTATATTGCATGGCAGTATGTACGAGGGTCATCCGGAAAGTAGTACCCGTTCGTGAAATAAAGACACAAAAGTAAATATTAACAAACATAAAAAAATTTATTTGAAAGAGGATACTTTAAACTACTTCTCAACATAATCTCCAAGCAAATTAAGGCATTTGTCATAACGTGTGACAAGTTTCTGTATTCCTGCTGCATAGTCCTTCGCCGCCAGCTCATTGAGATACGCGAGGGACCCATCTTGCACAAATTTTTGCATAATGCAGATGGTGTTTAACAATTTCATGAACAATTGTTCGAGAAACATTGGGAAAATGCTCACAGATGTCATCAATTGTGACGCGCCGATCGTTCCTCACGAATTCGTCAACTGAGCTCACCAGTTGGTCTGTAATGACAGACGGTCTCCCCGAACGCTCATCGTCGTGTGTGTTCCCCCTCCCCATGTTGAAGTTGCGACACCACCGCCGAACAGACGACTCGTCCATTACATTGTCTCCATACACCTCCTTTAATTGGCGATGAATATCACATGGGCGAACGTTTCTTGCATTGAGGAATTTAATCACTGCCCTCACTTCACAACTGGCGGCGTTCTCAATTTTTTTAAACATTGTAAACAATCACAGAAACAACACAGGCAATGCTAGCGTCACGCAACTTGGCTCAGAGAAGGCAGACAAGCCACTGAAGCAATCTGACCTCGTCCAGCGGCTACTCGCGTCGTCAACACTTCATGCGGCACGAACGGGTACTACTTTCCGGATGACCCTCGTATGTATATACACGTAGGTACTAGCTGTGTTTCTTAGTAGATGCTGTATTTTCTACAATTTTATGATATAAATAACTTTGTCCTGTTAATTAGCTTCACACATCCCCAAGATTTCAAATCATATTCAAGTGATGTGTGTAGTACTTCATCAAAACATACGTAAATACTTTGAGGGTGGAGATCATGTTTGAAGTCCTGTCACACAGCAGGGTTTGCACCCATTACTGTCACCAAGAGTTTTGATATTTGGCAGGAAATTGACTGTCCCTTTTAATACTCTCCCTTCAACTAAAATTACATGCCCACTCCCTGCTTTCCATTTTCATCTAGTGCTTAATATGAAAACGGTAAGAAAGCAGTGGCACAATTGCTATACATTGTCCCACCTGGGCCAGCTCCTGAGTTGGCTGCCACCCCATTCCCCACAACATTTTCACAACCCCAGAAATCTTTATTTTTACCCTATGAGGAATGATTTATCCCAATTACTACAGTAGACCAAATATGCTATTCCCAAAAAAAACATTTCCAAGCCTGGACCACTCCCTTCCTCCAGCTAGGCCAGAGACAGGAAGTAATACTAATGGTAGAGTCTCAGTAATACCTTTGGCAGGGTTTCCCAGGAGGAGTTCAGAAATTTTTTTCCATAATTTGCACCTTCATTCACATTAATTTGATGTTGATCACAGAACAAAGGGGCCATAAAATCACAGGGAAGCAGTTTATACTCTTCGAAATTTGCCTCATTCCCAATTTCTAGATATCAATGTATGATCTGGCTTGAACCAAGATGTATAAGGCTGCCACTTTACTAGTTGAAGAATGAATTATGAATAGGAGAGGACTCTGATGGAAGCATAATGACGGGCTTTAACAGTGTAGAAAAACAAAAAGTAAATAGAATAATTGCACCCTAAGTGAGATTTGTGTGATTCTAAAGTTAAAACTCTCAAATATTTAAAAAATTAAGAAGATTCGAGAGAAACTCAAAAGATCTAGTATGGCTGCGCTTTGAAACATGGGCATTAAAAATGTTACATGAATCATAGCTAAGAATCCTATAGTATAGGATAGACATGGGCCATGTCTATCCAAATATAAATGTTTCAAAAGAACTCAATGCAGACAAATTGCACAAAGGGGACTAACATCATATCAATGTAACAAGTGGGAAGCTTTGAAAGTCATACATAGTGTCTGAAACATATTATAAATTCCTAATGGAATAGACGAATAGCCCTTGGATAACATTGTAAAGCAGTATAGAAGTCAGTAGTTAAAATTGAACCGCAAAATGTCCCAGCAAATTAACGAAGAGACAGCAATAATAATATTTATTGGTCTCAGGACTTTACAAAGTAAAATATAGGACAAATCAGAGAACTGACTATTAGCTGCTTCAGTGTGCCGATGACTCCCGAAACTCTTTCACACTATAATAGCATTAATAAACCAGAAAATGCTTGAGATATTTCTTGATTGTACCCATAGAGGGAGCAGATTTTATGCCTGGTGGTGGATAGTTGAAAATTTTGATAGCCACATGAAAGGGACTCTTCTTCATAGCAGAAGAGTGGCAGAATAATGTACACCAATGCTCTGTTGAGTATTAAGCCCATGTACTTGAGCATTGGTGATTAGTTTTTCATATTATCCTACACATACATAAATAAGTAAGAAATATACAGACAAGGTAAAGTTAGACTTTTTAATTCTTTAAAATAAGGTTTGCAAATTTACCATGAGGGTATTTTTGCTATATACCTGATACATCTTTTTTACCTTATAAAAACTCTAAGGAATCCCGGTGATGCTTTCCAGAAAATAATTCCATGGCATGTGACTGAAATTTGCCACAGTAAACCATTTTTAGTTATTTATATGTACAATGTTTGTATGATTTTGTAGAATAAATCCACTTTTTACCAAAGTGGAATGTAGGCCATTGGTATGGATCCCCCAGTATAAGGACTCATCCATAGACAAACCTAAAAACTTCGTGCTGTGTACCCTTTCTACGGATTGGCCTTTTAAGATAGGGTCCAACTGAGGCACTTCCCTTCTTTTTTTAAATCAAATATAATTTATTTTCAGCACACTTACAGACAGTTTATTAATGTGAAACTATTTTACCAAGAGAAATAATGAGCTATCAAGTTTAGCTTACAACAATTTAGAGGCCTTGTGGCTCATTGCCAAGGTTGTATCATCTGCATACCGAACTATGTTGTTATTCGTAAGATATCTGTAGAAATAAAAATGGCCCAAGAATGCTACCTTCTGGTACCCTGACACATTGTTTCTAAGGGAGATAAGTGATTTATCATAATATTATGGACCTTAATATCAAAAACCTTCACCATCTGTTTCCTGTCCTTCAAATATGATCTAAGCTATTTATGGGCAATTATCCTGATCCCATTTCATTCACATTTACTCAGAAGAATTTCACAGTCCACAGTATCGAATGCACATGAAAGATCATTGAACACACCAACAGAATATTCCTTTGAGTCCTAAGAAGTCATTATATCTTAGAAAACTTGCAAGAGTATCATTAGTGATAGTGAATCCAAATTGTTCCATAATTAAAATTTTATTTTTAATGATTTATTTCATAAGCCTGTCTCTCATTACGGGCTCAAAGATTTTAAAAATGTTAGCCAATGAGGACACTGGTTGGAAATTGTTAATATCATCCCCTTTTTAATGAATAAGTTTTATCTTTGCTATCTTTAGATAGTCTGGAAACTTGCCATTTGTGAAGGACTAATTTATTATAAATGTTAAGGGTTTGCTTATTGCCTTAGAGAATTTTTAAAAATCAAAGTAGGGTTATCATCGATTACGACTGATGATTTACTTTTAAGACTCATGATGCACATTAAGACCTCATCCGCTGTCGCAGAAAAGAGGACCGTGGAAGATGTCATATGCTGGAAAAAACATCGTTACTCTTTATTCCATTTTGCAAATTCAGAAGAACATTAGTTAGGTAGCTAATTGCAAACTCTGCTACTTGTTTTCGATAGGCCTCCTCCCCATTTTTTAATGCTAAAGTTCCTTTCTTATGTACCTTTCCCTGGTCACATTATTAAGTACTTGCCATGATGTAGTGATATTCTGAGTTTGGCTGATGGCTTTGTAATAATATGGTTTCCTTACATGAAGCAGTAAAGAATTACACCCTTTTTTATAGCTCTGGAAGTTGTTAATGAAGCCTGGATCATCCTGACCTTTTTAAAATTCACATAATTCCCTAAAATCACAGCTGGCTGCTCTCACCTCATCTGTCACCCAGGACTTATTTTTACTATAGGCTTTCACATGAACTATTCTTCTAGGAAAGCATTCTTCAAAGATGAGTTTTACACTCTTTATAAAATAAATGTACACTTCTTGTACACACTTTAAATTGCCAAAGGTATCCCATGAAATCTTACACAATTGCTCATGGAAAGAATAAACACTATTGATTAGGGAATACCTTTGATATTTCTTAAACACCACCTCCTATGACTTTGGGATAAATACCACTTGTGCATAATGGTCAAAAATGGCAAAGTCGACAACCTTTGAGTGATCATTTTCACTTAAGCGGAGATTAGTGACAACAAGGTGGATACATCTGGAAGAGGTTGCAGTCTCTCTGGTTAGGATTTCATTAAGTTTAGGATAGAATTTCATTAAGTTTAGGATAGAATTTCATTAAGTTTAGTGAACAAATCAATTTGTGAAGATTTATCAATCTTTAAATCACCACATATTAGACCCTTACTTTTTTCCCTGACACTTCTTAACAACTGCTCAAATTTTACAAAGAAAACGTTGACATCACCTACAGGGGATCGGTATAAACACAACCTTGTCAGGTTTTCCATATTCTGAATTTTTGTTAACTTGATTGCTGCAATTTCTATACATCTTTCTTTAGAAATCACTTTTTTAATAAAGAGGCCTTAAATGAACACTTGTTTCTCAAAAAAATAGACATGCCTCCATTTTTGTATTCTGTGCGACAAATAAAATTGGCCACTGTGTATCCCTCAAAACCTAAAAAATTGGATTTCTTCACTTTTACACCAGCGATCTCTTATGCTGAGGGTCGAAATGCCGTATTCACTCAATATGGAATTCATTATCGGCACTTTGTTGTGGATGCACTGAATTTCTTAGTGTGCACTAACGATCTTATAATCTTGTTTATTAATGTGCTGTGGTCATGCAGGAATTGATCTTGCTCTACTCATGTATCTCTTAACCACATGGGTCTACCTCTGAGTCGTAAGGACTCAGTAGAAATACATGATACAGACTCGAGTGACAAACTGAGTTCACCCCGATCATGGGAGATGACTCTATTTCCCTGGCCAATGGTATGGTTTTTTGCCTTTATTAATATCGATGTGTTAATTCTGGATGCTGTAACTCAATTTGGCGAGGATTCCTTTACTTTCAATTCATTGATGATTGACAAGTCAGCACCGACTTTAAAAGAAGTGGAATTTAGAAATGAATAATTGCTTGCAAGTAAAGTCCTTGCTGCAGTACTTTTTCACACAGTGGTTTTTTATCCCCTTCCGTTTAGTGTGAGGTGAAGCACAGTTCACAAATAACCACACTCGCCTGGTTACACCAGAAAAGTCACCAGTGATCGTGCTGTTCCCAACAACTCAGGGCTTTTGATGCCAGTTTTCGCTTGCAACCTTATTGTTGTTTTGTTGCCTCTTAACTTAGCAATAAACAATGCCACACATTTTAGGGAAAAAAGTGGAATGTTTTCATACATCAATGATTGCATAATCAGTAAAAGCTGTAATACATAAATGTATCCTTAACTATTGTTCTACTCCGATAATTACTTGAACTAAATATCAATACACTGAAAGGAAACTTTTTAGCTAACATAGCATAATGAATGGTGGTGCTTTGGATAGAAGACCATTGGACTAGACTTCATTGATGCACATTCACAAGTTTAGAAGGAAATATAAAGCAAATAAAATATAATATTATTTATATCATTGTAAAATATATCTTTAAGTTACGCCGAGCACATACCTGATTTTTTTGTGTAGGAATCAGCAAAGACTAGGCACTGTATAGCTTCTGAGCTAATGTTTTCTAAACTGGACATACTAGAGCTCCTAGACCTTGAAAATGAACTGTCAAGTTTGTCTATAAAAAAAGGAAAGATCAGAATAAGTGGCTTGATTGTAATCCCATTAATTTAAAAGCATTCAATTATGAAAAGCAACACATGCATATTTCTAGCCAAAAGCAAACACATTATGCAAGGTAGGGATATTAATTTATGTTTGAAAATGGTTTTTATCTATTAATGCTGAGTCAAAAATAAATATTTTTTTTAATGTATCAAGATGATTTAAATGGAAGGTAGAACAAGCAATAAATACCAGCCCATAATACTATATTTTCTACTTCCTCATAAAATTTTCAAAAATGTTGTCCTTGTAACGATGTAATGATCTACAAAGCAGAGCTTACTGCTCAAAAGTGTTAATTATAAGAATATATTTTCCAAGTAATGAAGCAACTATGAATTGTTAAATCTTTGTTCCATGGATATGTAAGCTCAACAACTATCTTTAGGCTGCATCATTTCATATTATTTTGAATTCTCCAGCAGTCACTTATGGTAAAACTCTATTGATGCATGAAAGACTACTCCATCCACATCTGCATTATGAAAAAGCAATGCTCACAAGACACCATTCATCATACAAGAACATTTGCATTATCTGCTAAGAAGTGAGAGATGGAAATTTCTGTCATTTCCCTTCAGCAAAGATATAATCCCATGCAAGCAGAACATCACATTGCTCAATGGTTAGGTGTCTACATTGTTTAGAAAATATACAGCTTCAGCTTCAATGCATAGTGAACACAGTGAATAAAATTTCATATCAGGTGAAAAATTATCTCACATACCAGAGAGAAACAAGCATCGCTATAGCAGGTCAAGCAGTAATGACCACGGGCAAACAGCATATTTGTTTAAAGCATTTTTTAATTAATTCATATTGATGACATAGAAAAAATATAAAGATATACAAAATATATGCCCATAATAACATATTATCCAACTGCACAAATAAAAAAATATCACCATTAATCTCATCAGGAGTTAAATGAATGAAAGCACAGTAAGAGCTGACCATGAGAAAGAAATTGAAAACAGATAAATACAAAATTACAAAAGATGCATTATTCAAATCAAGTGAAGCACCTGGTAGGCTATTTTACCTCGTGCATTGGAATCACTTGATTTGGTAAGGCCATGCAAGACAGAGATAGATTGAGAAAAAGAGTAATAGAAACAAGAAAAGGAGAATAAATGAGGCTATGGGAAGTGTTGCTTGGAGGAGAGAGTGAAAGTTGTGGCAGTCCTTTGTTTGGGCCCAAATAGGTGTTGGAAGGGGAGAAAAAGGCTTTCCTGGCCATATCTCTGGCAGTAAAAAAAATGACTCAATGTATTCGATAACCCATATTCATGGCTCAACCTCAGAGACCTGTCAGGAAAAAAAATGAATTTATGTCATGCTGATGGATGAAATGCCTCTTTTGAAAGGAAAATACAGAGTTTAATTTAATTTAAGCCAAAATAATTTTTTGTGGTCATGACAGATATTTCTGAATGCTGAACTAATCAACAAATATAAACATTATCTGAGAAATTAAATGATAATGAGTCAAATGAACAATAAATTTGAGTACCATTCGACAATGGTTAAATCAGTTTCTTTGAAGAAGATAGAAAAATATGGGAGAAAAAAACTTCATCAACAGAATGTAAAGGAATACAGTGATCCCAAAAAAATGTAGATCAATTAATGGAATGGAATGATATAGCGTATATAACCAGACTTGATCCACAATAAATATGTAAAGCAGACAAGAAATTATTATATAATCAGATTTCCTATAAAGCAATGTGATCTGGGAGGCGAGGACAGGAGTTTTAAGGAAAGTTCAGCTGGAGAGAACAGTTTTGGATAGTAATACATCCACCGCCTAGGAACTTCTTGGTTCATGCTTAAGACACAATGACTGTGAGAGGAAGTTGTAAAAATAGATGTGCCAAAAAGAAGAGAGCCTCACCAATCACTTACAGACTGTGCTACAGTGACAAACCATGAAAGATAGAGCAAGATAAGAATGAGAATCAAGAGAATGTCACAGAATTCTCCACATGAGACAATTGACAAATAAATACCTTACAAACGCAAACTGTTTCATTAAAAATTTAATCATGATTTAGGGTCATTTTTAAGGTCTAAATTATCAAGTGGCCTGTACTGCTTAGTCACTGCCTTGTGCAACAGACACATCTAAGCTAATCTAAGCTACATTTTGCAATGCATGTATGTTAATCATATGAAGTCATAAAAATTTCAGTATTTTGCATCAGGCAGCTGTTCATATTTTGAGGGTAGGCTGAGAGGTTTTGAATGGTATCCCTCTGCAAATGTTAGGCTATGGAATTTGCATGTCTTTAATTGATACGCACATTCCTCTCTCTGACTAAGTTTTGCATGTTGATATAAGATTGGAAACAAAATCTTGGAGGAAAAACAGGCGTGTAGTAAATAGCCCTAAATATGTAATGGACAAAATTGCAAATTTTAATGTGCAACTGTTGGTACTTCATAGCTAAAGCTCTATGAAGTGCAGAAGAACATATGCCTACTAGTGGTTACACTATATTATTTGCAGATATATGAAATGGATAAATAAATTTTACGAGAAGCAATTGTTCTTCGTTTGGAGTATAAGCTGAGGGAGAGGCCCAAATAATCTGAGTAAAATGAATAGCTTTATTAGACATAGAGGTGACTTATTTGCTAATTATCACCACATAGTGTTAGGTGATATCTAGTGTTATCTATAATTAAAAAATATACTGCTATAAAACGTATTTTGACTAGGCTATTTGTACACCAGTTTTTCTAGAGTGATTGTGAAAACCAAGTATCTACTTAAACTTTGTTCAAGTGTTTCTCATACCAAAACTCCTCTGTGCACTAAAAAATAGTTGGTGATAATTTTTATAAGTATACACCGGAGAACAAGATCTTCTCTCCATAAGCATTTCTGAACAACTAATTAAATCTGAAAATTGGAGTCTAACAGACAATGTTACATACACAGTTAATCAAAGGGGGACTCCATAATTGCATATTAAGCAATAAGCAGTTCATGTATCATAGATTGAGAAACACCATCCGATAAAGCATTTCACCATATTTTGTCCTGGTCCCACAAATTTCTTGATTAAAGTGCACTATTTTAAAGACTGAATAACAGAAACTCCTGACTTTGGACATTACATTAACAACAGAGATGTAAATTTTTATGAGTCACATTAACATCAAACCTCAGTCATAGAAAGCCCACACATGCAGAGGGATAAACGTACAAATCAAAACCATTAAAATATCAATATACATCACGCTACTCAGGGATATTCCCAGACAACTGCACGAGGGTCAGATTCATAAGAACATGAGACCAGGGCATAGATAATACTACCAAAACTGCAATACTGCCGAGCTACTAGGAGATTAGGCGAGCGTGAATCCTGGGATAGGGATGTCGGGGTAGCACGATTCAAGCCACCAGCGATGAAGGCGACACCACTGCCAGAGCTTCCCCCCCCAACACCCATTCCTCCAGCCCCTCCTCCCCCCCCACCAGCCACCGTCACACACCCCCACCCTTCCTCCAACGATGATGATGCTATGCTCAGACACTTCTGAAGCTGTTTCCGGGTACCTTGCGACTTTGACCGCTTGACGGCTTCAGGCCTGCGCGGGGAGCTTGTGCTGCCACTTATGTTCTGTTTGCCCGCAGTCGAAGACACACAGAGACCATTTATCTACAGAATGGTTAGAGGAAAGGTGGGAAAAGGTTTGTTGGAATTGAAAGAGGACAGAGATAGGTGTGAGAGGGGGAAAGTGGACGGCTTGGTTAGTATACAAGCAGCCAGCATTTATAAATATTGGTGCATTTTGCGTGTTCTATGTACACTCAGGTTGCGAATGACAACTCTGAAGAATTAAGTATGCTATTTAAATGATATGTTTCCCTTGGATACTCTCCAGGATGTTGAATTAAATATAAACACCAAGTTCTGGGTCTCCCTAATATAGCAATGCTTCAGTGAGAAATATTAAGCAGGGAAACTAATTACCTCCACTTCATATTTGATATTTATTGGTGAGACATTCTGTATATGGTAATGATGAGTATACATATGAGGAATCAACTTGATTAGGAATGATGCCAAAGTTACATTTTGACATGGCAAAACACTTTTTAAATCTATAAATTAGTGAACATGGTGATTTCTGGGAAATAACTTGGTCAAGAAAACAAACATGTTTGATTACTTGATGAAATATGAAGATGTTTGAAATGGCATGGAATTATGTACTAGCACTTACAGGAGTTCTGACAACTTCATCACAATGATCACCAAAGTTGCTAAGATGAAAAAAATAAGGTAAGATGTTTCCTATAACTATTACCTATACTTATGAAACACAGAATTAGTTGTTACAGCCCAGCATCTATAAATGCTGACAATAATCTAGAGTCCAATCCTCCTAAACTGGAATTTACAGACAAGGATATATTCATTACAAACACATGCTTCTACAGAGTGATGTAGTACAATACCACTTCCAAGGCATGATACCCACGTAAGGCACAACTGCAAGGGTTAAATACAATTTGAAAATATCACGGTGTTTATTGGAATTCAAAGAAAATTTATATTTTTTTATTCAAAGCATCTTATTAAGAATGTTTATGAAATACATGGCAGTTTGCAGAAATCATTATTATTGTGTGACATTTTCCTAAGCCATATGCTGTAGTGACTTTAATTTTGGAAGTGTATGAAATATATTTAGAAATTGTACTCCTCCTCATCGTGAGTTTTTGACCAATTGCTCAAAATAAATAGCAGCTGAAAATTAATTACATTTCTCATGAATTCTTAATCTCCTTGACATGAGGAGAAAAAGGCAGGTCTGGTTCCCATCTTCAATCAACCAAACCTTGCATATGTTATTTAAAAGAAACTATATAGATTCATGAAAATTGTATTTACCAAAAACATGGATACGAAATAGGTATTTTAGGCAGCTATGGCCCCCATCACAGTCCTTGAAAGGAAATAAGAAGCAGTGAGAAAGAGTGAAAAGGAATTAAATCAAAAGTTACAGATAAAACCAAAGGTGATTAAAGAGTAAATTTACATTGAACTAAAAGTTGTAAGAGGTCACATTGAAGTTACTAGTTGTCTTGAGCTATTGGTCAATGATTGCCCATCAAAAAACCAAAACCAGAGATATGAAAAGAAATACCTGGAAATAAGAAGATTATATGTTATTGGATAATGCATAAAGGTAGATATAATGTGTGCACTGGTGAAATGTCATCCAAATTGCATAGTTAATAATGAAAATAACAAGATAATCACCTCATTAACAATGAGTTTTGACATGAAATATAGCGTTGGTTGACAGGAAATTACCAAAGGTTAGGATATAACACACATATTTTTGTTAACCAAAACACAAACATATAAAGCGTTTCCCAAATAAGCATAAGTAACAAAAAAACTTGAACACAAAACAAAAAGCATAAAGAAATGAAAAGGGGAGGAAGAGGGAAGACCCATTTTAGGAAACAATAATGGTAATAATTTATCAGAACATAAACCCAATCACAATACAATATTGATAACATAAAATTGTAAGCAACCAATCTGAGATGAATTACAGTAATTTCAAGAAGGTAGGCAGACATAGGAAATGGAATACAAATACAATTTTCATGGATGAAGTTAATGACACACATAATAAAGCACTTATTTTATAGCAAATGAAAGAGAACGAACTGGAAGTCACTTAACAGAGCTCTTTGCTGGCTTAAAAATGTAAACGCCATTAAAGCTACTGACAATGAAATAATGCAATTTTAGCCATCTATATTTGTTCCCTAATCCCTTCCTATTTTCCTACAGACATCATTTAAAAAACACCCATCCACACATAATACAGGATAATACCTGTATGACAAGAGTTCAGAGTTTGCTGATAATTGGCAATCTGATATAACTGTTTCTTTTGAAACAAAATCATCAAGTTGAATCAATTTCAGGACAGAGGACATAAATGTCAGGTAGAAGAATTTGGTTCTCAGTACAAGAAGTGATGTAAGAAAAAGAAAATGCAAGTCCAGAGAAAATTTGGAGGGGAACATGATGAAGAACTTGTTGTCAAGGACAGGTACATTAGATCAAGTCAATCTCAACAGGCAGATATGGTTACAATAATTCTGGGAAGAACTTTCGAGTTCAACATACAGATCCAGCAGAAAACATCAAACACCTACAAAAAGAAAGACTCAAAAAGATGCCAAGATTTTGAGTAAAAAATGAGCACAGTGATGCAAATACTACACAAAAACCTACCTGCAGAATTTTAGAAAGAAAATTTTTAATAAACACACAATAACTCGGAAATTTTTGGAAAAACAAACTCAATAGTCCAACACCGAAATGCAGTAAAAGACTTATCATATTGAGTATTGAAAAAGGCTAACTAACAAATAACATTATTCACAATTTTATTCACAACGAATAAAGGTCAAGCTAACTAAACATGCAATGAAACTTCAACTGATTGTTACTATCAAACAATCTTGAACACGCAAAGTCAGGCTTTACAGGAAAGAGTGATATTCCACTTGAATTTTTTAAATCCACCATATGGAATAGTCTTCAGTTTTTTTAATTGTTGACTTCATTGACAGATTAAATAGTAAGTATTAACTTTTATGAAGCTTCTTCTCTCTTGGCTGAATTATTGCAGTGAAATAATTTTTCAACCATGCTTTTTGGAATGAAAAATATTTAAACTTGTAGTCCAAAATGCTTACTAATGATATTAATTTTAAACCTCTTTATAAAACTGAAATATTTAAGGCTCGACTATGGTATCAATTGAACTGGTTTATATTGGAGGTATTAAGTTAACAAGACATCCATGAAGAGGAGACTTTACGAACAGGCTTCAGTACAGGGAGAGTCAAAGGATCCATCATACTCCAATCATCAGCCACCAGAAATTCAACAGCAAGATTTCGGGGAGCACAGACTTACTGAACCTCCGAAACAGATTCCCCAGGGGATTAGATCCATGTTGTTGCGAGGGATTGTGTTGAGATGGTGGCTGCAGCTGACATCTGACGGTGCTCTCTTTCGGCTTAAGGGATGCAATTTCAGATGGGTTGCTTCCATGGCGACTGCCCCTGGATCGCGGGGGTCGGGAGGGAGGAGGGTCATTGGGGAGAATCAGGTCAGCAGGCCTACTGGGCTTTGAAGCACCCTCACATGGGCCAGATGGTGTCACAAGACAGGTTGGGACATTGGGTAGAGGAGCCTCGGAAACCAATGGATAGAATGTTGCCACAGATGACTGCCGACGCTGCAGCATGCGGTCAGAGGAGAATTTATCTTTAATCCTCTTCTTCAAACTGAAACCTTTCCATGAGTGTCTCCTACCAGTGCGAGGCATGTTTTCTGGCAGTGCCTCTACTGCTTCCTCAATTGCCTCCTCTACATCCTCATCCACACTGCTGTCATCTTCACCTTTTGCTCCTGTACTAGTATATGATGAAACAGTTGCCTCCTCCACACTTTTGGCTTCTTCTCTCTCACCCTCTGATTCTAGCAGGGAATCCTTGCTCCCAGATGGATTTGGAGAAATGCTAGGAGGGGAAGGGCTTATCGACAGGGTAGTTTGAACGGGTGCCAATCCTTGGGCAGTCACCTTGGATGAATCCTGTTGCCATTGGAAACCAAATGGGTCACGGAAGGGATTAAAGTGTGGGATAAGGAAGGAAAGGTATTTGAAAAATAAAAAAAGGAAGGATGTAAAATGAGGATTAACAAGATTCTGTGCCGGAGGAAGAATAAAAAGAACACTACATGTCAACAGAAAAAATAATAATATAAAATAAACGAAATAATATTTATGTCAGCATAATGAGAATCAGTAATATGGTATATTTTAATAATTTTGTTTTAAATAAAAAAAACAGATTTCAAGAGTGAAAACTACTTCATCAGAGGTATTGTAAAAATGTTGGTAATAATGAACATGCCAAAGATTTATTATTCACTTCTTAAAAATCTATAGAGATGGTAATCACTGTAGACCTAATAAAAATGAAAGAAAATTAAATTTGTGATTAGTTGTATAAATGATGCAATGTGAATGTAAAACATTATTAACTTTCTACATTGATAAGAGAGCATAACTGCTCCAAGGGCACATATGACCATATGTAACTAAAAGATGATACAAGTATGCCCTAAATTTATATTACTAAAAGGATTGGCCAAATTAATACATTTAAGAAATATGGATACTCTCTATTATCTTATTCCGACCAAATTCCAAAATTCCAAATTATTCAGTCCTGAGAATTCTTTATCCTAACAAAATATATTAAAGATATGTCTTTGCAGCGAATTTCTATGAAACTATGCACATACAATGATAGTTTAATATAAATGAATTTAGCCCCAAGGATTTCCCTCATGATGTTTACTAACAGTGCAGATTTAATATAAATTCTTTGACTCAATTATATACCCAAAAATCTTAAAGCACCTTTTGACCAATTACCTTTCAGATAAAAAACCAGGCACTTACCAAAAGACTTAATTGGTACATAGGAGAGAATATGCAACAGGTCACCTGAAATCTTTGTCAAAAGATCCTATTCACTTGCAAAAAAGCAAACTTTCCAAAATGTGTGAATGTGTTACTTTCAGGGTGATCACTAATCAGAAATAACATGTTTTGAAACACAGACGATGATGGGAGGAGGATTCAATTTCAAACAAGTGAATAGAGACTAGTTCTACTGTAGAGCGGATATGCAATAATGAAAGTAAAATGCATCTGGTTCTGACTTTTCACTAAAATATCAATGCACTTAGAGTAGAATTTAAAAAGTGAGTGTAAGAACAGAATTTTGGGAATAAATTTACATAAATTACATGTCAATTTTAAGCACAATTTTAATTTCAGAGATACATAAATAAATTATGCTCAATTAGCTAACGTTTGTACTTATGTAATACAGTGAACTCCCACTGACTATGAACATGCTTAACTCATTCTACCACCCCAACCTGTAACACCACGTGTAGTTATTTGTAGTTGGTACCACTTTTTCACTAATGATAAGAATATATATATATATATATATATATATATATATATATATATATATATATATATATATATATATATATATATATAATGTATAACACTTAGCACAGGTGGACACAGACAAAAACACAGAAACACACAAAAAAGAGACTCACTATTTTACGAATTTTCGGTGGTCGTTGCCACCTTTATCAAGGAAGAGAGGGACAGAACTAAAATAGTGAGTCTCTTTTTTGTATGTTTCTGTGTTTTTGTCTGTGTCCACTAGTGCTAAGTGTTATACATTATTATTCACGTCCGTGAGACTTTCAAAAAGTGTTATATATATATATATATATATATATATATATATATATATATATATATATATATATATATATATATATATATATATATATATATATATATACATATATACATTCCATGTACTATCAATCTACTGAATTCTGTATGATCACAATTTTAGGTTTTATAGAAGTACATTGGGTATTTTTATCTTGGAAATAACTTTCCACTGATCAATGATTGGCATTGAATTTACAATATTCTATTTCCCTTAAGCTACTACCATCAACTAATGCAAGAATTTGAAATATATCAACATATTAAATAATGCAGCAATGCATTACCATTTTTACACATTATGCACTAAAAATTATACCCCTTACACCAAGCTTACATAATTGGAAAAATATTCAAAATATGATGTGGCAAACCTATTACATAATATATAGGCACACCATAATTTTCTGTGTATTATACAGATTTTTTCCACTTTAGTTTTCATGAAGTTAGATTAGGTATTAGATAAGGTAACAAATGTGCTGTGTTGTTTTCTTGGCCTAATCATTGACAGTTTTGCATGTATTTTCAAAAAGCAAACAATTTCACTTTTGATTTTGGTGCACTTAGCTTAGAGATAAAAAAATAAAAATAAAAAACATATGATTTATAGAATAGCATCTCATTAGTTTGACTCCAATCGGTTCAAAATAATATCCATGGTATTCTTCCAATCATCTCCAACCACAGTCAAAGGATGGTGCATAATTTTAGCATGAATTACTGGAATGATATCCAAAGTGGCATTTGGATCTATGGTATGCTATGGCAACCAAACATTAGAGTTGGCCAAAATATTATGGGTTGGAAAATTTTTGTGCACTGCCCAATTTCCTGAAGATTAATAATGACTGAATCATATTTATTATGGCAGCTGGGCACGATTTTAATTGATTAGGTGTCAATGGAGCACTCTAGCGGTTCAGTATAGCGACAGGTATAATTTCATGGTTTGCAGTTTTCATGGCTGTTCTCATTATGATTCAATGAACGTGTTGATTGATTTTTACTTTTGGAGTTCTAATTTGGCCTTCTCTCTACCACTGAATTCATTCTTTCTTGACTGCTATTATATTATTTTTCTTTTGCACTGAGATCTGCGATGCTTTAAACAACCAAGTGCCCCGATTCTTTGGCCAAGAAATGGCGTTAGGGAGCTATTCATCCACCAAAGGAGAAAGAGACAGCACACAAGAGGAAAGGATAATAGTTTAGCAATCATACAACGTCATAAAGGATAAGAACAGTGTGTTTCATGGCTCGCATAGCCAGAAGAAGAGACTAGCCACTCCTTTCCTCTTGTGTGTTGTCTATTTCTCCTTTGGTGGGTGAAACAGCTCCCTTATGCCATCTTTTGGCCAAAGAATCTGGGCACTTGGTTGTTTAAAGTAACGTAGTTCTCAGTGTAAATTACGTTTCCTGGATAGCTCAAGTGGTTTTATATATATATATATATATATATATATATATATATATATATATATATATATATTGGATATACTATTGAGTGTGTATTATAATTGAAAAATTACAGTAAAAAAATAATGTACCTACATCCAACATATTTTTAAATGTTCTAATAGCAGTACCTACTTCCTATAAATGCCAATAAAAGTTTGGTTTAACATATCTTTTCATCTATGTAAATTTCCTAACCATAACCATAATTTAATAACTAAAAATAAATTTGACAAATTTCTAATAATTTGATTTTTTGAAAAACTGGTGTTGCTTATTGTATAATAGTGTGTCAATACTGACTGAAAAGGGTGGTTCACCTTTTTATTTATTAACATCTCATGAACATAAATAAAGTGCCATTCTACTAAAGACTAGGCTTAAACATATTTGGAGTGAATACAGTTTGAAAAGCATTAAGAAGTGCAATAATATATAGTTAATAATGGTTGTGTTTAGGATGGCATTATTCCTCTGGAAAGATTAAAAGATAAATTACTCCAAAAATTTAGGTGAGTTTAATTGCTTTCCAACGAGTAAGTTGCTAATATTTCTCAATTCAGGCCCATAAGTTAAATCCTCATATGTTTGAAATGTTCAACATCTGTCACTATATGCTAATATTTGCTAATATTTCTCAATTCAGGCCCATAAGTTAAATCCTCATATGTTTGAAATGTTCAACATCTGTCACTATATGCCATTATGTGCAAGTCCACTGTATTATATTAGACTGAGTAGAAAGGTTTGCAAATTATTTGTCCCATATCAACTCATATAAGTCATACAAAATAGAATAATCTCATGCCAAAGAATTCAATAGAGAAAAAATTGCTTTAGCTTTTCAGTAAAAAAACACCTTTCAAAAATGCATATCACCAGATTTCAAGAGAAAAGGAATAACTTCTAAGACATAAAATGAATGCTGATAAAATGATGACTTACTACTCATGCCAAATAACCAGACTTTCATGGAAGAATACAGATACTAAAAACATAATGGAAAAGAGATATTCACTGTAGAGTATAGCAGAAGTTTAAATAGGATAGAAAATCATCACCTAAAACACTTCTATATGAAAAATAAATTAAAAGAGAGAGAATGATTTATGTATATGTATCAAAATGATAGCCTAATTTTGAAATAAAATGTATACTGTTTCATTAGGTATTAATTACACCAATTTAAGAAGTGATTATAATTTGAATCAAATAGATATAAAAAGTGAAGTGATATTTTCAAACTACGAGGGTCATCCGGAAAGTAGTACCCGTTCGTGCCGCATGAAGTGCTGACGACGCGAGTAGCCGCTGGACGAGGTCAGATAGCTTCAGTGGCTTGTCTGCCTTCTCTGAGCCAAGTTGCGTGACGCTAGCATTGCCTGTGTTGTTTCTGTGATTGTTTACAATGTTTAAAAAAATTGAGAACGCCGCCAGTTGTGAAGTGAGGGCAGTGATTAAATTCCTCAATGCAAGAAACGTTCGCCCATGTGATATTCATCGCCAATTAAAGGAGGTGTATGGAGACAATGTAATGGACGAGTCGTCTGTTCGGCGGTGGTGTCGCAACTTCAACATGGGGAGGGGGAACACACACGACGATGAGCGTTCGGAGAGACCGTCTGTCATTACAGACCAACTGGTGAGCTCAGTTGACGAATTCGTGAGGAACGATCGGCGCGTCACAATTGATGACATCTGTGAGCATTTTCCCAATGTTTCTCGAACAATTGTTCATGAAATTGTTAAACACCATCTGCATTATGCAAAAATTTGTGCAAGATGGGTCCCTCGCGTATCTCAATGAGCTGGCGGCGAAGGACTATGCAGCAGGAATACAGAAACTTGTCACACGTTATGACAAATGCCTTAATTTGCTTGGAGATTATGTTGAGAAGTAGTTTAAAGTATCCTCTTTCAAATAAAATTTTTTATGTTTGTTAATATTTACTTTTGTGTCTTTATTTCACGAACGGGTACTACTTTCCGGATGACCCTCGTATCTTTCTAACACTTGTAGGAAGAGTTGATGTTTTCTTAAAAATATCAGCCTGAAAGAATTATGGGAAAAAAATCAAAAAATTCTTCTGCGTTGCTTCACTGCAGCACAAGGAGATTTTTCACAAGATAGATAAAAAAAAGTCAGAAACAGTGGCTAAGTCTAACAACTATTCCCCTCACTTGAAACATGGTTTATACCTAATTGAATCTGATGTAGATTTATAAGAAAATTATACAGGTTTACCTAAAATTTTGGTGCAAAGCCTTTTAAATAAAATTTAAATCAAGAAAAAGAGCATTACTCACAATAATTAACCTATTTCCACTAGGTGCTACCCACTGAGCTACCACATCCCCATAAAAATACTATATTAATCCAAATAGTTTCCTTCCCTAGATATCACCTAATCATTTCCTGAAGACTTATATTCCATAAATGAATTTTTCACTTCTAAGCAGTCACTTTATCCTTTCCTACACACACATTTTCACCAAAATGGGAAAATATAAAAAAACCAATACAATAATTACAAAAAACTACCTGAATGGTCACAATCTTATTATTTAATTAATACCAGAAGTTTCAACATTTATGGATTGAGACCCTTCATTACTTTTCAAGAACACTATCCTATCCTTATTCCTTGTAATACTGGTTCACAAAGACTGGGGTTAATTATAACTCACCAGTTTTAATTGATTATTTGAAAATTAATATGATTTCATTCTGATTTATTAAAACTTATATATTTGCTAAATTTTAAGAGCAAAACAGGGCATTTATTGGCGTAATTTAATGTTACTATTAAGAGGTGCATACAGGTTCCATGGACCGGAAAAATCCGACATGCACATCATTAGGTCAAGTTTACTCAGCTAACATTAGGGGATATTCCCATTGCTCCCACGACCCAAACATTAATAGATTATAAATGGGAAAAGAAAATACTTTGTTCTTCCACATATATTTTATTATGCCAAGCATCTACTGGACAATAACCACACAAGTGACTTGGTTACTGAGATTTTACAATTGGAGAAGAAAGGTTTACGATTAGATGTCTTGAAACGTTTGAAATTTTACAAGAACACTCATTATAAGGGTAACTTGGTAAATGACCCGATGTATTCCTTCCGCTCCCCCCTCCTGGACCTCCCTCTTTTCCTACAGCCCCTCTCCCCCCCTGATGCCATTCCCAACCACCCTCTCCCCCTACCACCCTTACACACCCACCAGTTTCCCTTCTATTTCCCCTCCTCCGACTTTAGAGGCACCTACCGCCTCCTCTTCTCTGCATAGTTTATAAAGCTGTCTGTCCTCTGTACTTCAACAAAGTATTTTCTTATCCGATATGAATTGCTTGCACAAAGTGATGCCTCAAACCATTTTACCTATTATAAATCATCTACTCAATTTTTAGAAATCATATTCACATAATCAGATACTATGATAATGAACACCTGACTTGTTCCTTAGATAGTTCCACTAACACCCCCTTCTTGAGGCTATTTTTATTACCCCGATACTTCCACAGTTAATGAAAAATGAAATATGAGTTCAGAAAACATAGTGAACACTTATAGGGAGCCCCTTTGAGAATTGAATGAGGAAAAATGAAAAAACTAGGCATTTGTGAGCACCACATATTTCTGAAGTATAAAGATTTCAAACAAAGAGTGGCAGTCAGCAATACTTTTTTCTGGTAATTGATTCAAATTAGGCACGAAATATGTATTGAGAGATACCTTAATGTCAGAATACTGCAGTTAAAATTAACTATCCGAAATTGGTATTATAAAAAATATACATATTATATTATCTGGATGTATAATCTGGACCTATTTTTAATACCTTCTATTATATTAGGCATAAGAAAAATATGAAAAGAGTGAGAAATGGTAAGAATAACAGAAAACTAATGGGAATTGTTGGTCTGTTTGCCTCTGTAACAACCAAAATTAGTGTTTATGATATAAAATTGCAAACATAGTATTATGATGTTTTGTCTTGATATATTTTTCAAGCTCCAATAGTTTTTGAAAAATGATTAAGTATACTTTACTAATGTGTAGAAGACAATGAAAGAATAAAGAAAATTTATAGAAGAGCTCAATGTGGACAACAACACTATTATTATAACACTGTAATAATAAGCACACAGATCAAAATGCGTCCAAGTGGTACAATCAAACATTCTAAGGTCATTTTTATGGCACAAATTTGAGCTCAAAGGCAACAGTTCACACTTAACAGAGTGCACTCTTAACCCCCAGCATGGAGGGAAAAATAACTAGACCTGAAAGACAAAGAGAGTGCTCTTGGGTTTGAAATGAAGCAGACATCCACACATACAGACTACTGATTCAGAGGGTGGAAAATGTGCAGTAAGCAAGGTTTCTCAGAATAAACAACCAGTACGTGAAAATACAGGGAGTTTGGCCACACTGTTTCCTGCAGCTGCTCTCTCAGATTCAGAATGGAGGATACTGGTGCATTTCTTCCAAAAAAGACTATTTAAAAATGAAACAGAGAGATCAGCAAAGATAAACTCTAAGTTATCTCACTATCAATGTACTAAGTGTAGTCTTCATGCTGAGTAAAGAGGAGAGGATACAACTGACCTGATCACCACTAGGGGAGCGACACCTCCCCTGCTCCTCCAACTCTTCCCAACGTTCCAGTCTCTCCTTCCCTTGATCTCCACTCCCACCGCTCTCCCCTGTAGTTGAAATTGCTGTGAAGGTTGACCCAAAGCCTGATGAAAGTTGTTTTGGTGAACGAGGTACTCGCTGGTAAGGGTCAGCGGCACCGTAGAGATCAGGTGTTCCAACACTGAGTAGGCATACCCTCTGCACCATATCCACAATAGCCAAGCCAACCTCATTACCATAAGCCATTCTGAAAGAAGATATTGTGGGGTACTTTTAAAAGTTATCACTGTACATAAAAATAAATCACATTTTAAGCAAACAGACATTGGTTAACTGCAAGATGATATTCATAAGTGCATAGGTGATAAATATTCCTGTGAGATGTCTCCCAAGTTACTAATCTCAACTTAACCCTTTTAGTGCCACAGACATAACAGCACAGTCATGCCAGATGTCCCCAAATTACTGATTTTGACCTAACCCTTCTAGTGCCACAGATATCCAGCGGATATATCCAGAAGTTGTATAGTGCTAATTGGGAAAGATTACTCATATTTTTAATTACCTCACTAAATAATATATTTATTTTTCCTTGATTGTTTTATGAAAATGAAGGGACACAATGCTCACTAACAAATATGAATCGTTATCAGCAATCCTTTGTTTTCCATCTATCATGTTTTTCCTGACTACGTGATTGGTTAAGCTTTCTGAGAAAAATACATTCTGCTCTTCACTTGACGGTAGTTCTGTGTTCTTGTAAAAGTACATTTCCACCCTTATAAATATGGCAGAAAAACACGAAAAATTGCACCTTGCATAGCAGAAAAATGCAAATGAATCCCAAGGAATGAAAAAGGAGGGTCTCAGAACATATTTGTTTATATCACGACCATATTTTCCATGTAGCTCAGTTATCTCTGTTTTTCGTTTAAATGTCTTTTTCACCATGTATGTATCCATTAGCATGGATAATTAAGAGTCTACTGCATTTGTTACCATTGAAGCCAGGTTCAAATAGACCTTTTCAGCTTCAAGTAATTTTCGAGATTATATGGTTTCTTTATAACTCCAAGTGAGCTTAGAATAAGATTGTATACATTCCAATTACACGACTATGCATAAGTAAATTTATCCTATAGTGTCCTTGGTAGAAGTAGTTGTAGTTTTTAGGGGAGATGACAAACATCTGAGGTCATTTGCACCATTAGTAATGGATGTGAATGGAGGATGGGTGAAGAGAAACCCGGCATCAGCATTAGCCTACTTTTAACGAAAGGCACCAGGGGGTTCGAAGTTTTAATGTCCCATCCATACTCACGTAAAGTGCTCTCCACAGAGCACCTCAAATAGGAATTGGGATACCACTGAAAAATATATGTCCCCTGCTGTACTCGAACCTACGCCCCCTGAGTAGGAAGCAAGTACATTAGCCACTGCAACATCCACATCTCCTTGTCCTTGGTTTTATATAATATTTATAACATCAGATGTTTATTTCACTATAATAAATGAAACCTTGCTCTGAAAAGTGGATCTGGTCATTTACCATTGCAATTGCTCCAAAGGTTGGATTGAATGCTATAATGTTCCATGAAAATCAAATACTTTTTCAAGGTGAAGATCATGCAAAACCCAATATATATTGTCTTACACTATGAATTTTATCTCAAGACTTAAGAATAATACGATTACAACCAATAGATCAGCAAACATTCGAGTAAATACACTAATCAAAGAGGCACTTTGGATTAATTCAACCATATGAGGCATGACAAAGTGGAGCAACAATATACAAAATGAAGAATGCAGTTTGTCATGTGCCCTTGTTTAGTCAACATATTTCAGCAACTAGGCAACACCAGCAAATTTATATCATGTTTACCTAATTAAAAATTGATCACAATTTATTTTCTCTCATGCTACTAGAAATGCTTATTATATAGATGATAGAAATTTAGGCAAGTATGCTTATGATCCACACTGTAGATCCTGTAGTTCTAATGCAGGGATCCATAAAAAAAACTAGGGAAAGAATAATGCGATGGTAGATGAATAATACATTCAGAGTGAATAGCGGAATAAGTAAGCATGGAAATCAACATAATTGAGCCAAATGTTAGCCTCCTCTTAATAACGAATTATAGTGGGTTTATATGAACATCCTGTAATTTACATGAAGTAAAATGATGTGAGAAATTCACATACTGGCCACTGCACCACTCTGACCAATGTGCCTTTCCTAATATGATCTTTGAAAATAAATCATTAATATGAATAAACAAATTCTTACAATCCATATGAAGAGTTGATGGCAAGAGCAGTGATTGGAGAAGGGGGATGTCCATCAACCCACGGAGTTAGGCATACAAGGTGAGCCTGGAATCCAGGAGGTTTCTTCTGCTGTCCCATTCTTACTTTCAGTCCAATTTCTCCACCCTGTAAATTTTAACAGAGTATAACAATTCCCTTAATATAAATTGAAAGAAATCATTATTATACTTTTCAAATTTTGATTGTATTCGAATCAGACCATTCAATACTGTAAGTCATTTTCAAGATGAAAATTAATCAAAACATTAAAATGCATTGTGAGGCTTAAATTAAATCAAATTGAGAATAGTACAGTCATTTATTTTCAATAAAAATGATGACGATATCAAAGAAATGGCATTTGTGATTGCTGATTCTTTTTTCACTTATTAGCTAAATGAACAAATAAATTTTAATTTGAAATATTATGGCTATCTTTTCAACGCAGAATTGTTTTTCAATATATTGGTTTTAATAAACAGTGCAGAAAGTGCGCTATCCTGAAAACCAGGGAGAAGACAACTGAATGATGCATTTATCTCGATTTTTGGTTTAATAACTTCATTTCCAAATAAATTAAAGTAATGAGAACCTTAAATATAAGTTTCTTTATCAGCCATTCCAATTAAATCTCACTGCCACTCTTTAGGTAACACTTGGGAACACTTAGGTAACATGCGCTTCATTACTCTCTATTTCATCATTCATATTTTCAATTTTTTTATCGTGACATGAAGTACAACGTTCATAGTTTGAATGAAGAAATTGGCAATAGAGAAAATTAAATTAATATTTTAATGATGTTAGCAAATGAATCTAATATTCAGGCTAATATGCATGAACTGCACGAAATATTTTATTTCTGTTTTTTTTAGAAGAAAATAAATGTTGATAGATCTTAATTTAGCATAAATATGTACTTGACTTTTGATATTGAGTTAAACTACTTTGAAAAAGTTGCAAATACACAGAGAGATTAACAATTGGGCTAAAGCTGGAAATTCTGCAAGAATTTGTAGCTAATGTAGGGAAATGGTACTTGCTAAGAAAATTAACCTATGAATATGATTACGACAGTAAATAACTGCAGTATTGTTTGAAATCATGCTATCATGTAAAAAGAGATTATGATCTTATTATGAGACACAGGTATGAATGATTCAATACAATAAAAAAGGCACTGTTATTGAATTAGCTCAAGCAAGACAGAGTTTCCAGCATACCTATAAATGGACTGGTCTTCAAAGTCAATATATTTATTATTAAATTCAGATTAGATGACTCTTATTAAGCCATAAATAGGTGGCTAGAAATATTTAGGTGCAGTATAACAATGCTTCACAAATTTATGCAAAGAAAGTGCCAGTGTTAAAGTGCTCCTAAATTAAGATGGGAGGCTGCAAAGTTTTCCATGATTAAGTAATAGGAAACCCAGAATATTTTTAATGTTGATGAAATAGGTCTACATACTTTTGTAAAAGCTTTACAAGAGTTTAAATTAAAGAGTCTTAGTATTAAAAGATACAGGAAAGTCATTCTTTAATTGTCATTTAGATTTATTGAAACATTATCTTTTGCAGTCTTAAAGAACTTACAGTTTTTAAGGGATTACAGTTTTTTCAATGTAATTTTTTCATTTATCTGTACATATAGGACAAATAAACTCATCTAAATAAATTTTAACCTATAAGCCACTGATATTATATTTTCCACAATTTGTCAATAGGCTACCTAGATTATTATTCCAATGCTAATTATGAAAAGGTCATTTAATTTACTCAAATAAGGAATAATGGACACAGTTGTAAATATTCCTTGATTCTTTTTACTAGCTCTCTAAAAAAGATTCATCTTAAATTCAGCAAGTCAATCATTCTGACAGGCCCTTTCACAACTGTTGCGAAAAAATAATGAACAAGCCCCAGTCTTAGAGCAAAAAAATTCTTGATTAGTATAAAAATTATGGGGTTGCAGTAGTCCACTGGGTAGAGCGTTGGACTGCTGACCGGAGGGTCCCGGGTTCGATTCCCAGGCAAGGCACTCTGGGCACCTGCAGCTCCACCCAAACTAAAGTGATTTTTCGGGTACCAGGTCTTCCTGGGAAACCATAACCGGCACAGGGAAAGGAACTGGTCCCCCTACCCTGATGTGTGACTTTTCACACGCCGTATAGGGCTTATTACTGGGTGATCTCTACCATCATCTACTAAACCGACCTTCGGGTTGATTACTGTGTTTATGGTTTTTATAAAAATTATGCATTCCAGACTCATTTACTGTATACTTACAACATGAGTGGAAACTTTCCATTTAGATATAAAACAATACAGGCAACATTTATCTACATAAATAACACATTTTGAATTACTATTGAAATTTGATTTGCCTTTTTGTTCTTTGAATCAGATCCATCAGCAGACTCAGGTCGAGATGTAGACACAGCAGCTTGTCTAGCTGGGGCAGGAAAATCTCCATCGGGAGTGATAAAATCACCAACTGCCCCCTCCTCATAAACTTCATACACTATTGGAACTTCTAAAACCTATGAAGATAACAAAAAAGGAATTCAGCCAAATGAGGCCATCTCCACTTAGTCATTTATAAGTAAAACTAAGGTTCCAATCAAAACTAGATCATGAAAAATTATTTTTCCATTTTTTATTTTGGATCAATTTTATATCATGTGAGGAATTGGTGATAGAAAAAGTTGAAGTATATGCATGAACCAATGCAGTTATGCTCATCTATTGATTTAATTGTATTCAATGATTTAAATACATTTTTCAAATTTAAAAAGAGCTAGGCAGGTAGTTACATTTTGATGGAATTGAAGGCTGAAATTATAACAAGTTCTAAGGATAGCATTAGATGTATGTATTGGAAGCATCAGAATAAAATTCATTACAAAAGATTGCTTAAATTTACATTACATTGAAATTATATTTAGAACAGAAGTAATGGTACAAGACATCACTCAGTAGAAATTCTTCATATTAAAAGGAGAATTCATGTAACAATTAACATCTGTTTAATCATATTACAGTAGAATTTGATAACCATAATTCCATTATTAGTGTTCACCACATTCAAAATTATTACTTTGAAAATTCAAGTAAATAATTCTTGCTTTTCAAAGTTCACACAATTCTAAATAACTAGATAAATTCTTCCCAGGCCAAGACAATAAGTATATAGCTCAAATCTCATTGCATTTCAGTATCCGTAATGGCCATATAAACAATTACCCTCTGGCATTCTAAACATAAGGGTTAAATGTTGCATTATCATAATGTTCTCATGAAGGCAACCCTTAATTTTGCTTAACCTTTATCGACCGAAAGGGAACTTTTGTTCCCACCTAAAAGGCTGAACCCATTGGCTGAGTGGGAACTGCAGGG
Source organism: Hetaerina americana (assembly GCF_022747635.1). Classification (NCBI taxonomy): domain Eukaryota; kingdom Metazoa; phylum Arthropoda; class Insecta; order Odonata; family Calopterygidae; genus Hetaerina; species Hetaerina americana. The sequence goes on from NW_027286069.1 coordinate 92,833,469, forward strand.
GACCACTTGGTTTTGCTTATAACATGCTTTTTTTGTCAACTGCTCACTGATTGTTAAGTTAAAATGCCAGAATCCTATTCTTTCGATATGAAAAGGAGAAAAAGTATACATATACTAAACTGCTTAATACAGCTACTGTGTAATGTATTTCATTTTCATTTAATGCTGGTCTACATGTGCATAATTTATAAATCAGGCCATATCATAGGTTTGAATATATTGTAAAAATTATTAACATCTAGAGATGATTACTATCTATGGTTTTGGGCATACCTAGTTGTCCTAGGTATATATCACACACATATACAGTAGGTATAAAGCCTTACTTGTGCAACAAAATGAACAAGATATGAGATAATTTTCAACAGAAATTTTAAAAGTGTTGGAAGTAGTGGTTGAAGGTGCCTAGATATAAAACACTACATTAATTATTATTGTTAAAGATTATGCTCGTCAAAACTTTACCCATGTATCAGATACAGATTCCTGACGACGAAATTTGAACAGGATCACTTGACCACCACTCCCAGCCACACACAGCCGTCTGCTCTCAGGGCACAAAGATATGAGCTGTATGGCAAATGGGTCATCCTCTCCATTCACCCCACTCGTTCCTCCACCTCCTCCACTGTCAACACTTCGAGGCCGTGGTTTCTCAAACACTTTGGCAGTCTTCAATTTATACAACACTTGTAAAGTTCCTGCTGATGCATCCCAAAACTTTATACTACCATCCGCATGCCTGGAGAAATATTTATATGAAAAATTGAATGAAAAATACTACATCAGGGCACTACAAAAACTGATAAATTTTAGCTAACTTTTGCATATTATAGAATATTCAAACAAAAAAGTCTTATAAACACCGTCGTCACGAGGAGAATTGCCTGATTGCAATGATAAATTCTTAAATAACTAATAAATAAAAAATTCAATATTTTTGGCTATAATATGGTTATATCATTTCAAGTGAAAAATATCTATGAATAAGTTAGGGTCCCCTTAGAAAATAAAAATAAATTCATGATTGATTTTAGAATCACAGTGAATTGCATACAAAATAAACAGTATTAATTTATCATTAAAATAGCATTAAATAATGGAAAGTGTTACTGTTATTTTTAGAGCAAATAAGAATTCCACATAGATCTATTTGATGACACAATTATTTTAAGGATATACTCATTATACATACAACGTGTACACTGAAAACCTCAACCTTTTATATGCACAATTGACACTACCCCTTATGATTCAATAATTTACTTTACGCAAATTTTATTTTAGTTGTTCCCAACAGATAAGGTTAGAATAAATTTTGAATAGAAATAGAATGAACAATAATACATTCCTCAACTCCATCTTACAAGAGACACCCTGGCACTCCAAACTGTATGAAACTGTTCTTCAATTCCACATACTTCCCAAAACTAAAAAAAAAAACTAAGCTAAAAAAAACTAAACCAAAAACCAAACCAGAAGCCAAAAATCAATGGTTGGACATTTTCTAAGAATTCTATCTGACATCTGGATATTAAATTATGGTAAACAGCCTAAAGACTGAACAATAGGCTTTATCACAAATGAAATCTTACACCCTGGAGAGCACTTGATGTTCCTTAATGATAGTTTCCATGCCAAATCTGTCAAATAAATAATTCCACAGCTTTAGTTCCAGCATAAGGTTACCAGAGACAAGTTAGAGATTGAAAGACCTCCAGTCAGCAACCAAACGTAATACTGACTAAGTTAACACACCGGTTAGTGCTATCACTAATGTCTACAAGGTATTGTTGGACATGTTGGTCACAGAACTTTTAGGATACTTCCCATGACCAGAATGGTTATGTTACGGCAGAACCATGACTTACCCAGTTAGAATTATTTCATTGTAGGAGCAAGAGGCAGGACTCCATTCCCCCCCACAAATGGGCCACTCCCGCTCGCTGAATCCAGTTCTCTTCTGAGTGGACCGAGCACCGACAGAATAAAAAGCAGGGATGAGGTCAGAAGGACAGTCAGCTAGGTACGAGCAACACGTTACTGCTGCCTCATGAACATCCATTGGGTAAGGATTTTGAAAGCAAGGGTATCCAGGAGTAAGTAAATCTATCACAACAACATCATTGTGAAGTAGCACGACAATCGCATGAGGATCTTGAAAATCTGAAAAAAAACAAGGAAAAAATTTAAGACAACTTCAACCAATATGCAAAATTCAAGGTGCTTTAGCATATCAGATTATTTCAGCATTTTCAAAATTTGACAAATGTTCATATTGTGATTTCTTAAAGAAATCTGATAAATAATTGATTGAGTTGGCCTGAGGTTGCATCCTTGAATTGTGGACACAAACTCACAATGTCGAGCATTAAAAGTAAAAAAATATTCATTTGTTAATTGAATATTTATGAAGTGAGCAAGATTGAAGAAATTAAAAGCAATCATGATGACAAACAATTTGTAAAATAGAAATAAATAAAAGGCCTATGTTTGCTTTAAGGAAATATCATGATATAAAAAGTCATTCAACAATGATAACATTTTGAACCCACTGTTATCAATACTGGCTGAAATTCAACATCTACAATTAAATCAACAAAATTGAGCATAAAAAAACAGGTGGCTTGTAATTAGATGACTGAATGAATTGTAACTAACTACATTATAATTTCTTTGGTCACAAATCCCTAAAATGCATTGCATTAAGTGAACAATCCCCCAATTGTAAACCCATATACTTAATCAGCTAAGGACCAATACATGAGAAGGAAAATGAACATGTTCGTGAACATGTTATACACATGTTTCGTGTTCATAACTGAACATACAACTCATGAATCATTAAACTCAATAAGGAAAACTAATGTTAGTTATTAGTTGATTAAAAATTAAGCCATACTTCCAGTGATATTAAAAAAAACATAATTAAGAAAAACCACTTACCACTAGGCCATGGGCTTTCACAAAGGGTTATAAAATCCACAACATTATGCTCCATTTCTAAAACTGTAGTTGTCTTTCCATGAATAACAGTGATACTAGGAGTCCTTCCAGCTTTATCATAAGTTAGGCCTCCAGAAAAAATTACATATGGCTCTCTGAAAAAAGTTATTATATTGAATTAAAATAATTTTATCACCATTACATAATAAATGTTAAGTAGTAAATTATGAAAAATAAACAAAATCATTTATGAAATCATCAAAATAATTAGGCACTCACCCCATCCGCGAAGATTTCCATTCCATTTTTTGGATTGGTTTACATGGCTCTAACTTTCCATCTTTGTTGGTTTTTGCTATATAAATATAAGAAGTTATATTTTAGATAAGTTACCAGTGAATGTGAGTTATTATTTATAAAAAATATTTTTGGCCATCATTTACTATACAATTTTTACGAAATGTAGACCAAAGAGAGTAAGATTAAATTAAAAGAGAAGATGAGCAGTGATCCATTAAAAATAATGAAATATGACTAAAAATATTGACAAACCATAGAAGGCAATATGAATTGTACGTATAGAAGTAGAGGGTGGGGTCATATGAAAGCACACCTTTTTGTCATGAAAATTACTTAAATATATGGTGCAATATTTACTTCAAATGCATAAGCACAACAAGTAAGGAAGGGCGAGCACCATGGTAATACTGCTCCACTGGTTAGGGGTGGGAAAATATCAATGTACTCCCAACCTCCCACTATGGAGATGACGAGGGGAGGGAAATGAGTCCATACACGATTTAAAAGGAGAGATGAGAAGGAATGATTTAAAAGAAGCAGGAAATCCAGATAAGACCATTACACAATGAATACATAAATGTGATCATGGGAGCAGCCACCTAAGATAGTATTTTGTATGTTCAATAAATGAGAGCATTTATGAAAAATGAAACACACAAAATGATCGCTTGATACATGAATTGATGACTTCTGTTATTGCTAGGTCAGCAACATTGTCCAATCTATTGGCCAATTATTCTTCTAATTCAGGCTCTTTATTACTAGCTTTGTTTTTTTACATCTACTTAAGAGAAATAAAGACGTTCAATTTGAATTTTAAATGAGCTCTGAAACCTCGCTTGAAGACCTTCTAAAACCTTGGTTCCACCTATTTTCATTTTGAAATTGTAGATTTGTAGCATTCATTCCTTTCACGTTTTTTAATTTTTACACACAATGTACTCGATGATACTGAATTAGAAAGTTGAAGACATTCATCTCACGGTAAAACTTGACATTCAGTGCTGAAGGGATAAAGGGGTGACCATATAAGGGAGACTAAAACACCATTACTTCATTTGGAAATTTTCATTGAGAACTTTTGACTGGCAGTTCATGTAAGTAAGAAGAATGACGTAGTCAGTCAGTGATTCATAGATCATAATTCCCAGCTATTAGTGACATTCTGAAAAGGCAGACACCCAACGTGACAGGTTTACAAATTAATTGGTAACTCTACAACAAGTTCAACAGCTTCATCCCATTAACAACAACAAACCATGCAAATATAAAAACAACTTCGCACCAAATATATTTTTAACTATAAAAGTATCAAACTAACATTTATAGGCCGTTAGACATCTGAAGGGTTTTAAAAAAGGAACGAATAATTAGAAAGTTTTATTTTTCGACTAAGAAATACACGCACAATTATGAAGAAAACATTCTTTGGCCCAATTATACACTGAAGAAATAAGTTTGAAAGATGGGCTCAACCATGTTTTTTTTAATTGAGGCGAAATCTGAATCGAAGAGTTATTTGAGTACATACGAACAATCTTTCAGGAAATGACGAATACGAAGATAAAAAAGAAGCTTTGACTGCGCGAGAATTTCATTGCTTCAATACTCGTAGTTACATAAAAATGTATTATCGATAGAAAACGCGTTCACCGTCACGACAGATAAACAGGGCTTATTACCATGAGGGTATATATGCGATGCGGGTCGAACATAGGAAACCCTAGCTGTCCAAGTGGCCAGGGAACCATCCCCATGGGATGTCATGAATTGCTTCCCTTCGTGGTGCCACGACGCCGACCGAAGAGGCTCTGGACCTTGCCAGCGCATCTCCGCAACACGTCCCCTCAAATCCCAGAGAACCAGTTGTCCACATTCGAAGCCGATCAGGAGCTGAAGTAAAAGGCAAGAGCAGAAAACAAGAAAATTCTTAACAAAATGACGGACCAGTGAAGAAGAATACAATATCGTAAAACACAGGCACACAGTCAACTCGCTGCAATCAGCGGAAGATATTTTTGATTTCCGATGAGATATTTTCCGAACATATTAATAAGTCTGGAAATCCAGTCAAGTTCATGGAAAATTTAACGATGTTTCTTGTCAGAAAGCGATAGGAAATGTACTCTCTAGCTTAAATTTTTAGATTACTTTTAAGAGTTAAACGTTAATTGAACTAAAGCTCGAGTTACGCGAGTTTTATTTAAGCGGGGAATGCAATTCTATTGATGAAATCTTAATCAGATAGTTCTTCCCGGGCGTGGTTCAAGTTTTTTGGAAGATTTCGCATTCTTTCCCCTTTAAGAATAGCCCCTCTCGAAAAGCATTTCAACATCTGGTCCCTTGAAAAAATTCCCTAATAGATGAAACCGAGCCAAAAATTAAAAAGCAATACTCCCAAAACGTTCATTATAGGCGAAAAAAAGTGTCGAATTAATAAATGAATGTAAGTAGTTTATTATTTTAATTTACCGGTAGAACTTTTGATCCAGGATATAAAAATCTACTTAAAATGGAATTAAAAGAATTACTGGCATATTCATAACATTCCAATGCCTTTACTATTAAGTTTTTAAACGCTAGAAAACTCGAAAGTAAATACTTACTTTGCTGGCATCGACAGGGTTATCACTAAGGTGAACCACTGGGCCTGGATGCGTCTTTCTGGATCTGAAAAATGAAACAGAAATATTCGTTCTATAAATTTAAAAAGTATTTACTTCCAAATGCTGAGGATACCACCATACGGCGGAATGAATGAGCTGAAATCACCCTATGCTTAAAAAAACTGACATTGCAGTTCACGTTTTCCCTTTTCGCATATACTCATCCTCCTACAATGCTTACTTATTCTTTAGAATCAAAATGACCGTCTGCATCGCATAGATGTACCGTAATTCCTGCGATCAAATATCAACTATGTCCCATATCAGGTTTTTATTTATTCAAATTCATTATTTATCTTCGTTCTCTCATCCTAAAATAATATGGCCTCATGGGAATAATTTTCAGCGTGAGACACATTTAAGTACTTCTAAGTTGTATGGAGCGATACATACAGGCTGTATTACCTATGCACGTGGAATAATTAAGCACTTTAGTTCAGACTAGAAAGAATGCCCACTTACGGGTTTATTTTGGAGAAGATCAATCATGGCCATTGTTTATCATACCTGGGCCATATTACAAATGAAATAGGATGGCTTTTACAGTTTAAATGTATTTACACTTAAGTACATGAAAATACGTTGCCCTGCCAACTGTCATGAAATCCATTATAGAATATTCCACAAATATTCAGCAGTAGTAGTAGTATTTAGGGGAGGCGAGCGACAGCTGAGGTCATTTACGCCATAGGGGATGGACAGGAAAGGATGAAGGGTGGAGAGAAACCCGGCGTCGGCATTAGCCTACTCCTAACGAAAGGCGCCAAGGGGTCCGCAGCTTGACGTCCCATCTAACGGACGGCGTACTCACTCAATGTACCCTCCACTAAGCACCCCAAGTAGGGATCGAGATACCTCTGAAAAATATTCAACACCGCCGGGATTTGAACCCGGGCCTTCTGGGTGGGAAGCCAGTACGATAGCCACCTCACCATCTCGATCCCAATATGAATTCAGGATTTTGAAATTATATTCATGCATATTTATTTTTCTAAGATACTTCGGTGGTTTTAAGTATTTTAAAACACAAAATGAGTGTAAAAACCGCAATCTGATACACAAATCTGACTGCAGCAGCGGTATTCAAACTCCCGAAAGAGAATTACCTACCACCCTAATTTTTAGTCCGTTTTTGAAAGCTACAAGTCAGTTTTCAGGTCCTCGTATCTATCACATATCGAGTTTGCCTATGGTAATAAAAGGTGCAGCACTTAATACTTGCCCGTAGAACTACCCAATTTGTGTATACTGTGTAGTGCAGGCATGCCGAATTTGATTTTCTTGGGCATCTCCCAAGAAAATCAAATTCGGTGGCATGATTATCAGAACTACCAGAATATTGATTACCTAGCATTTGCGACTGGAGGATGGCAACCTAACAGTCGACAGGTATAAAATATATCAGTCTCCAAAGAGGTTAAATCAGGATATACGAACATTACGTGGTAAAGTAATATGACGCCACACTTTTAGTGCTTGGGTTTGAATGAAATGAAGGCATTGGTGATTCCTGCGAACTTAATGCCCTATGTCAGCATGCCGAAAATAAATGGCGTACATTAGATTTTAACCACTAGTTTTCAATAATGACATCTCATTCAAAACCAAACGAAGAAGTGTATTTGCAGGTGGAATTATACTTCATGACTGACGAGAGCTCACATTTCTCTAGGCTGGCACACCGTCCATGGTGATTTAACGAGTGGACCGCAAACTTGTCGACGCAAACAATTTCTCGGGTAAAAAGTTTTATCAAGCTAGAATGGGAATACAGTTGCATCTTTAGAAATATTATCGAAATTAGATGTTATCCCCAGGTAATACAAAACAAAATTTTCTGAATCCTACATGGATACTGTCATGTCCATCGACAATCGGATGCCCGGACATAAAAATCACGAAGGGAATTTATAAAGTGTCCATGGAAACGTATCATGTTCTGCTCCAGTTAATTACTTCTTTTCAAACAGCTCGTAGATTAGTACGATTAACTTTCCCAGAGAGCTCCCTAAAAATAAAGCCTAATCCAAAACCATAGCCGCAGCATTTCGCTCCCTTAAAAATGTGCTCTTGAGTTTTGCGATCTGGAACTACGTACATGTGGTCCTCGCCACTAAATAAAACAAAGAGCGGACTTCACGAATTCGGCGGATCGATACCACGACACAACGATATCGAAATTGGATTGCACAGCACTGCGTCAGAAATCCTTGATCGAATTCTCGTTTTTTGTCGCCAGACCGCCTGAGGCATTGAAAATTGTATTTTTTGGCGAAATTCCAAACGTAATCATGACAGACCTGGGTTTAATTAGACACCCATGGCGTAGGGGAAGACCGAAAGTAGGACTTCGGAGTAAAAAAATTGGAAGAAAATGAACACGAGTGTCGGAGGACTTGTAGGTGAGGGAGAGAAAGGGAGAGAAAGAGGATGAAAGGGAAGAGGGAGATGCGAGAAGATTATGGCACGGGTAGAGGGAAGGTTGGGGTGGACCAGTGGAGAAACTCAAGATGGGGTTTACACGTGGAGGGAGAGGTGACAAGGGGGAGGAGCGGGAGGGTTAAGGGAGAAAGCAGAGATTCACCAAGATATTGTAGCACAATGAAAGGCGTGGGGAAGAGGGATCCAACCCCTACCCTCCCCCAGCTAGCCGGCTCCATTCGGCCCCCCGCTCTTCATCCGCCTCGCCCTTCATCCCATCCATCCAAACTCCCCCCACCCAACGTCACTCTTCCAAAATTTCATGGACCGGGAAGAGAGTGGGTGGTTGAGGGAGGGAGATAGAGAAAGGAGTGGACGTGAGAGGAAGGGGGAGGATGTAGGAGGGAGGGGGAGGATGTAGGAGGGAGGGGGAGAAGGCGTGGGAGGTAGAGAAAGGGAGAGAGACGGAGAGAAAAGAGGGGGGGGGGAGATCGAAAGAGGGAAAGGCAACTTGGAGTCGAGTAGGCTCAGAGGAGGAAGAGTCAAGGAAGCGAGAGGGAGAGAACTAGAGGGAGAAAGAGAGATAGAGGACGAATTTGGGAAGGAAGAAGTTGAAGAAGAAATGTGGGAGGAGGGAGCGAGGTAGGGATGAGATGAGGAGAATACTGGTGGGGGGAGGACGGGGTTGAAAGTAAGGGGCCCGCAAGAGGAACAGATGAGGGGGGAGGGGTGGAAAATGGTTCTAGTGAGTGGGAAAAGGAGGCAGGGTAGAGGAAATGAAACCGAAGACGTTTCCCCAATTTCCTTAGGCGTGAACTCGACCAAAATATTTTTTACAGAACAAATATAGGCGAATTTTGAAAGTATCGGTGTCCGCGGTGCTTATTTGCTGCTTTTTTAAGGAAAGGGAAATAAACAAGGAGAGGAATAAGATGGACCGAGGTGCTGGGAGTGCGGTAGGGAGGTTGGGAATTAGGACAAGACGAGATGAGAGACGGTGGGAGGGGAAACAGAAAGAGGAAACGAAAGAGGAGTGGAAGGGGAAAGGAGTGTGCACTTGAGAAGGGGGAGGGAAATGAGAGAGGGGGAGGTAAGAGGGGGAGGGAAAAAAGAGAGGGGGAGGTTAAGATGGGAGAAGAAAGCCGAAAATTATTACTAAGAAATGATAAATGAAAATCTCATGGTCGGCTCCTCTTATCGATTATTCTCGAATATCATTGTGTTCTAAACTGTATTTAAATAGATAAGCTGCACACACATATTCCATCAAATCACTTGAAAATATAAAAGAGGCGGAGGGGTGGCTGCCACGTACGTTTTTTCAAAAGTGGAATCCATTAATAGCATTCACTTTGACACAAAAATTTAACATATCCAGCGCATAGACTGCTGAAATATCACGACTTTTTTCAATGATAACGATAACCACTTTCAATACCTTCCAATTTTCACAAAGGAATTTATCAATTACAATTATTTGCACTAAGCCTCCATGACCACATAAAATACTGAAGATAATCAAGAGAGAGTAAATTATTTGTTATACAATTAAATTATATCATAAATCACTGTTTACGTATTTATAATTTACAGATGCCGATAGCCGAATACTCATAACAATACCTACGCACAACGCGGAGAAGTCGACTTGTAACAAACAAGCTCAGAACGGGAGAGAGTAATGGATGCAGTATTGATCTTTAGAAAAAAGGGCCCGCGTTATTTGCCATAAAGATGATAGATGATGAATGACCACATATTCAAGAATTTTAAGAGGACCCAAAAGATTATCACAAGGCATAGTAGCAATACTGAAATCTGTTGTCAGGAGTCAGAAGCCTTCATATACTTACTCTCAGAACTATGAGAGTACGCTAAAAGGTGTACGGTGTTTTAAGCTACGAGGGTGCGCATAAAATCACACTTAATTTATGTTGCTAACTTTCCTCCTTTTTTATGCAAAACAGTGATAAGGAACTTCTCCCCTACAGTGATTTTACTACTATAGAATAGTATCAGTATATTTTCGATAAAAACTTCACATGGCCTAGAGATAAATTTCAATATAGATAAGACACAACTTATAAATAATAAAATAAGTTCATCATGCCCTTTAGTAAATTTTCGGAATAAAATTCATTTTCCTAATACACTATGCAGTGATTCACACTGCGAATCGGTTCATTATTTCTATCACTCAGCCGTAAAAATAGCATACGACCTTTGTTAGGAGTATATTTGCTAGTAAAATATGCAGCGAAAAAATCGGTTAAACGATAAAGGCACCAATGAAACACAGAGATAAACAAATAAATCTACCGCGTAGATATTACACCTAACTTAATTCAGAAATTTTAGTTAAAGCAGAGAGTAGTAAATGGATAAAAACTCTCGGAAATTCAGCGATGAAGCATGAAAGTGAAAACATTTTCACGTACAATGAAACTCTTAGAATCAAAATGGAAATTTAAAAAATATTTAAAACCTTAAAAAGAAATAGACTGAATTACAATAAACTAATTTATCAATGAAAGAAACTAATGAAAAATCATAAAAAATAAGTAATTCCATTCTACGGATACTTGGATTTGAATTCAGTTGATCCCTGTTTCTTTGACGTGACCGAGGTGCCACACAGTCTAAGGCTCAGCGAACAGAAAGATTTGAGCAAACCACGGGGGCCCACATCAATTTATGTGGAAGACATATACAGTATAATGAGGTATGCACGCGATGGAAGTAACCACCTTATAAGCTTTACTGATAGTATATATTTACAGAAAAGGAGATAATCACCCGTCATCGGAACGGAAATACTCCCATCACAACAAATTCCAGAAAAGGAAATGAGATATACGGAGTGCGCATACCGATTTCGAAGGGAAGCCAGGAAAGAGTTTTGGTTTTGCGGAGAGAGCTACTACGACGAGGCAGGCAGGGCCATGCCGGTAAAAAATTCATGCAGAAAATCGCTTCACCCGAGTTGAGTGTGGGTGTGTGGGCGTTCGCGTGAAAAACCCACCATCCAATCCTAGAGACTAATCGCCTTAGAGGAATAGCTTCCGCGGCCCAACGAAGGGAGGTCACATGAAAGGCTCCGGAGGCAATTTTTACGGAAAATTTCGACTGCAGAGGAGAGGAGAATTAATTTAAATGGCGAACGTGAAAACAACGACGAGACTTCGGACGAAAATAAAACGGAAGGGAAGAGGTAAAAGACAAAGGGTGAGAGGAAAGTAAAATGAGAGTATAAGAGCTGAGTGGAGGGGGAAATGGAAGCCGAAGCAGAGGAGGAGTCGGTGTTGGAGAGGGGGAAGGGAAGTGAGAGTTGGTATTGGAGGGCAGGTGAAGGACGAAGAGAGGGATTCAAGGGGGAGGAGAAGAATGGGGACAAATGAGGGAAGGAGATGCGGACCCAAAAAGCAGGCGAGTGAGTCAATGAAGACGAGGATGGAATTAAGAGTGTGGTGAAAGGAGCGGATCGGCAAAGGCAGAATGGAATGATTGAAGGGAAAGGAGGGAGACTATGGATTTTAAAAAAAGATGGGAATACTGAGATCCTCGGTATCCCGCGAGCCGAGCATCAATCAATGAGCACATTCGTGGGATTGGGGGATCTCCATTGATCTCAAACATTCACGCTAAAGGATCTTCCGCAAGAAATTGTGAAAGTGAATCCCAATGGCCGCCAATTCGTTAGTCGCTACCTCCCTCGGGGTGAAAATTGCTGGGAAAAATTGGGGAGTACTGACGTGATCATTGTCCTCACTGCGATGAGGATGAGAAATCTACTGTCAATACGTATGAACGATAACGGAAGAAATTAAGAATGAAAATAAAACAACTGCCATTATCTATAACCCAATAAATTCCCACCGGTCTCCAAAAATAATTCGCCACAAAAATAGAATTTTTGCGTTCATCTGATTGGCGGATGGAATAAAGTTGAAGGTCGTCAACTAATGTCACTTATTCAGAATTGAACGAATCGAAAAAACTCATCATTAAGAGAATTGAAACGAAATAAAACATTCTTTCTAGAATTCCATAAAAATAGTGTTTCACATTTTAGTTTGTTCTCATCCTAGAAATTTAAATTAAATGCGAATAATATTAAGCCTGTATTTTTATCAGTAAAACCGATAGCTAATTCTAGAATCTACACATCTGGAAAGCAGTAGGGACATCATCAGTTGAGGCTTTGCGAACTAAGGATCTGAGATGATTGGCATAGTTTAAATTTTTTCGCACAGATATTTCAATTTAACCCCTTTTTGACTTGCGGCATTCTTCCAAAGAGCTAACGGTTCGCTCTCACGGACTACTATCTATTTCGACCTTTTTATTTATCACTCTACGGAACCGTGGTCTTAGCAGTTGCGGTTTTGATAAACGCGGCACTTTTCCGGAACGCCACCCCAGTAGTTGGCGAGGAATTAGTGCAGTTTTAACTTTAATCCCAGGATTAGGAGCAGCTCGTATTCTAGGGTTCTAGACTACGGCCCACAAATAAAGTAAGGATTAAAAGCATTCGGATAGTATTTGATACCACGTCCTTCATTTCACCACTTCTCTCGTAAGAAACGGGTCGAGGTAACCCAGAAGCCCATTTAGATTACATTATCACTCCCCTTCCATTCTTCCTCTTTCCAGACTTATCTCGAGAAATACACGGCTGTAAATACAACCGTCTCGGACCGTAATAGTACCTGGCTATTCCGTCCGAGTCTGCTCTCAGCGTTTTCTGAATCAAGGTTATGCTTTACATACTCTTTGCAAAGACACTTGAGATTCGTTTGAAACAAAATTTAGTGTTTTGTCAGTTGTACACTTTTGGGCAATGTGTGCAATACTGTCATATTTACCAGGATTCATAACTAATTCACTAAAAATATCGTGCACTATTCCTTCGAACGCAGTCTGGACATTTTTTTAAACTATTCAATTTTCTTACATCGCTTATAAATATTGTTTTTAAACGTTTACAATCGAGCCTCAAGAATGGTAAAAGTGAGGCTAAACGAAGAGAGCCAAAAAAGCCACGATTATATCCAATGACTTAAATTGAGTTTTGTATAAAAACGTACGAAATCAGGCAAATCTGGCTTTCTTTCGTACGAACGGCTCCTGCCTCGAGGTCGTTTCGTAATGTGAGCAAACGAAACACGTCCTGAATTTCGTGCACAGAATTTAACCGCCCATAATGTCCATGACGACACGCGTGCACCAAGACGGTGAAAGCGTTGATATTAAAGGCGAGGGGCTGCAAGAACAAGCAGCGAGGGGGAAGGCGCACGAGAGAGCAGACCGGGCAAGACCTGGCCGAAAGAGCGGGAGCGAAATCCCAGCGAAGACATTGAGCAAGAAGAACGTCTGCCCAAGAGAGAAAGAGAGGGAGAGCGTAAGGAGCGAGAGAGAAGCCGCAAGGGAAGAATTCCACATGTTTACTTGTCCGGACAGCGAAGACTCGGCAAAGAGCACGGACGTCCTTGCGACATAAAACCTCAAAAAAATAAACATATGCACAAAAATAACGGTTAAGTCGCCGTCCACCTGTCGCCCCAGACCCCGATTCAAACCCACGACCTTTCAGCTCGGGAGGGAGGAATGACGGGAAGGGAAAAGTAACGAAAACCTTCTTGGCCAGGGGAGGGTGGGGAAGGAAGGATGGGAGGTAGGGAGGGACCAGAGAAGGGGCTAGCGGAGAGAGACGGGTGGGGGAGAGGAAGTGGCGAGCGCGGGGAGAAAGATTGGAGGGAGATTGGAGGCGAAGGGCGGGCGAAGAGGGGGAAAGGCTGGGGAGGGGGGGGGGGCGAGGGCCCTGGAAGATTTTTGGGTAAAAAAAGAGGAGAAAAGGACGGAGGGAAAAAACCACTCTCTTCGGGAGAAAAAGAAGATTAAAAAAAGAAACGAGAAGGAAGAAGAAACAACCATTCTACCCCCATCCTCTCCCTCCCACTTCCCCCACGGCCAGTGTGTCCGCTTTAAGAGGGGCTGGTGATGTTGAGGGGAGGCGCGCGGACGCATTGCCAGCACTCACTGCTGTCACTCGTCCAACCCTTCTCGGCACCCACTCCCTGCCCCCCCCCCCTGCTCTTAATCCTATTCCCCCATCCTCGCCCCCCTGCCAACGACGCGCCCGGGCCCGACAACAATTACTTTCCCATGCGGCGAGAAAAACAATTCCTTCCGAAGGAAAAAATATATATATATATATCTAGTACTCGGGAGAGTGGGAGTGAGAGCGGAGTAGTGAGACAGAAATCTAACGAGATCGAGAGAGAGGGGGTGAGATGGAGGGAACGGACAGGGAAATAGAGAGAGAGAGATGGAGAAAAATAGGGTGAGCCAGCAGGCTTGCTTTAGGAATTCGTTCGGCGTTTACTGCTACTGCATCTATTATTTCCACGAGACCGCTCACACCATCACTATTAATACCGTGTCTTTTTCCACTGCAATTAACCGCAAGTTTCAGCGTGGGCGTGGTCGTAAGCTGACTGGGGTGAGTAGAGGTATTATTTACTCGTATATTTCGTGGCATTGGCATGAGCTCTGGAAAGATCTTTTTTTTTGGACGCGTGGGTAGAATTGTCAAGCTCTCGAAAAATAGCTCATTGCGCCCAAACGCCACTATTACGTCAGGGCGAATCAGGTTATGTCTGTGATTGATTTACCACTCAACGAATGCGGGAAGTTTCTCCCATGTTGTCGGCGCAAAGGTGTCATTATCCATGCCCTAATTCACTATTCATAAACTAAGGTGATCGTATCACTACGAATAGTGTTCTATATCAAACAACGGCGCACAACTACGCACAATCTTGTGAGTGGCTTTTGCTTAGGAATTATTATTTGTACCCATATTCAATCGCCACAAAAACTTTTCAGTATAAACCTAGTATTTTTCGGCTTCGGTATGTGACCGCGGACAACTTTAAGAATAGCATGGGGATTCTTCGCAATTGAAATAATATTTATGGGAAAATTCCATCGGCAATGACACCAACTATAAGGTTAATTTCAAAGGACGGAAAAAGTATTAGGCCTTAATAGTAGGTGAGATGATATAAACTGGACTCCGCTAATGCACCAGGGATCTGAAATAAATCCTCGTCGAAAAGGTATTCATTTAATCTATTAAAAACATCTAAGAGTTTATGACAATAAAATACAGAAAACCGGAGAATATTAATGTATGAAAATGTATATAAGCATAGAATGTTTTATCCAGGTTAGGAAGTGACGCATCTCTTTCCGAAAAGAAATACTTAGTTATTCCACATATATTTTATTAAACACGACCTAGGTTTCGACTTGCAAAGTCATCATCACGACTTTGTAAGTCGAAACATAGGTCGTGTTTAACAAAATATATGTGGAATAACTAAGTATTTCTTTTCGAAATGAATCGCTTCCACAAAGTGACGCCTCAAACCATTCTATTCAAGTGACGGGTCGTTTGGTACGTGTGCGTAGAACACAAAATGCCATTAAATGGAGTACCTAAACCGCGAAGCAAGAGAGATAATGGATTCGTAGGAAAAAGAACTTCAACCCATGGGACCTCTATTCACTATTCAATATTCGGTGTAAGAATTTATGAGATACTTTCTGAGAATTTGATCAACTAGCGAAGGAATCACCACAATTTTTCGTAGAACCGAGGGCAAGAATTGACATAGCGGCATACGACAATGAGGTAATTTTTTATTGTTCAGCTGATATATTCTCAATAGAGCTCCCATTCAGAGCACGTCCCGGCAAGAGTTATGTCCTTGACGAGTCAAGCTACTTATATTTCCATTGAGGTTGGCTAGGTATGCTGTGCTCTGCTTGCAGTATTATTCTAAGTAGGCAAACGAATTTCTCATGCATAACTTTTCAGTAGGGTTTCCATAGTTTGGGAATGTAAAAAGTATTCTGCATAAGTTGAAATACCATTGTGTGGACAATTGGCGAAAAAAAAAGAATCATAAGTTTAGCAAAAATTTGCGAACTCAAACTAAAAAAAAACGCGGATTACAAGGAGTGAATGATCCACTTATAGTAATACACAAGGCTTTTCTCGTCTATCAAACCCTGCAAAACTCCTTAACAGTCACTTCAGGATGTTTTGAAAGTGAACCCGTTTTAATGAGCACCTTCCATTATGAGTTCCTCCGAATAACAGACGACAGGCTTCAAGTTAGATTTAAAAAATTGACTTTCTCTCCCAGATGGAGGAAAGCGACAGTAAGTCATAATGATATAAAGTTTATTTTCTCTCGAATTTTTCTGTAGTGTCGGCGTGAGAGACTACGGTCGTTTACGGGCTCGTTTTTCAAAGTCAGACGTGAATGGTTAAAAATACCTCAAACTGGGAATACAACGAGACGTATTGTTTGCTCCAGCTTTTATTTTTTTGACTCATGGGAATACATGATCCATCTCACATTGACCCAAAATATGACCTCCATTAAAATTATATGTTCCAAAAACATTCCAATTAAATCTTCTCGTTTTTAAACGAATATATATATATATATATAGTATATACATATAAATTGAATGACGTCCAGTTGGAGAAAGTGTATGGATCAATTGGATTTTTTCAACACGGGTCAAAAGCAAGCAAAGGAATGCGAATGAACGATGCTGTAGGCATTTATGTTTAATTTAAGAATCTCATGCTTAACTCCATAAAATGTAGGGAGTTCTGCATGTAAATACAAAACCTCTAATTATTTTTAATAGTTTTTCTATTGCAAGACCATTTCACCCTTTAAAGGAATTTCAAGGCACAAAGAAAGGGTATCTTTTAGTTTATTCATCATCGGCACTAACTTTGATACAAATAATCGACTCTTCCGAATGGACGAATGGGTGGAAGCCGTTTCAATACAATAATACTTCATTTCAATCATTTATCACGTGTGACACCCAGACTAAACCTATTATTGATAAACATAGTTTATTGCTCATAAAATTTGTTGAAATGGACACGGCTCATAGAGATGGTGTTAGACGCATACGGATGTGGAATGCGGATATCTAAGGAAAATAAAAAGGGAACATCTGCAGTAAAATCAGGATGGCTCTATTAAATGCCACACAATTATGAGACCCATACGAAAAATTCCTAGTTTTTCACTACGTGAGTGGAAGTGGCCTCATATGAAACAAAACTGCTAAATTAAGTTCGAAATCACATTACTCGGATGAGATTAATTTTGAAAAAAAATTCAACCAGAATGATATTAAAGCATCTCTGAAAAATAGAATCCAGGAAACCAAAGCAACAACGGAGTGCTGATCAAAATGAAGGTTGTTTCACGCGTGGAAAAGTAAAAAAAAAACATCACCTTTGTTTCATTGCAAAAAATACGAGATTATTGAAAAAAAATATCGGTTCCGATTCGGAGCCTATTCTAACTGGGCATAAGGGCAATTAGATTGAAAATAAAACAATACAATTTATCGGTGTTCTATTTCGAACTTGCTCTCCCAGCCTGATGGGCATGCTTTTACAGATGCACGTGTTTTCAAATTACGGACATTTTAATTATAAAATCAATCAACCGAACGTGCATTTACCTCTAAGTTAGGCATGTCTTCATGAAAATAATGTGCGTAGCAGTAAAATATAAATCAATAGAAAAGTAAAGAGCACAAAAATTATTGGAGATATCCCTAGGCGATTTGATTAAAACAACATAGCTACCTACATATGATGGCACGACGAATAGCTGAATAAAAGCGATGTTCGACGACAGAGGGCATGATGAAAATCGAATAACTCACTTCTGTTCAGCTTTGATCTGAGATTAAACCGCGATTTCCTCATTCATTCAAATCAAGGCTAAATTGCACCGATGAGAAATTCATTCAACCCGTCAAATATCGAAACAAGCTGTCCTTAAAGGAGTGAAAACTATAATTTAAAAAGATAACGGAAGTAAACGACCATCCTTAATCACATCAATGAATGACTCTAAAACGCACACTGCGGAAGGGAAATCATGATGTAAGAATAGACGGCTATGGGAAAGTAATTTTCCCACAGGGAGAGAGCCAAGGATTTCCGATTTCATCGCTTCGCATATCCACGATACAACCACGTACGAGACTTAATTGCTGCCCTCGCAAATTTCAGGGTATTTGAAGTTCCTATAACTTTCCAGAACTGACCACAAATTACGGTGCCGTTATTAGATATAAATTAGGCAGTCCCGTCGCTCGTTTTTCGGTCTCGGCATTGCGTGAAGAGCACCGTAGGCATCAAGGAGTGGCTCACGACAACTGGCGCGAGTCGGCAGCGGTCTAAATTGACACTGCAGCATCGTTGAAATCGATACAGACTAAATAGTATATGCAATCAGTGCAGAGGATTTATTCCATCATTAGTTTCCATAGTGAAATCGCTTGCCCATCACTCGTACTGCACCGGCTTTAGGTTCTTCATGAGCTTTTGTCTAAATAAAAAAAATTGGGGCAACCTGGCTAGTATATGGCGTGACCATATAGGCGACGAGGCAGTCGGGAATAAATATTATATGAGGCACATTATTGGGTCATTCGCGTGCTATTGCCGTCGAAGACTACCGATTTCGCTTCCAGGGTGACTTCACTCACGCGAAACATCCCCACTAATTAGTGAATAAACGAGGTGAAGAATTAAAGCACAAAAAGAAGAGTACAAATGTCATATTGATTAACTAAACACCACAAAAATCAAAGGAACACAGACAAAACTAACAAGAAATGCGTGTTAGAAAATCAAATGCAAACGCTTGAGGAATTCGAATAGATTATGGAAAAATGAATACAGCAACAACAACACATGGAATAGGATTGATAATGATTTCTTGAAATAAATTATACATACATTGAGTAATGGCCTAGCGGCGCCATTGAAAGGGGAAATTTAAAAAAAACTGAATTTAGGTGTGATTCGAAAATGTAGTCCATGGAGACAGCAATACCTTCCTTTGGCTAGAGTCATCCCGGCGATCGTAAACTATGGGCATTATAACCTTCTCACCGAAAGTTGAAATTCATATCTACCAGCCAAGTAAAACTACCTGCTAAGGAATATTTAAACTAACGATTTGCATTAACATTGATACGATATGTGGTTTTAATAATCGATTATTTTTATTCTTTTATCGAAAGTACTCGTGTTACATCATGAATAGCATGGCAAAGGATGGCAAGGCATGGAAACCAACACATTATATCAAACAGTGTCGACATTGTTCCGAGTGTTGTCTCGGTTCTTACAAACAGTCCATTTGACCTTGGCCTAAGTTGATAAGAAGTAATCTCTCGACAAAGTTGAGGTTCGACTTCTTGAGAGAGTCAGCGATAGACAGAGTAAAAACTGCAGGAGGCAGGACCTTAAGGGATTGGCCTATTTTTCTGACTTTCGTAAGTGCTCCCTGGTGGACGGGTCAAAAATAATGCCTAACTTTTACTAATACCTAAATAATCTTCTAACTTTTACTGCACACAGAGTCTTCGAGTTTTCAGAAGTGGCAAGCCTTCAAAACCAAAACCGTAGCTCTTAAAGATGATCAATCATAATTAGATGTTCCACGCATTAGCGGTCGTCATTTTATTGTGTATCATAAAATTTCTCCAAAATATAGTTTGCCTTAGAGAAGCAGAGTGTTTTACACAATGACAGACACCTTTCCGTATTACTTAAAATCTTAAATACAATCAAAATTTTCATTACCAGAAAAACAACTCATTCTGTGATAATAACCTCTTTTTTTAAGATTATCTTCAAATAAAAATAAAAAAAATCTTGCCTCTGCAGGATAATTATTTTGGATGTGTGCCTGCGAATGTGAAATTTATTTTTAATTTAGTGTGAATATATATACACCAAGTTTGAATAAAAGCGGAGGAAAGATAGAGGAAAACGCAACGTCGCTTTCTGCTTAATCATAACGAAAGACGCCAGAGAAAACACAAATTAACGATCCAAGACCAGGAAAGGGCACAAGAGGAGGTAACTCGAGAGGAGAGAAAGAGGACTCTGAAACGTCCGCCATAACTAGCATTAAACCAGATACCTCAGCGTTTAAAACTTCCACATTACGTAAAGAGTCATTTCATTCACACCAGGATATAAGTATATGTGCAATTTGCTCTCCACTACCAAATTCAAGGTAAAAAAGCTTCTCATCCGCCACCTGACTGCTACAACTCTCAAATGAGCTTACTATACACCCTGTAATGATTGTAAGTTAATAATTCACATTAACAGCTCAGGCATGCTTCCCAAAGTCTGTTTTTGGTATATCAACAATTTGAATTCAAAAGTATGAAGTTGAGGTATAGCTATAACTCTTTCTTTGAGTCATAATTCCATTTTTTAATGGAGTAATAATTATACATGACACACTTTTTGTTTTTCTGATATTTTTTGATCCTTTCTCAAACTTGCGTTTAGGTTTAACTCGGGTGAATGCCAAAATTCTGCCGCTGAAAAAAAACAGCGCATGAACACGAGATACCTGTCGTCAGAATGACCCAAGGTTTTTTCGTGTCCTTCCTTGCACACAAAAGGAATTTGTCGACCGTGCTCCGCTCTTCAGGGTCCTATCGGGAAAGTGGGGACCTCATGGAGACGTCTTCAGGCACTGTGAATGGACATCACTCCCCGAGGAAATTCTTTCAATGCGGGCCGTATCTGGGGGAACCCACCCCTCGTCAATGCTGCCAAGGTGAGGCAGTTTGGAAGAGTGAAATAGGGCGCAAAAGTAGAAAAAAGCAAGGGGGGTCAGCAATTCGTGGAAAAAGATTGCATTGAGAGGAATCCTGGGCATGACAATATGATTTCCCGAGAGATAACACATGACCTTCAACTTCCGCAACAATTCCACTCGGACTTCTCATGAAAATACGAACCTGCGAAAGAACTGCCGTCATAGTTTAAGATGTTAACTTCCATGGTCTCGCTCATATGGAAATATTGCCCTTCTATCATATAAGCAATAACCTTTTCGTATTAAACAATTAGACAGCAGGTTTCCAAGATGCTGAGAAAGGTCGAAACCAATTGCCCCGATTACAGGACAAGTCTGACGAAAATGGCTCTGAATCAAAATAAACCTACGAATAACTTCTTGTAAGCACAGGTACTCCCATTTAAACTAAACTCTGCGTTAACTGGTAGGCGCACCAGGCTTGGAAAGTAATATTTCCAATGCATAAATACATACAAAAGTGTATATCTAATTCGGTAACCCGGATACGAAAAAAATTCATCCTCTTAATAAAAATAACATGGAAGATTAATATAAAAGTAAATGAAAATAATTACAATGCCAAATTAAAAAATAAAAGTATGATTTAACACTGATTAAGTTTACCAGATATGAGAGACAAACGCTCATAGGTTTATGGAGCGGGTATTGATGATTTTTTGGAGATTATAATACTAGTTGGCATGATTTATGCAGGAAAATAGTATTGAATTCGATTGACAACTTCTTCATTTTAAAAAATATGTACATACTATATACATCAATTGTGTACGTTTTGAAAGATGAGGACGAGGACCATCTCGTGTTAATCCTTCCGGAGGATGAAAACGGTTTATGAAAATGAAGGAGCCCTGTTATAAATTCGACGTCACATTATGAAGTCCACAATGAAACACATTAATTAGCTCCAATTAACTTCTTCTAAATGTAAGTACACAACAGCTTCTACTATCACTTCTACGCGCACAGATCCATTCTTCACAACACAATTCATTCTAAAGATACATCATTAAAAATTCGTTGTGCAAAGCTTATGGCACAAGCGTCATAAAGTGGTAAGAATTTTCGACTGATGGTATCAGTCTTTGTATCAAGTTTCGGGAGCCGGTTTCATTCACGTCATTGTGGCCGGGTATAAAATTAGGCTAGAGCAATAATTATGTAGAAAGGGCAGAGAGAAATCGGCATGCCATTAATACAGCGATGGATAGAGGCTGCTCTTAAAGAAAGAAGAAAATGGGTTCATAGTTTAATGTCTCTTCCACAACGGAAGGTGCGCTGCAGACAGAACATTCTCCACGCGACATCTTCCGAGGGATAGGCCATTCCACTACCGGGAATCGATATTATATAGTTCCACCTAGCACCCTAGTAAATGCAGGCATTCAGATGTCTTCCAAAAATTGAAATTAAACATAATTTTCCCTACCCTTTTTCAACAAATTGAACACTTGATTTAGAGAAAAATTATAAAAAATACACGCATTGAATATTAAAAAATGCGCAAATTAACGACTCAAGGACTAGTAACTCCCATGCCACTTAAAGGCTTTTATCGAGTTGACAACTCACGAAAGGGGCTGCCCTATCACCTCGCCTACGCCCTCACTAGGTATATTTAAAGTCTAATTTGACCCACGAAAGAGATCTATCGAGCGGAAGATAAAACCAAGAACAAAACTGGTTTACTTTAAATCACTGTGAAAATAATAAACTAATCACCCCTAAATGTTGGCAGAGACCATAAAAGGAAAAAAAATCCTGGAAAAATACTAAAAACCTAATTAGAATTGATAATTCTGATACCTGTCTCATGAAAAAGCAGACGCAAGAGGCAACATTGGTAAAAGCTATATTTAGAATAGACGGAAACTATCAACTAAAGCAAAATAAACTCAAACTACGGAAAAAATTGGCCGTCGGCCAGGTAAGCCATTTTCAAAATATATTTTTTTAGGATTACAGATAAACTATCAATATTAACATTACATGTTCTGTGCAGGATATCTTTATATGATCCCATTATGATTATGGATGAAATAAAGAAAATGAATGATTTTCCTGGGGCTAACTCGGTCATGACTCTTTCATTTCAAGAGAGCAAGTGGCACAAATAAGAAAAGTTAAAAAAAATTCAGCATACACTGTGCCCGTGTTCCCTTAAAATAATCAGACATCCGAACAGATAAACGGGAGTAACACAGCTAATCGATGTCTAGTCAAAAGTATGTATAGTCACACGAAGCAGGCGGGAAGCTCAATAACTGCAACACTGCTGATTTATTTCAATGCAGATTATTTCACCTGGCTGCTTTTGGTTGGGCACAAGATAACGAGGTCGAAAATCGGCTTCAATTCCAATAAAATTTAACGTCAAAAAGTTGACGTAAGAGACAAAAACTCAAAAAAATGAATACGAACAAAATGACGTAAGGAAACCATTCTCTTTTGTAACAAAGATGGGATAGCAAATAAATGTTCCAGAATCCTTTCACGAGAACAATCAGTCAGATTATGAGAGAAAGACGGGCAACCGAAGTGGACGAGTCAGAGATAGATGGAATGCGGCTGAGGGAGGATGCGAAAACGTATAACGAATCACGCCAAAATAAATCGAGTAGAAAACGGACTGGCATGAGTGAATGATGTAAAGGCGTTTCTACACATAACCTGTTTTAGACAGCTAGCAAGGTTTACCCCGGCAAGACCCTAATGCCTTCCGACAATCATTGAAAACGATTCTTTGTTCCGTAGCTCCAGCTAGTTGTCAGCATTTTTAAGCGAAAGAAACATGACCGCACTCGGCGTAATTATTTTTACCGGACAAAAATGATTGAAATGAAAAACGCACGAGGGAAGTTATCTCCCAAATATCCAAGGTAAATGAGTTTTGGTGTCATAAAACAGCATTCAATGATATTGTTTACAAGTATTTTCACATTTATCCCTACTTCTAAAGGTTTTAATGGGGATTCGAAAAGTTTTCTTAATGAGAAATGGAATAATAATAAATGGGCCCAAAAATTTCTAGAAACATTAAACATAAGCGCAAAATGTAATTTATGTACGTAATATGCGTAAATGAGTAATAACTATTTTGCTGTCTAAGCCTGAGAATGGGCATAACTAATTTCTATGAAACCCTTATTCAGAGATGATGAAGAAAAACATAAGATAATGATGGTGGATATCGGAAAAGGCATTAATAAAAGACAATTAGCATTTTCCTTAAAATTATCTGATATAAATTTCCATAAGAACAGGAAATTTAGTTCTAATTTCCTAATATTTATCTTAAACGCATTAAGTTTTATCTGCCATCAAATGGAATGATTTACGCATTGCCTACAAGATTTGCAATATGCGTGCATATTATTTGCGGATATCATCCTCTAGCCAATTATTGGGCCCAACGAGAAGTCTCGCGGATAAATTGTGCTTGAAATAATTTTTTGAAACCTCAAATCGAATCAGAACTATTGGCATAATTCCATTCAATATCAATGCCTCATACATTTTTACTATTCCATTTAAGGAGGTTCTTGTGCTTTGTTTTTTGTAGGACTATGTCATCTATTTAACTCAAGTTTTCTTCCGTTGCGAACAGTCAGCCTCATTTATTTACATGCAGGTATAAATAAAAAACTGTACCCAGTATTACGTTCATGTGCACACATATTTATACAGACATGAATTTATAAACTTCATAGTGCAAATAATAATTAAAATAATTACAGTTTATATCTTCAGATTTTTCCTTAAAAATTAATATTTCTGGGAAAAAATTCAATGCTGTGTAAATAAACTCACCAAACATACGTGAAATGAAATCCGAAAATTTAACAGTTGAATTATAAAACCTAACACATAGCTATTTCAACCTATTTTTTGTTAATTTATTGTGCTTGAAAATATACATTTTGTTTCCTGAATTAAAACAATTATGAACTGATTCAGCATTACTATAATCTCATTGGTGGCACGTTTCCTTACTTAACAGAGCAAGCAAAAAATTACAATCTAAGCCATTTTTAAATTTGTGACAGCTTTATGGACATTAAGTGTGGCGCAGATATACTATTTTTTGGGTGTAGCATATGAAAATATGCTTGAGACGCATATTTTTTCACAAAACAGGAAATCAACTTTAGGTCAGCAAGGTTTTCATACCATCGAAATGAAAATAATGATTCAACTATACATTGAATAAATGAAAAATTCTTTAAGTAAACCTTTTCAAGAATTTTCCTAAGAAATTGTCGTCAATTTTCACAGTGAAATACTTTTTTATTGTGAGGGTATAAAATATTTCAAAATTGGCAGTTGTTAAGGGGCCAATTCGGTTATAAACTTGAGAAATGAGAAAAAGTTCAGGGACGGAATCATCTGAAAAAGGGTTATATTTCCTCAACAAGAATATTACATCGACCTTTTTCTCAAGGGGTGACGGCTAATAAGACATCTCCATTGTAAGTTATTCATAAAGTTTTGCGTAGGAAATTTAAAAGAACATTTTTATACATCAACCAAGTTTTCTAGTTATAAAAGTAGCAATGATGACTGACACATGGACGCCTAGGCTAAACGGCTAAGCTAAACGCTAAGCTAGGCTAAACGCTAGGCTAAACGCTAGGCTAAACGGCTAGGACGCCTACATTCCTAAAGAAGATAAAAAGAAGTTGAAGCGTCAAATGGCCCTAAGAAAAGTAGATAGTCGACATGGTTCCTTTGAAAAACCTTTATTTAACTCAATCACAAGCTAAATCGTTTTTAAAGAAAATGATGAGTGAAGAGGAAACAGTTATTGCCATTACGAAGTGCTTATACGCCCCATTATTTTAGGGGATCCTTAAAATAACTACGGTATTGGTATTTATGGCACGTATTGGTTTATTGAGTGATGCCAGATTAAGCAAATTCGCTGTTTCACAAATGTTTAGCGTAAGATAATTAATTGACATGCAAGATATCCAGTATGAACATAGAATATTTATTTTATTTATTTATTTATTTATTTATTCAGTATTAGTCCGAAAACAGCACATTTTGGCCTTTACATCGAACTATTAACAACGATAACAATGGTAACATTTACAAACACCCAAGCCCTAGGTGGAGGAAAACTCACCCAGGCGGGAATCGAACCCGCGACCCTTGGAATGGCAGACGAGGACGTTACCCCGCCGCCACCGGGGTCGGCGAATTAGAATAGAATTTTGATATCAGCCAACTCAATTTATTACTCGTACAATATCATTAAGGTTCAGGAAAACAAAAATATCACACGCAAGTATCAAATGAAAGATTACAGACGCATTGATATTTCCACTCTGCCCCAAGATCTATTTAGGAATTGGTTGCTTAAAGAATTTAGGAATTTACAACTTATCCTACTCAATAAATAATAGGAATTCATTACTTATCCAGTAGGTGAGCAAAATTAGACTAAGGAAAACAATTGCAGAGTTACACCAAAAGTGAATTTTGCCGCAAGGAATAATGAACAACGAAGATAGAGGTGAATATAAACGATTTCCTGATACGTTAAACCCACAAATCACACATCAGTTAAAAGGGAAAACCTCAATACAAGATACCACCAAATTGCGCTGGATAGCAAGATAAGGGGCAAGCGGCGCCAAATGTTTCCAAAATGTATAACACTTTCGCCAAGTTATTGGGAAGGTATACTTTGGACGATACGGTCGAAAGAGTGAAATCTACTAACGCGGGAGAAAATTCGACAATTCTAAGACCACCTTCTCCCCGGACGCTGACTAATCCGAAATAAAACGAGCAAAGAGCCCAATTGCTGACGAACTGGGCTCAATGGTTTGAGGAGCCAAAACCCTGGACGCTCGGGGTATGAACGGGTAATTTCATTTCCGTGAGAGAGATGTCCCCTTTTTCAACCCCTACCTCCAACCTCCCGCCTGCCGCCATCCAAAAACAAACGAGAAACAAAAATAAGGAAATAAAATTAGGAGCAGTTGTGGGAGAGGAAATGGAGGGAAAGGCGGGAAATGAGTGGGAGAGGGACGGAAGGAGGGGAGGTCAGGATGGAGGAGGCGAGGGGAGCAGAGGAGATAGCGGGCGGAGGCGAGGGGTAGCTAACTTTATCGGGCAAAAAGCTTAGTTCACTGTCACTCGTGCCAGTGCCCTCTTCCCCCCCCCCCCCAGGCTCTCTTGCCTGTCTTCGGCCCTATTATCCCGCACACAGCGCATACATCCCGTCCCCGCTCGCCCCGAGCGGCGAAAGGCGGATAGGTTTTGTGGGCGAAGAGTAAAGAGGAGGTCCAATAGTATCCGAATAACAAAACGATAGCGTACTCGAACTCACGAGTGCTATACTCCTCGGCGGTTCAGGTGGAGGAGGGAGAATGGGAGGGGGAAGAATATGATTTTCGTCGCCTTCTTGCAAAAAATAACCGATCGCGTGAAGACCTTTAGTAACGAAAAATAGCCTCGCTCCCTCGCATCTACGAGGAAGGGATTAAAAACAAACAGAGAGGAGAGATTTAAAAAAGTAGATTGAGATAGGACCCATCCCTAACAATGCAAACGGACTAATTATCAATTCAAGTCGCCATCATGAGATAATGGACCCATTTACATTCAGCCCTGAGAAGAGTCAGTCGAATGCCGATTGGGCCCGGTTAGTACGTCCTAAGGCCGAGTCGATACCCGTGAGGATGGATACCTAAGGGCTGCGACTATCCGGGACGTCGGAAAGTAGAGTTCTTTTTGGAATCCATTAAACGAACGAACGCGCTAGATAAGTCTAGTCAAGTCGTCGCCACTCGGCCGTGGACAGCTTTTTATGAATATTTATGGAGTCGGAAAAAGTTGAAGTATCCTTTACCTCTGTGACGTTCTAAAAACAAGAAACAAAGAAGCAGTTTCAAACAGAGTCACCCGTGAACTTGATGAATATTTAACGTCTCAGTTCAACTCATTCATTGTCGCTGGGGTGAATAGCAAATGTTCCACCCGATCCCAACCGCCTCAAACCTCATCTGATTAGTTATTTATTCCACGGGTGCGACGGGATCCATCCCCCATATTTCTCCAGCATCCGACCGACCCATGACATCCTAACGCCGCCGAGATGAAAAACAATCTCCCGACACGCCAACTCGATGGGAAACTCAGGTTCTGTTCTGGGGAGCCCAAATGCTTAGCATAGAAGGACGACAGTCTGAGGCTCAAGCCCGGCAAGATTGGTCAAGCCCCATCCTCGTTCCTCGTCCCATCTCGCCGACTATGGATGATGCGGGACCCATCGATTCGCATGAATGCAATTAAATAATCCTTTTCCATGATTAAATCTCCCCCAAGGAATGCCACCCCACCTCCCACCACATCCGCCACTCTCTTTACTCTACCATAAAACACACACCCCATCCCATGAGTGCAGGGGGAGAGGGTGAGCGATTAGTTAATGTGTACCGAACACACGACAATTTTTATTCTTTAGCTTCCCCAACGAAAGTCATTCGGAGATGGGGAACCCACGATTGAAGAATAGTACTTTCTAACTACTCTTGGTGGCGTCCGCATGAAGAATGATCCAACTAAGTTCCTTTGCCTGTACATTTTAAACGGCCTATTCGAAGCTCGGATGAATACCGACAAACATGAACGGAGCCAACCAAAACGCGGCTCGGTTGAATTGTAAGGGCGCTAGGTTTTCAGATCAACTTATCGCCAGTATTATTATTGGCAGTACACCACAGGGTTCGAAGAAATATTTAATGGACCCAGGCACTATACACTACCGTACTTCTAAGCTCTGACTAATAAGACAAAATATGTCCCAACACGATTATACATATTTTAATAACTAACTCTTTCTTTAAGTTTTTATTATTCCTCGTCTATTTGATTTCATCCAATAACATGCCTATTCCTTTCCTCCCTCTCAATCGCTTTCCCAAGATTCTCCGCTCTATTAAAATTTGCAGCAAGCCAATTGTCTCCTGTATTCACTTGTCCTGCCTTCTTCGAATCTCTCCCAACAGCCCTCTTTCTTGCCCTACCATACCTAGTATGTTCTTCTTCGTCCGTTTGCCTTTTTAATTCTCCCATTCTTCTCCACACCCACGTCTCAAAACCTACGCTTATTCTTTTACCTAAGCGATCATACTCCCAAGCCATTCAACACAATGCTCCATATCGCCAGTATATGCCTGGGAAATAACCAATAATGTCTATGCTCTGCTAATGCTTTAAAATAGCAGAAAATTTTCAAGCTTAAATACCTAGCGACTCAATTAGTATACATCAAGTTTAGAGAGCGGCGAGGAAAAAAAGAACTCAAAGAGTTAACTTCGGCCCCGTTTCGATGAAACTCTTTAGTATTTGCATATATCCACAAAATACGCAATAAAAAATGTTGATTAATAATTAATGAGCAGTGAAATATGTAGCCGTTTACAAAGCAATGAAAGCCAATGAATTAAAACAATGTTGGAACGAAATGGGATTCTATAAACTGTCTAAAATTACGCTAGCTGCTTGAACTTTCATTCCAATGTTTTAGCGATGAATTCTCCATAGTAAACAAACAAGCGCACACACTTCTTTCAACTTGGCAAATATAAAAATTAATTTTAAACAAATATTTATTCATTGATGAACCTGAAAAAGGTTATAGGTAAATATTTTAAATGTGAAGATGAATTACGCTCCCCTAATGGAGGGTACGATTTCCATTATTCTGTAATTATGTATTATTTTAAAGCCTCACTGAGTTATTAACATATTTAAAAGCATTTAAGTCGATTTGAAGGGTTCAAAAATGTAATTATTATGCTTATAGATACATTTTTACGGCATTATTAAATTTAACGAATAAGCCCCAATGAACGAAAGATGAAAATATTCAAAAAACCTTGGCTAATATATCGTAAAACTTAAAAAGGTGTAAATTTCAAAGAATCCGATTCAGAATCAAGTTGGATATGACAAAATAGCTGTCATCAAAACAAAATTTTCTTCAACTTCAAGAATAAACAGCCATAAGAATATAGAATATCCAAAATAAAAGGATAAAAAATAATCAATTAGGTTTAAAAGATCGCCACAACATTAAATTATTTTAACCCTGTTCATAAGAACCGATTTTATCAACCTAAATATTTAACTAAAATAGATAAAGAAAGATGTTGGATGCCACAATGTTATTTGAATGGTATAAAAAAAGCAATGACTTTCCTGTTAATAAACAATAATTGTCCTTCACGGTAATATAAAAAAAATACTGGAATAACTATGAAGCGCTATAAATTAATTTTATCATAAATGGAAAAGGAAGCTTGGACATAATTGATAAACTAATTTACGCCCGACTCGTCATCATTCCCAAAAGCAAACAACTCGATATTATTA
Organism: Hetaerina americana; assembly: GCF_022747635.1. NCBI lineage: Eukaryota > Metazoa > Arthropoda > Insecta > Odonata > Calopterygidae > Hetaerina > Hetaerina americana. The sequence goes on from NW_027286069.1 coordinate 92,863,947, forward strand.
ATGTGTCATATCGCGATGAAAAAAGAGGCGTGCATGTTTGAAATTCAGCGATAGGGCAGAATTTCAGCTATTATTTTATTTGGCTAACGTTGGAAAGCAAAGGCCACGTTACACGGGCCAAGTTTCCGTTGAATATTACGTCCGATGAAACGTTCTCGGCGGCTCGCATGCAACTTATCCTTCCTATGGCTTCCTTTCACACGATACAACTCGGAGAAAATCGCAGACGACGAAGATTTGGAAAGGCTTATTGTGACGGTTCTTATCAGTGCTGCTGTAAAGTCAAGGACATTCCTCCTGCTTGAGGATTAAAATTTCCGTCTCGTCTTTATTCCCGTTCTACTTACAGGTATGTTGTCCTGTCAACCATTGCCAGCTAGCTTCCAGCGCATGCAGCGGTCTTTTGTTACAACAATCACGCCTTTACAATATGATCGCCTCCGATTGGCGGTTGCATGCAACTTGAAGAGGAAAATAAAGTCAGCCCCGAGCACTTACACGTATTACTTCTAGCCGTAAAGTTTCACAACAATTCCAAATGTGATTCATTATTTAATGTTGCGAGTTGCACGGAAACTTGGATCGTGTGACACGACCACTAAACGAGACATGCGGCCATGTATAAGAAGGCACACTATCTTAGAGTACAAGCAAACGTGCATCGGTTATTTCTATATTCCAAAACGACCAGATTTATAAAAAAACCATCCGTCTGTAGTTTTTTACTGCCTGTTCACGCGTTATATGAACTTGTTGCAAAACCTCACCATTTTTTTTTAGGATCATCCTGAGTGGTGACGTGCGGAGATACCATCGATTCGCGGAGAAATAGCGATTGTGATACGTGGGTCGCGTGCTAAAGCTCTCACCTTGGTGAATGGCGGAATTAAACATGAGCGGAGTACATGGTGTGGACACTGGACGGTCATTTCTCGGCACTCGTCGCAGCGGATGGGTGATCGGCGCTCTTTTACCCTTCAAGAGAGGCAAAAGGGCGTTCATTCTTGAAAGACGCGAACGCAAATCATGGACGCGCTGTGGCATGATTTCCATGCGCCCGCTTGCAATGATGCAAGGGATGGGAAGGTAAGGGTGTTACGTCAAATGCTTCACAAGGACAGAAGGGAGCGTAGAAGCCGGCCATCATTAATGATCCTGTGGCGAGTGGCGTAACAAATTGTCGAAGCGGCCCCGTAAACTCCATCAGAACAACCATCGGGAACAAAGGAGGGCGGGCCATTCCGACAAGGTGATTATATCAGTACGTATTGTTGCGACGTCGACTACCCAAGGGGATGGCCCTGAGACCGCGACATTAGGGTACCTATTTCCCGTAACGTCCCATGTGAAGAGCCTCACGTGACATACGTCCTGGGCTCCAACAAGCGGTAATTGTGATGGGCATTCGTTCTCGTCGAGGTCCAAACACTAGGCAATCCAGGAAGTTTGACAAAAAGCTAGGTTTCCCGAGTAACCAGCCACTGAGGGACAGCAAAAATCATTATTTTGAGCACCATCCTTCCACCCTAAGTGGAATTCCGAATTCTGTGAAAAACGTGAAAATATATCACAAATGGAAAATTTGAAAATAAGCCGGCAATTGAATTCAATCGTTCTGATGCAATTGTAAACAATGAATTTGTGCTGAATTAGAAAACTTTTATTTTTTCGAACAACAAAAAACCAACAAGACAACAAGCTCAATTTGTTTCAACAAAACTTCCACTATTTTTTCACGTCAGTTTGGGGATTTAAAATTTAGGGATTCTATATATCCAGTTTACTATAACGTAACGTACCTTAATTTGCATCGTGAAGGGATTATACTGATTGTGCGAAGCGTTCCAGTATTCTATCAATAAAATATTCTACTAACCCAATTCAAATATAAGATCGAGTGTGAAATATACCGCTTTCCGTTGATACCATTATGATAACACAATGCTCGATAAGAAGCGATATGAGCTGATCATTCATGAATGGAATAATATAAATATTTTATAAGAAAAATTATAAACACCGAATGACATGCTAACTTTACTGAACCTAGGAGGGGTATACGCTGACAACTTCCAAAGGATTTGAACACAAAGCGTTAGAGATATCGAGTACTGATTATTAAGAAAATAGTCGGCACTTAATTAGCCGAAAGCAAGGGTCTCCATCTTACGAGAAGAGAGAAATTATGACTTTTTTAATATTAGGAAGAAAAAGCAGGGTAAAAAGGTGTAAATACAGCACTTTAAATTTGTTTATTTGAGAGATTCAATATTCAGACTTGTTTAAGTCCGTCGCGGTAAAACAAACTTGAATTTACTGCAAAAAATTCTACGCAAAACATTGTAATGGATATTACGAAGGAACTCCCATATTCAAATCAAAAAAGTAGAGAGGCACGGGAGGATGTTAAAATACGACCAGAATGCGAGGGCCGGAGCAGCTCATTTCGAATTGAGGGCGTATTTTTACTATATGCTGCTGCGCATTCCGCAGAACTATTTCTAAAGAAATACATTAAATGCTATCATATTACTTTATTCGCATCACCTTTGGCGAAGAAAAAATAGGGAATACTTCTACAGCTTACATTCACAGATTAAAGCTATGATTTCACAGAACAAAATTATATTTCGAGGGGGTTTCACCAAGCGAAATAGGAATAAAAATACGGGAGCAACAGAACTCTTCCACCATTCCACTATTGTAAGCAATTAGCGATTACAACGAATTTTGACCGGAAAACCAAATGACTCCCACGTGGACATTAAAACGATCATTGCATGAGGATTTCACACTTCTAGAGAGGGGTGTGAATTCAAAAAATCAATATGAGTCAGGAATCGGCAGGACAATAGAGGGAGGATACATAATGCAAACGAGGAAAGTCACCTACAGTTGAACCATTTTTTTGCAACTTCCCGGAAAATTGGATGGAAGATTCATCGCACAAATTCGCAATCCTTTGCAGAACAGTCACTGGAAGGGAAGTAAATCATTTCATCCTTCCCAAGCGATAATTTCAAATGTAAGTTCCAATTGGACGTCTCGGATTATACCTTTAATTTACGCCTGAGCCCGTTTAATGGCATAAATCATGAGGAAAAACCTCCGAAATAACCAAGGGAAAAGAAATATTCCCGGGGGCGTGGCGTTGAATTAGAAACGATTATAAGAGTAGATTAGCAAAGCATTAGCGACACGTAAATCAAGCCTTGAAGCATTTCTACCCTGGGAAGGGAATAAAAGATTTGGAGGAAATAATAAAAGAAAACTTGCCAAGGAGTTAAATCACTCGAGGAGAATTTCTTTGCTGGAGTCGCGTGGGGTAGATGTAAAGGTGGATGGGGAGAGAGCCAAGGGCAGGGGGAGAAGGGAGAAGAGGAAGCAACGAAAAGGAAAAGTGGAGGCGGGTCGGGTGAAAGTGCGAGAGAGGGGTGGATGAAAGGAGCGGGGAAATAGGAGAGGCACACCACGAGAAGCGGGACTCTCTAGATCTCTCTCCTCCCCCCCTCCCACTCGAAAACAGCTGGGGGAGTTAAGTCTCGCCGACAGCACCCTTACCGCGAAGCCATGAGTGAGTGGCAAGCGCCTCCCTATCTCCCGAAACCGAAAGCATTACGACCCTGACTTCAAACCGATCTCCTCCGCCAATCCTCTATCTCTCGCCAGCCTCCCTTACCTCGTACACTAAAAACCCTTTCTTTTCCGACTGACTACAACCCCTACGTCCCTCCCTCTTCAGCGCACCAAAATTCCCCACCACACCTCTCCCCCACCCATCCGATTCATATCCCTTCCACCAACCATCCTCCTGGTGGTCCCCGCTCCTCTAGCCGTCTTCTTTCCTTCCTTTCTTCCTCTCCTGAGCACCCCTCCCCCTAGGTTCGGGCGCGCATACAGCAGGCCCCCCTCCCTTCTTCGCCCCCCCCCCCGCTTCCCTCGCACGGGTAGAGAAATAGAGAACATAGCGGGTGTATCCCAGGCGATCGGAAAAATAAACGCCGCAGCGTTGATTTATTGGCGACACGGGGGTTTGCAGATTGGATGGGATATTTATGGGGGTGAGGATGAGGGATGTAGCGGGGAAGAGAGTGAGTGCGTGGGCGGACGCCGGAACATGATCTCGTCAAGGGGAGCGGAACGAAATGCCAATGAGAGCGAGAGAGCGGCAGGAGAATGCAAAATGGATAAACAGGCGGCACAATAGACGCTTCACGGGAGGGGAAAGAAAAAAAAGACCCATCTCCGAATCCCCTTGCCCCGCGCAGGAACAACGCGCTGAAAATACGAAATCCCCATGCATTTTGAATGCTCATAAGATAGTTCACACATCGGCGCTAGGAAAAAAATTTTCTTTCGACCAAAAGAATACGAGTAAATAAAAAAACGCATTCACATCCCAGAATCCTTAGTCTCGCAGCTACGTTCATCGCCTACGTCCAATTTCGATCGCCGCAACGCTCCCTACTCCTTCCCTCTCCGAAACCAAACCATCTCACTCGCACGACTCCCAGCCCTCACCACGGACAGAAAAACTGGACGACGCCACGAGATAACCTATATCGATTGATTGTGTCCATGGAGATGGGGATCTCTCATTGCCTGAGAGAGGAGTCTCGATAAGGAGAAAAAAGGCGCACACTCAACTTATAACCGCGTTATCCGAACACAAAATTAAGACACACGCTCCCCCACCTTTTTTTACGAAAAGCACACGGGTGCGTGCAGGTTTCCAGCACTCCTCATCCAAGGCAAAGCATCGACCCACACCTCTTCTCCTTTCCTCACCTCCTCCCTCACCCACCCCGTGCCCCCACATCTTCCTCCGCCGAAGACAAGACGGAGAGATACCCTAAATATGTAGAGATATACCTGTATGGATCCACACGTTTTCGCATCCCGATCGCTCACGCCAGGAGCGGCCCCCGTCCGCCCCCGAAAAACCTTCCTGCTTTATTCAGCCGCCGGCTCACCCACGAACGGCGGGATACATCCTCCGGATCTTCCCCAAAAACCACCCCGTAATTCATCTCTCACGACCGCCCACCATGCACGCCTAGCCCATTTTATCCCGGCCGGAATGCGAAACGATTCCCATGCATAATTGCTGCGATATGCTGACGTGACGATCCCAGGATTGAACCGACGCGGGCGGACATTAAGGTTGATGGGCTGGTAACACCTCGGAGGCGTAGTGCGCACCGCGGGGGGCGGAAATGGCGCGGGGAGGTGCTGAGATGGGGGCGGGATCCAAGGGAGTGGGGGGGGGGAATAAGCGCGGAAGACATAGGGTGGCCGCCGCGACTAAGCAACCATCGAAACGAAGAATCTTCCGAGCCTTTTCCACCACGGATTAAAAATTTAAGCTGCACGATCGCTGGCTTGCCTCATCGCTTAAAAACTCGGCCGTCGCTTTCAGTCGCCTTGCAACATAAAACCCGACCCATCGCGTGCATGACGATGCCTTAAAACCGAGGAGGGTTTAGGAGTGGTGGGGAAGGACATGGGAAGAACCTCTTTCACGACTCGGCTGAGATGGCATTATTAAAGAAGCGCAAACGGAAGTCTTCGCTTAAAACGGGGGAGTACTGAAATACCTTGTACTAATGGGGACTACGAGATACTCCCAATAGAGTAAGTATATATATTTTTTAAACGAGACGCTTCCTTGAGGTCAATTCTTGCTAGCGACTGCTAAATGGTATTAAGACGAAACTGAAGCCAAGAAAGCAATTCAAGCAATAGCGAACTCCCAAAACAAATAGTATTTATTATTCACTACATGCTTTTGAGTAACAGAGAAGTTCTTTTCGTCATAAAGATAATGGTTCTCCCACACATTGGCTTTGTTTCAACATGCCATAAATAGATTCAACGCGTACCTCACTCTTCAGGAACCTCCAAGGATTATACATTGGTAAACTTTTAAGAAGATTGATTTAAAGGTAATATGTATTATAATAATTTCAATTCTAGAAAGTATGGAAATGGAGCGACTAGTTCTCGAAAATCGAGTCCATTAAATGATCACCATATGGTATTTAAATTTTCCACAATTACTGCGCCCGAATTACTCTATCGTTTAAAATCATTAAAATTGGAGAAAAAGCTTTTTTCGGGCTGTTTTTGGTGAATGATGTTTCTAAATGCGTCATAAAGACTTCGGTTAACAAAAACTGCCATTAAAAAATCCTGGAAGTGCAGTGTGCGTCAAATGCAAACAGATGTATATTAGCTTTACAGTCACCATTTACGCCAACAGAAAACGCAGTGCCGTTCCCATGAAATTCAATTACAAATAATTCATGCATCTCGCAAAGATGCTCTTTTCCTGAAGAAAAGCGCCTATAAATATACTTTGCAATTTCCAGCTTCACTTCGCTGGATTGTTTGATGTCCATATTAAAAGAGTTTGTTATTTTCCTAAATATTAAAAACTTCAAAATACTTCATTTCTGGATTTAATCAAGGTTAGCGTCAATTCAAGTCATCAACAATCCATAATATTCAACTTGCTCCATTTTACATCCAATAAATTTTCTACACACAAAACCATTGTAATCAATCCGAATATTGGTGTATGTATAAGGTAGATCACCGGATACGAACTTAAGTCCAACGGCGAGAAATTCACACATAAGGATAACAAGGGGGGTCAGTTCCTTTCCCTGCGTCACCTGTGGTTTCTCAAGGGAAAACCCCAAAATATCGCACAACTTGAATGAAATTGAGGGGGCCTAGAGGCGCAGATGAAATCAAACCCGGGGCCTCTGGACAGCATTCCAGCGCTCTACCCAATGGACCACGCCCATATATTCTATATGCCTCCACGAAACACCCCAAATTAACAGTTTAGATGTGAATACAGAAATGAAAACGACTTTTACAATATTTTTATGAATAAATATTAGATACCTGACTCTCGTTTTCATATGCTCGTGCGTACTCGCGCCAAAGGCAAAACTATAGTATTTTCTAAGCAATTGCCTGATTTTTTCTTAGATTGTCTGGTTAACATTAAAGATACATCCATCTTTTATTCAAACATTGTAATGACCTAGCAATAATGGTGTATGTTGGGATGTGACCACTATATTATGAATTTGTTCCTAAAATGAAGAAATCAATGTAACACTAAAACGAGTTTTTATAGGAAAATCATGGGGATGAGAGGATAGAATTTTTAACTCCTTTATGACACGGTGCAGTTTTAAGGCTGCGGATGAAGAAGGTAAACGAGTAAGAGTGCTGGCGTTAATAAGATAAAGGGTTAAAATAACTCCATGGCATATATTGTATAAGCCGTCGTAAATTTACCTTTAAATACAGGGATTTACCCAAATAAATTACAAACAATATCGCTGATAAAATGCTCTTCATGGTTTTAATCCAGGTTCAAAAGCGCTCATAAGAAATCTTATTTTAGCTACTTATTCGATACATATGACGATGCGATGGGGATGCAGTAGGATTCTACCGAATACGTATAACGAGTAACAGATGCCTCCCCGGAGGGTAAAGTTACAAAGCAAAGAGGCTTCACGTCATACCTTGACAAGAGGAACAAAAGAGCTTAGTAGAATGAAGCAGAGATCTAAATGTCAAACGTTTAAAAACCGTAAAGGATATCCACATCCAAAGAGTTAAAGGAGAAGGCGATGTCAGAAGGAGAATTAGTAGCACAAAGAACGGAAGAGTCAGTTTCATTCATCCAATGGAAGGTCAGAGCCATCAGGTTTTAAGGAAGAAGGAAGCCTTTTTAGGCGAATAAATAAAATCAAAAGTATTAATGCTAAAGAAAGGGACAGATAAAAAGGTGACTGTAAGAGCTTACTACCTTGATCAAAAATTTCCCGGAATTTATTCAGAAAATTAAAAATACAAGTTTATTCATCTAAATCTATATTGTCCCCTTCAAAGTAATCCCCATCGACTGCAACACACTTATGCCAGCGCTTGATCCAATCCTCGAAACATTTTTTATATTCGGTTTTCGGTATGTCCATCAGTGCTTCCTGCGATTTTTCCATTACTTCCTCTCGGCTGCTAAAACGCGTTCCCCGTAATGGTTTTTTAACTCGATTGAACAGAAAGAAGTCACAGGGAGCCAAATCAGGTGAATTCGGTGGCTGTTGGATGGTATTTGTTGCATTTTTCGTCAAAAAATTACGAATAATGATAGCACTGTGCGACGGTGCGTTATCATGGTGCAAAATCCACGAGTTTTCTGCCCACATTTCTGGTCTCTTTCGGCGAATTGCTTCACGCAAACGTCTCATAACGCCCAAATAATACTCTTTGTTTACTGTCTGGCCTTCTGGCAAAAATTCATGATGCACTACACCGTTGTAATCCATGAAAACCGTCAGCATTGCCTTCTTTTTTGACTGAAAACGACGTGGTTTTTTTGGTCTCGGCTCATTTGGTGAACGCCATTCACTTGCCTGATGTCTGGATTGCGTGTCGTACTCATAAACCCACGTCTCGTCTCCAGTAATGATCCTTTTGATGAATGTGGGATCGGATTCAGCCTCGCAAATCATGTCTTTTGCGACGTCAACACGGTCTCTTTTTTGCATGAAATTGAGGTCTTTTGGCACCAACTTTGCTGCTACACGACGGAAACCCAAATCATTAACCACAATGTCTTGGGCGGATCCATAGGCAATGTTCAAGTCCTCCGCTATTTCTCTGATGGTTAATTTGCGGTTATTGACCAACATTTCTTTTACTTTATCAATTTTTTCACCGACTTTCGATGTCGATGGTCTGCCACTGCGTTCATCATCTTCGATTGACTCACGACCACTTCTGAACCGCTCGTGCCACTGGTAAACGACCGTTTTTTTTAGAGAATCGTTGCCGAAACACTTTTCCAACATTTCCAACGTCCGTGCGCCACTAAATCCGTTTTTTACGCAAAATTTAATACAAGTTCGTTGTTGCAAATTTAAATCCATTTCTGAAATTGTAAAAAATCGCCAACACACACAGAGATAGATGTACTCTTGGCTACGTAACTTTTGCAAATGTCAAGTTATGACACTAAGATTTAAAGGGAATATCAACAACAGATGTACCAATTTAACAAAAAAACAGAACTCAAATCGGAACGATGGGAGCGGCACACGGTGGTTATTCCGGGAACTTTTTGATCAAGGTAGTATTTTGGATCTCCTGAGGCTCATAATGGCGGTAGAATATGCTTGATACGCATAATCCTCCGTCTACAAAGCATCCAAACTAAAGAGTTTTCACTGGTTTTCCGAAGTATTTTTACATTTTTCCTTTGCAGTTCACGATCCAATATTTCTTATTCGTACTATACTTTACGAAGAAGAGAAACACGAGGCAATTAATCGAAAAAGGCAGATAATGTTCCGCATTATTATTAAAGCTAGTTTTCTAGTTAATTGCCGATGTGAAGACTGTCTTGAAAAGAAAAATAGGTGCCAGTGCCAATCTATCCTTGTACCTTCTCAATTTTGAAACTCCAATAATAAACTATGTAAAAAGGAATAAAAAACATGACGTAGGTAGTTTAATCTTCAACACACCCTTGACTTTTACTAGGACCAAGATATTGTTTAACCACTAATTCGAGATAAAACGCAACAATCTTCAATACAGCCACAAAAAGTATGAGAAAAACCGCTCCCCTCATTTTTTTCATATTACTGCCTATTCAGAAGAAAATCTGAAATAAACGAAGGAAGATGCAGCTGTGGAACTTTCATAGTAATCTTCCTTACGTCTACAACCTTATTGTAGATGCACACAATAATGATTACGCTCAACTAACAGAAGCTAATTCTAAAACAACACAAGGGACTTCTAACTATTTAAAAATACATTTGTACGCCGAATGTAACATACTACACTTTTTAACGTCACTTTGAAGTTATTTTCAAATGGCCGAAATGAAATAACTTGCTACCCAATGAACTTGGTTCTCTTTTCCTTGTCGTGCACAAGTGTTCAATGCCATGTAATTTATGATAGCGCTCATTGGAAATGAATTATGTACTTCACAAGATAGAGGATCATGAAATTTGTTCTTCACAATGTATATTTGACACAATTATGAACACTATTATTAGTTGGTCTATCGTTTAGGGTAACTTTTGAATGAACACAGACTGAACAATGATACATTTCTTTATCACTCCTGAAAAAAACAATCCGACACCCAACCCTACAATTCTATACACTAGACCATTCTTCAATATCGAATTCTTCCTGCCTACCTTCATTACGTCCAACATGCATATTCTTTCCCTATGCCTTTCTCGTTTGCAAACGGTTATCCCTTTACCGTAGCCTTCAGCATTTATTCAATCAGTTCAGAATTCAACGGTCTATCGACACAATTAGAGTAAGAGTTTAAATAACTATTGATATGCACCTATGTAAAAATTTTGTACATGACCATTCTGGCATTGGTAGTTCCATTCTTAGCATGACCATCTCATCAAAAAAACAACAAAATGGTTTATTGGAATATTACACATTCATTGGTAAATTGGATGGTTATCAAAAATCGATATATCGTCTGAAGAGACTTAAGGAGTGGGAAAATTCCGTTGATATGGGGCGAAAAACCTGAATATTACCGTAGCACTTTAGCTCACTGCTGCAGCCACATAAAGACCTTACGAAACGAAGCGTAGGGATAATGAGGCTATCTTAGATAGTTCTTCATAAGAAAGATTATCATTCTGTAAGGCGCGGCCATGATCACCATTCCTATACAATATTTATTTAAATTTAAGAATTAAATTATCCAGTGAAGCACTTAATTTTAGTACCTAGAATCAATTAATAATGTGTTTTTCATAAAAAAAAAGAAAATGTTAGAATTATGCTTGTAATCCAAAACGTAGAATAAATGGGGTGATTGCCTTATGTCTTTAAGATAACTTTGTTCTTGGGGTGAGAATTTTTTGCCTAGCAAAAATAATAACACCTAAGCTGCTTTCGCACGACCATTTATATGAATATATGAAATTCAAATTACAAGATATTTTCCGTAAACATCCAATTAAAGGAAAAAGAATACATTCAGAAAGATTGCAATAAAGAAATAAAAGGAAAATGTGACGTATAAATGCAATAAAAATACGAGTATCTTGAATAAAAAACTTCACTGTACATAACTTTGTTTAACTACTTCAATACGCACTAATATATCAACTTAGTATTTTAATTTTTATTTCGTTCATTTCAAGTTTCATTCATGTATCTTGCTTATGATCTAAAACACGAAACCTATTTTAAATGTAATACATATACGAGTGTATGTGGAAACACGAAGTTACTCTGCTATTTTATCAAGCAATAACTTTTAGATGGAAGCTGGGTACGTGTTGCTACCTATTTAGAAACCTAAATGAAATGTTTCAATGAAATAGCATTTTATGAGATGCATCCAAGCATAAAATTCCTAATAGCTTTCTTGATCACAATCTATATCAGAAAATTAAATCATCAAATTAACATAAAAGATAAAAGAAAACATGAATTTCAACAAGGTAATAACGCTTGAGGTTAAAGATGGTATTTCTGCGGCTCCACCGCAGTGTGATCAAGTCCTCATTGAATTCAGTTTGGTTTTAAACGACCAAATACCCACCCTCAAAATGATGGTAGAATTTGAAGCACTTAAGTATGGAAGACTTAAGTAAACCATACACTGAAACTTCATCTGTCTTGAACTATGAACAAATAAGCCTCCAACCTTTGGAGGGAAAAAACATCCGCTGCCACATCAAAACACCTCCAATGTCCATCTTTCTCTGTCATCTTCTTCGTAAAACTGACATAACGATTTGGAGCTGGCAGGGTAGGCGTTAGAAAAATAACACAAAAAAATTACCCGGTTCAGAGTAGAATTATTAGTTTCGCACGCAAATCGTGTTTTGTCAACCCGAAAATGTTGCCGCGATGAAAATGGCGACGTGTTTTTCACGGTGACGCAGACGGATGCAAACAACCGCGTGAGAGCTTATTCCTTTCTCAGAATGAAAAAATGCCGTAGTATGGTAAAAGGGAGACAAAAAGACACTGGGGCCCTAGATATGTATCAATCAAAACTCGCTCGCGCTCAGATTTATAGATCGGAATCGGAGACCTACATAAATATTCAATGAAACTTTTCCTTCGACTTGGGCAGCTTGGCTGTTGTAACGGTCGACTTGAATTTGAACAATAAGGGTGTTCTAACCGAGGTTTTCCCAGAACTCATAAAAGATTCTTAACCAAAATGCTTTTTTCCCAAAACTGAGGAAATGATAGGTGTAAGTTCTTGTTCGTTGATAATAACATCCGCCAGTCAAGAAATATCTTCACTAAGAGTACTGCGTGTAATCTGGAATGCTTAAAGGATAAGTAACGGGAAAATATGCCTCAATTCATCGAATAATTGGTCACAACGTTACCACTAATCAACCTCAAAGTCTTGCGTTCCCGCTTGAGATATAACATAGTCACTCTAAAATAAAGACAACTGAGGAGTACAGGATATTATCATACATACCTGTATTACCATACATAACCAGAAAATTTAAGGAATTTAATACCTAAAATCATCAAATTATTGATATTATTCTAAAACTTATTTACTGTATTACTATGTGGAGATTTTAAATCATCAACCTCGGACCATGCCTAGTACAGAAGTCTCTTTAAAAGTATAAATGAAAAGAAAGCTCTTGCCATTTAAGATACGAAATAAGGATTTAGTTTTAAAAAAGCTAACATCCACTTGGAAGGCTCCACGATAAAAAAACATCGCTCACAGAAACCTCTGTTTTGGCACAATGCTGCATCACATAATGAAAAACAAAATGCGTTTCGGTGACAGGACTAATCCATTAGCAAGCAAATGCTCCCAAACTTTTCTCTGACAAATCGTTCGACGGGACCACTCCCATTCCATCCCACCCCCCCCTCCCTCCAACCCCCTCCCCAAACCGCATAACACCTTCCTCCGCCGAATGAAGAATGGGCCCTAGAAACCCTCGAGGAAAGCTCCGGAGAAGGGTAAATTCAACGATCAAACTTCTTCAACTAATATGATACATTGACCGCGGCGGCGTTAAAGAGCGGCGCAATACTCCATCAAACACCAGTACCGTGCCCCCCACTTCCGACTCCTTCCGCATCGGTTGAGTCTTCCCCGCGAAAAGGAAGAGGGGACTAAAATGTGCATGAAATGAAAGAGGAGACAGAAAAAGTATAGAGCAAGAGGACCCTTGCGACCTTCCCCGCTCGAGAACAACCCTCGACGATTCATCCTTAATGACCGAGGATAATAGCAAGCTGACGAGTTATACGGCGAGAAATCTGGACGCGCAACTCCGGTGGAAAAATAAATTGATCAGAAAAAATTAAGTAGATGAAAAGCTCACGTCTCTCTCTTTTTCCCAGTCCTCCACATTTTTTTCGTCTCTCTCCTTCCTCACGTTCAACCCCCTGAACTTCCACCCCTCTCCCTCTCGACCTACGAGGGGGATTTAGGGGGTGTGTCCGCCGGGCGGAGACAGGGATGGTGGAGAGAGGATGGCCCCGAGACTTGGATAGCGGGGGAAGGACCGAAGAAGCAGTGGGGTAGGAGGGACAGATGGGACGGGTGAACCCAGAGAGGAGTGGTTGAGAGAACTCGAGGCCGACGGTGGAGAGGAGTGGGATGATGGAGCAGAAGGGGTTGAGCGGACTGGACCCCCACTGGACTTTTAAAGATTTTCGCCACTAGGTTCCATCGCCACTCGGCATATTTTTTCCACCATCTCCCCCCAATCCGCCCCCACTCTTTTTCATTTTGATGGAGAGCAAGGTGGTCCGGATCTCCCCCTTTTTCCCACCCCTCTCTTCCCCCACACCTTACCCGCCCGTCCAATTCCCTCCCTCTCCCGAGGGATAGCACACCACGTTAAGCGCCCCGGTGCCTGGAGCGGTATGACTTATAATACGGAACTTCCGCCGGCGCAACCGTGCGAAGAGACGAATGTGCTATCCCGGACAAATTCAAAGCGAGCCTTCTCGCCTCTCTAGTGGCAGTCCGGTTATGAAAAGTAATGTCACTCCGACGGAAGTCAATGGTCTGAAACCATTAAGCTGGGCCAAGGGGGGTGGACTATATATATATATATATATATATATATATATATATATATATATATATATATATAGAGAGAGAGAGAGAGAGAGAGAGAGAGGGAGAGAGAGAGAGATAGAGAGAGAGATAGAGAGAGAGATAGAGAGAGAGAGAGAGAACATGGCCCTACAGAGTGGACTCGCGGTGATGGCCGCATAAAGTGGCAGTAAGGACGGAAAAATAAGACCGGGAGAATTTCCTGACTCCTTCGAGTCACTTAATTATACGGTCTCAAAATGAAAAAAATGCTTGAATTACATCTGAAGGCACATCCCATTTACTGGAGTTGAGATTGCTCCATTTTAACCAATAAATTGCCTTAACGTAAAATAACTAAGAGAAACTGAAGTTACGTTTTAGACCAATCAAATTATCATTTTGTCATATCATAGAAATGAGGATTGCTCATGATTAAAGCAAAGAAGATTACAAATGAATTCCGACACCAACCCTCTGTGGCAAAATTCCCAGCATAAAATAATTTATATTTGCCCTTTTTGCTGGAAATTGCCTTAGTAAATATGGCACATTCATTGTCCATGTAAACAATCTGCGTCTGAGGGAAAGTGTCACATACAATTGCAATTCTGTTTTAATATAAATTCAGGAGAGATTCTTTTTTCTAGGGAAAATATATATGCAAATAAAAAATACGCCGTGTGGAAAGAGTTAATATGCATACTTATCGGCGTATTTTTATAACAGCTCGATTTATAATTAATTTTAAGGGTCATCTTTACTGTGGAAATATATTATCTACCAATGTGGATACATTCTAAATAAGTACTGCTGAGGTGTGTAATTAACAATGCATGTCATATTCCGCTTTTTCGCAGCAAAAGAAAAGGTAAATGACCATTCATCCTGAAATGAAATACAATTATTTGGCGAATTCAAATACAAGTATAATTCCGACCAAATAATAGAGTACTGCTTTAAAAACATAACTGAACAAGATTTCAGAAGATTTGCAATACAATAATGATTATAATAATTAATTACGGCTAATATGCGAACGAGATAACAAACATGAAGTTAAAAAATATTTTCAAACATTTTTAAAAGCAGTTAATAGCTAAAAACAAACACATACACGAAAAATACACGCTAAAATTATAATTTTATCTTGAGCATACATTCACAATATTTACCTTACAGTTTTTAGGCATATATTCCAAGGAGCACGCATACAATGATATTCAGTTTAATGACCGTATTTACTGAGTAAATGTACGTTCTTGAAACTTTTTTACTGCCGCACATTTATTTACATATTTACATTATAAAATATCATAAAATAAAAGGAAAAAATTTCATAAAATTTCATATCCTTGGAACCGCACAGTAATAAAAAGAAAACCTCTGTTTTCATCGCAATTTAGTTACATTACTGAGCGTGTACGATTACGTGAAAGTGATGAAGTAAAAAGACAACTATGCCGAGCTATGATAGTTCATAATTATCGCGATGATAGCCCAGCGAACTTTATTTATGCTTCACTAATTCCAAGTTTACGCGCTAAAACAGCAAGATATGATGTTTGCATGTTCATAAGGTAAAAACAATTCATTCACATTCAAAAAACCTATCCCCAAATATTACCTTAAAATTTCGAAAATCTGGGACAAAAAAGTGTGTGTTCACGGAAAATAACCCGCACAAAACAATAAACAAGAGCCTCGAAGTCGCTACTGCCTATTTCAAAACTCCACAAGCCGAGTTTGAAACTGAATACATTAAAACGTCCCACGCGATTTTCAAGTTGGATTCCCGGAGTGAAGCTGCCTATATTCCGCATTGAATTGTTTACACGATTAAAAAAAAAAATGAGTGATTAATAAGCGGATTTTTTTAAATGAGAACAAAAAATGAAAACGCTCCTTGAAACCTGGTCGGAAGGACTGACTTTAACGAGTCATATCAACAAAAAGGAGAAATTGTGCACACAATTTTTTCAAGATAAATCCATTTAGTTCGGGGAAATCAAAGCACCAATAGGATAAAATCGCCCGAAGCGATCATGAACAAAACATGCATTTCTTTTTGTTAGAAGGCCAGCGATCATATGGCATATGCGACACTCGGGAAAAATAGATACGTGAGAACAACCAGAATGAGAAAAAGGAGTGAATGACAATGATAACTACCTATTCTCTCATATCTAGCGATCCGCCAAACGGGAGTATACTAGGGATATTTAGATGCAAGACTTAAAGTAGTGGTATGTTGGCTATTATGGTTTTATTTTAGGAAGTGTTCATGACCAGATAATAGCAATAGCTGGGGTGTTTTATTGAGATTTCGGATGGTGCGTGAATAAATAGAGCAATTGGAAACATAACAGTGCGATAATTTATTGGTGTTAACGTTTACAGCCGCACCCAAAAACAAAACTAAACTCACTACTCGGATCCCGATAAATTGCACTCAACTTCGGGTGATTTTCGGCTTGACCACACCGAAGTTTAAGGTCACCTGCGAGGGAAGGTTTAACGGACCTGAAGGTCTTTGGTTATGAGACAAGGGAGAACTATAATACCAGGGAAAATCCCTGCCACCTTCGAGAATGGAAGCCTTACAACTTTTGCAGCTTTATGGGACAACAAACCATACAACAGCCAATATATGGATCTGATATCACGTGTAAAATTAAAGGAGGAATGGGAATAAATAACTCTGTAATGCAGCACCTATGCGGTACTTTCCGGAAAAGGCTACTTAACGCCCGTCCAACAGCCTTGTCCCTAGTTGTGACCGAGAACAGCCAATTTCTCAGTAGCAATCAGTGGAATATCCTGTTCTATATATTTAGACATTTCTAAATTTCATTGGATGGTTCCATTATATTGACTTCTCTAGGATATGCACGCGATATTTACTAACAAATACAAAAATTAAGCGCACACCAAGTTCCTAAAATAGTACACAGTGTTCATGGAGGCTTCTTAAGAGATACCTTCTTGATTAGGGGCAGAGTAATTCCGTGCCAACAATCCGCATTTCTCGTACAGAGCAAGAAAAATAGAGATGGTGAAATCTTTTTTTTTAAGTATAGGACATCGGCTTCCTTACGATAAAAAACAAATTTGAAGATCCTATTGATGAGTCCACTAAATCAACTTAATTTTGGTTTATCAAATCACATTATGAATATTTCTTTCGTGAAATTTCGCATTCTATGTTTCCAAATACATACAAAATGTGACGTTTCTATGCCAATTGAGGATAAAATGGAAAAAAGAATACAAAATCACTTTACTAAGGAAAGGCGTTTTTCAATTATGCTTCTTCGTGCAAGTTAAAATAAACTTTCATTAATATCAAATAGCCTAAATAAAATCGAATAGTTGAATTCAATTCTTCTAAGGCAACTATTGTAAAGCCTGAGCGTCCAAAGATGCAACAAACAGAACCCTTCGACGTCCACCCGAGTTGAAAACCCCTTTGCCTGGTCTTTTGTGTAGTTAGCAGTAACACGAATTACGGACATGGGTCCCTTTTGTCTGGGATGTTTGATCGGTACATTTACTTTTGCTCACGAGAATTATCCGAATGTTGACTTAGCGAAAATTAAATTTTCGATCAAGATACGAACATCTTTTGAGGAAGTAAAACGTGCGGCTTCCAGCTAGCATTTCAAATGGATCCATCTATATCAATTTTCCGATACTAGCATTATAACTGTAGCCTCAATCATAAAAGTGGGAACAGAGCGAGAACACAGCAGAAAAAATTAGAGCCTTTAGCACGTTTTCCCGTCATGTCAAACAACAGAAAATTACACGAGGACAACGAGATACACAAATCCAGAGTGAGATTCGGTACGCATAGGAGGTCCCAATAGAGGAGAAGGGAGTTAGACCTTTTTCAGTACAGGATATTTTTGTTTTTTGCAACAGAAAATTAAACCGGAAAAGGTCAAAGGTTTTACGCAAAAATTAATTCTTTTTTGCGGGCTCTACTTCGAGGATCAATTCAATAAGGCCATACATGTAATGAACACCGAGGAGAATATTACAAGTGCACGGTTTATCACTTCACTAAAACGGAATTAGTAAACAATGATGATGAAATTTAGGATATAGGTATGCAGCTCAAAAATAATTTGCCATGAGGCAATAATATCACATAACGTACAACTAAAATTAGGGACACAATTGATATCAACGCATTCTATAACATGAGTATAATAATTGATGTGATAACAGTATAAGCTCCATAAGTAGACACTACAAACTATGCAATTAATCACAGGAGAAGAAATATAAGAGCATTTGGAACATATCCATCCATTACGAATACCTACGAATTCATTGAGTGAAAGGGAAGAATTAAAACCATTAGTTTGTCATAAAGTTAGCACAATTATAAATTACTTTCCCAAGCCAAACTAATCGTATGACTTTATAAAAAAATCATCCAGGATTGTTCAATGCCGAAGACATAAACGGACCAGGGCATAGTAAAGGGATTATGGCATTATCAAACTTTTTAGTGGGAAATTTTTCTAATAGTTTACTGCTGTAATACTACTGCTATTGTACATTTACTGCTAAAATTCAACTAAAACAAGACAAAAGGCAACTTTTACACTCCATTAGGTGCACTGAGCGATTATTAGAGATGAAGGTCATTCTCTTGGAAAAATGACTTACTTTAGTACTGTGACACAGCACCCATTACAGTTCGGAATTTTGAGTTTAGCACCCCAGTACGTACGCCTGAGAAGATGAATGGAGCGTAATGAGGTTATAAAGAGAATAATCAAGGGACTAAAACGGAGAAGGCGTGAACAATACTCTGGTTCAACTTCAAATATAATATTTAATACCGTGTATCCTAATCATACTTATCGGTAACACTGACAAGTTTATGTATAGGACAATTTTTCTGAGACGGAAATGCACTTTTGAGGATACATAAACCTTCTGAAAAGACACAATAAAACTTTTTTTCGAATTGATAATATGAGGAATTTGCCTGATATCAGGCGTCAGACATTCTCGTGATAATTGAAATCGGTCCGACAAACAAAGCTTCATCAACGCAACGTAAGTATTAAGAGTCCCAAGTAAAATTAATCACCGAGATTAGCTAATATTAAAAGAAGGCGAAAAGTTATGCCAAATGATAATCAAGAAACAAATCATCAAATTTACTTAAACAACACAGTAGAAGATTGAAGTTCTTTTGAGGTAAGAGAAATTTCGAAACAACCCCTATGATTACGAACTAAAAAGTTGTTCACAAAGTGAATTCAGATGCATATTTTGGGCAACAGAATTTTAAATCTTCCGGCTTACTAATTACCAGAAAATGAATGTGATTTATCGGAACAGTTGCAGAGTTATGGAATTTAAGCCACGATTGCCTGTTAGACCAAAAGGAGGACAACTATCTGGGGGCAAACAGCAGAAAAATGGCGGTTACAATGAGAAATACAAGTTTGAGGCTGATTATTTAGTTTCACCCAAAGCGTTAATTAATTGTAAATTCTGAAAAACATGGTTGACAGTTCTTATGCCTGCTCCTTTGGTGACCGAGGAACACTTAACTCTAATAGTCAAATCCTTTACATCATGTGTATCATATATTATGTTTTTATAGTTATACCTTATGCCAGGATATGATTAAAAGTTGATTACTTTGTTTGACCTCTGCATTATAATACTCAGAAATCGTTAATCAACATTCCATATACGACGGTTGGAATCGAATAACGATTATCTTAAAAACCACCTTTCCATCAAATTGACCCTATCGCATACAAATAGGACCAGGCAAATTTTTGGCATAAGGCAAAAAATTCTTTCATAGCCACTGCCCAGAATTTATATAGATAAGGTATGGATATTTTGCAGTTGAGAAAATTTCTTGAGGAATAATGATGAAATACTATTTAAGATTAGTGCTTTGAAGAATTTTGAACGGTAAAATAACGATTACATATTTATAGCATAAAATGTATAACATCAATTTTCAATACTTATCTAGATGCATTGGCAAATACTTTTTGCAAATTATTCTGTTCCTCAAAAGAGTTTCATTAGTATTGCCACGAATGATCATAGGAATGCAAGCTTACAGAGCAATATTTCATTGAACACTAGAAGTAATTACTATATGTATATATAAAGTATCTGACTGAAAGGTCGCAAATATTCAGAAAATATACCTTTCCCAGCATAATTATTCGTTGATAGTTTTTGCTTACGAAAGCGATACAGTCACATTTCTCATTGAATATATGGCCTTAACGGCTTCAGAAAGTGAATTCTAACGATATCGAACATTTACCTGGATAAACGTTTCATCTATTCCAAGAGAAAAGATAACGACCAATTTGGAATATATCGCGCCTGAAATGTCACAATACGTGGTCACTCGTGACTTTCTGTTTGCTTTGAGTCACCGGCGAAAGACTAACGACGAACACATCAATTCGCACGATTCGCAAACTGGTGAAAGGTTTCAACCGTGGCCTATGGCCTGGAAAGAGATGAAGGGCGATGAACGATCCATCAACATCACGAATAAACCTTTTCATTAGATGCTCAACATTGTTCGCCGAAATGAGCAACCGAATGAATGATTTCGAGACATAAATGGTATATAGAATGAAGCTATTCGATTTCAGGTCACACAAAAGGATACTATTTTTTTAGCAATGACACAGGTAATGCTGACAAAACATCACCTTTCAATCCCTTAATTTATAAACCTTTGATTACCCTTCACCCACGCATCATAGATTCAGTCACTATTTAATTGTCAACGAATTTCTTTTTGCTCTGTATGTGAAAGAAAAAACCTTTTTCCTAGGATGCACATTGTTACTGAAAAGGAAACCTTACCATACATGATGCATAAAACATATTCTGCTCATAAACTCATCAAGGATGCGTTTTATAATTCTCACATGAGAACAAAATATCAGTTCTACAACTGACGAACAACACATTGGGTGAAATAGGCTTGCTTGGCGTAATTCAGAGGGAGACTCTCTGGCAGAGGTTCATGACGGTAGTAACTTCTCATGAACAAAAGATAGAGGGCTTTGTGTGCCCGGAAACTTGCAAGGAAATACTGCTATTTTATCATCACTGTCCCCAAAATTCCGCAAACCTCCCGCTTAAGACGACAAAGCACCAGAATGGACCATGCACACTCTGCATATGCAACCATAAACCGCTCCACCAAAATCGATGGGAGAGAAACCCTGTGTTGGCATTAACTTAATCTAAACGACTTGAGTCCACCGAGCGTCGCATAAAGATTAACTTCCCATCGGACGGACTCCACGTCGTACTTAGGGCTCCTGAATACACAAGAGGACCCCGCTTATTTCTGGTTAAAAAGCCGATAGAGTGGAAAATCGAACACCGACCGATGGATATGGGGCCAGTACGTGGGACGTTCGAACACAAGCCTCTATCCCTTGCTCACCGAGGTAAGAGTTTAAGAGAACAAAACCAATATTATCGAATTAAGTGGAGATAATCTTCGGGAAATTTCGAAAGGGCAATCGACGGAAAACCACCACAGAACGAAAATGGAGCAGGTAAACCTAAGGTTATATATGGGGACGATATCCAAATGAATCGCGGCTTGGGCATAAGGTGATTTCAATCGAGTCCTCAGACTTGGGTACTAAAACCTTTTTAAATGCAATGTTTTGATGCATCGTCATGCTACCAAACTTTGGTTCTGAATTTAATACTGCTTTGAAATTAAATTTTCACAGCTAAGAGAGAGAAATTGAACAATTCAGCAATATAAACACAATTCTAAAGTTCTATTCATCCGCTATTCGCCAATTACGGAGAGAATTTCACTTTTTCATTCAGATTACTAGACCAGAAAAGACAAAATAAATTTCATATTGTTTTATTAATTCCTAAATTGCGTGAAAACCATTCGAATTTGAAATTCGGTTGAGCATGGGTGTTTAAAAATTAATTCAAATTACATGTACCAGAGTAGAACATTTTGCCGCCAGTTAAAAAGACTAATTCATGAAAAAATATTTTATTCATGTGTAATTTTCCATGCAATACTTCGCACTGATATAGTTCTTTGCGATTGGCCATCATTCATAATCTTCTAATATCTTTTAAATATGCACAGTAAATTGATATCATGAGGCAGCACCACCAATTATAGCGTTTACAAGTCAGAGCGTGCCGTAAGCTATTCAAAGCCATACATTTCGAAAACTGATTGTTCTGACTTACTCCACGATGACATGACTCGGTCCTTTCCAATAACTTCAGAAAGTTTTCTAAGCTTTTTAAATAAGTAAGTAAATTTTAATAATTTATTAAATTTTTGCTCATACTATACAATTCACTTTAACAACCAAATAATAGGGTTAAAATATCGAACATATATATAGTATATATATATGATTAATCACAAAGAATAACATTAAAATTATGATACACTGCATCAGCCCAAGGGTCACTGAAATCTATCATGATTCACTGGCTAAAAAACCAATTTTAATAATATCATATACCTGTAGTAGTTTTGATAAAAACGTATGGTGAATAGCAACAATAATATAATTATCTCATAAAATAAATTAGTATTAATTTATCATCACAATTCCATACTTTCGACACGATTTTGTTAGTTTTCTAAATACTGATGCACATTGAAATGCAAGACACATTTACATATCACGTTATTTCTTCCGTCACCTCCTAAGAAAGCAGCTTTACAAGGATTTATTATTTATTCCTTAGTATTGCCAGGAATATTCGATCTTTGTTTGTGACGTGATCTCCGATAACAATAGTGAGACAAATTAATGAAAATAATTAAGATACATAATCTGAACCAATTTGACAATAATTTCTATTGCTTGAGATTTTTAAAGATTAGATGCCGCATGAAAATTCCAATGCTAAGATATTCTATTGTCCTCTTTTATTAAAGGATGTAAAATTCCGCTGAGCGATTTCCGAAGTAGCAATTAGCAACCACTAAAATGTGCGAGTTAACACAACGCAGTCAGCTTCAATGATAAGCAAATATTATCTACTGATAAATTATTATATAATATTTCTCTGCCTAATACCTTTAATTAATGCAAATATATTCATATAAATATCAAAGAGAATATGATAAACGACAAACGGAAGGGTTTACAGGAATATTTCTTTAAACAGTAAGATAAGAGGTGTCAGCATTTAAAACTTACTACTTTCTTTAATGCTTAAAATATTGCTAACTAAATTTACAAAATTATTCTAGGATCATATTTTTTTACATAAAAATAATTCAGTCTAAGCATAAAATACATGGTACGCCATTAAAGGATATTGGTGACATGATTTTATTTCCGCCGGATGGCATCTAATTAGTTTATCAAAATATTTATCGTTACATCACAAAAACCTGTTATTCGCCTACGATATCGTAATACAGATGATAACATGCCATGATACGTAATTATGTCAAGCTAAACCAGCCACTGGGGGAGGGGCACTATCATATAAAGGACAAGATTAAGGCAAACATTTTAAAGCGCTCAATAAGCAATTAATACACTGTTTCAAACATTATCTTGAGACTTTGATGTCCATAATGCAAATTTATTCATTTATATTTTATAATCGTCTGTCAAGAATCGAGATTAACAGTTTCCATATCTATCTATCTACCTTTCTTATCAGTCAAATGGTCTCAATAGATATCTCGAAGACGTTCTAAAATAAAAAGAATCTTAGCAAAATTATCTAAATTGGGAATCATTCGGTTCGACCACACTTATCGCAGTAGTATTAATTTACCTAGACAGGGCAACGGAAACACTTATTATCTCATTATGAAACCTCCCATAAAAAATCGCCAGTTTCAACTTTTTGTCCATCCTATTTGAACCGACTATTCAGTCACAATAGGAATTTGCACCCAAAATAAAAAATTTGCGGCGACTTTTTTTCCACCCATCCGCGCGGTACCGAAAAGTAGGGAAGAACCACCGTAATGGAGCATCGCGCCCACGATTAATGACTAGGAAAATTGGAACCAAAAGCTTTTGACGTCAACTTACATAACCGCAGATACCGACCGACTTGAGTACCGTGACGTCAACCCCAACTTCACGTTGTGCGACCACATTACCTGCACGATTCCCGAAAATACGGCACCAACCATGCACCTGTGAGGGGTCGAGGGAGAGAGTGGGGAGGCGAGGATGAAACATTTCACACGGCGGTTGGCATGGAAGGTGCACCATTCAACATAAATCCCACGCACATTAACGGAACCAGATCGCTGTCGGGAACGCGGCCGAGCTTGAGGTCTGCAGCGGGAAATGTTCCGTCCCCGCATATTCATACAGCCGACGACCGGGGGGTGGGGAGAGAGGGGGGCATGGCGGGAGGAAGGGGCGACGACGCACCCATCTCCACACTGGGCCGAAGCACAATGACCACTCGGGCACGAGGGTAGGACCTCGAGCAGGCGAGTAGGAAGGAGGTGCCCGCATATCGCGTGCGTGCATTGAGCACCGACAGAGCCGACGGCAGCGGAGAAGCACGCGCGCGACGGACAAAAGGTCGCACGGAATGGAACCTCCTCTCTCTCTGCCTCCTCTCGCATTCCCTTTCCATGTTTGGCACCACTACTGCCATCATTATTTCGGTCCCGCGTCCTCAGGCCGACCCCACTCGAAAGGAGAACGGAAGAAAGTGATGAGAGAGACCGCGCGAGCAACCGAAGCGCTACAGTGAGAATCCTCCGCGGAGGCAGGCGGCGATCCGCGGGGATTGGAATCGCGACGGGCGCTCATGAGGGATCCGCCCTCTACCGCGGAAGGGCGGATGACTGGGCGGGGATCCGGATCGGGCTCATTGTTTTTCCTTCTCCCAACGAGAGCAAGTAGTTACTCCCATAACATAGAGAAAACTCCTTGGGCTAGTAAAGTTATTACTAGATGTGAGATAATTAAATTTTAACGCCTTCATTCCTTTTTTAGAATGATCCCAATGACTACGGGGTTTTCCTCTAAGCCTTTAAGTGAAAAACTCGGAGTTTGTGTTGGCGTAGATCCTGTTTAAAATATTCCACGATAATGTGTCCTAAACGCTCCATTGATTGCTAAGAAAATTATCATATTGCATTAAATGACCATCACACAAGGTCTGTAGGCAAAAAATACCTCTTCTATGCAAAATCAAATCGTATTAGTTTGGCGCTACGGATATTATTTCAGCCCTTACTCCTAAGTGTTAGGCGAGCATACTAAATATAATGCTTCTACTGTTGTCGCTTCTTTTAAATCCCTCCCACAAGCCTAAATCAATACTAAAAATTTTTTTTGGAGATCTATATTCAAGCAGGTGAAAAAATAACTTGGACCATTTCCGAGAGTATTGATTAATTAAAGGGTTCATTCGACGTTTTTAGGTAACATAGGTTAACCGATAGTTTTACCTCATAGATCGTTCAGTCATTGATGATCTCCTAATAATAAAGGTGACAGTAAAATCAGTCACACAAATGACCAAAAACCAAGTTTATCGGTAGTTAAGTTTTAAACAAGTACATGATGTTGCTGCTAATACACCATACGTAAAGATCTGTTTATCCGACAAATTGATACAGTTAAGGGTCTTTTTTTAAAATTATGTCGTTGAAATACGCCAATCGCTTTTTTATTTTTAGGTTCCATAAGCTGATTAAAATTTAGAGCCTATTTCCTTTACTTTTGACTTCAGGTCCCTGCAAATGATCCGATTTCCAGTGTTCTCAATGAGATCACCGAGGGCCAGGATCAGGTTTTCCAGGGGTCGAGAAACAAGTGAGAACGGCACTTCTTCTCTACACGGAATTCGAATCCACGATCTCTGGATGAACGACAAAGCGCGTTACTGCTAAGCCGGCAGGATTTTACGGGAAATATTCCACGGAGGCGGCGGAGGTGGAAGGGGATTACGGGCATCGCAGAGGGTGGGGAGGATTGCGGACCTTTGGCCGGGGTCGTTGGAGAAGGACCCCGGGCGAGCGCGATGACGTGGGATGAAGGGCCAAACGGCCACGCAACGTTAATGCGCGTACCCCCGTGTGAGGGGGAGGAAGGGAAGGATGGATACTTACACTTCGATGGCCTTGTTCCAGTTGATGACGTAACCGGATAGGGTAAATGTATCCAGGTGAACCACGTGGACGTTGCCCCTTTCCGTCCCCACGTGGATCCATTTGCTCTGCAGGGGAAGGTGTATGGCCGTTATCCTGAGGGGAATGACAAAGAAAAGAAAAAGCGTTGAGAAACAAAGCGAGAGAGAGAGAGTTCCTCGAATGAAAAAATGTTCGGGATCGCGATTGAACGTCAACTTTTTCGAGCGTCCGTCACGCTAGGAAAGGAGAAAACGACCTCTCGAGGACATGTACTGCGTATGTCCAGAAAGGAATCAAATCAGTCCTAGAGAGAGGTCACGGACACTTTCATTCTGTACTTCCGCTTTGAATTATTAACGCCACGGAAGCTGTCATGTTCGCAGACCGGGCCGCGGCACGCAATCGCGATGGAATATTGAGCGAATTCCGTCTTCGAGGAAATGAGGATGGGATATACACGTGGGCGGGTAGGAGAGCCCCCCCCCCCCCAGGCAGCCTGCGTGGTATATTCTCTCAAACTGCATCTGACAAATGGGAAAAAATGTACAGAAGTAATATTTCTGAAAGCGTCCTCAAAATACAATCTAATAATCCTTCAAGTAAAAATATCCACGTGATATGTGCGGCTGAATCGAAATAGATGAGTGACACACTTTTGAAAATGTTTGTTTCAATTATTCCGAAGAAATTTCCATCTCGGTGTTATTATCTGTCGGCAATATTTCTCAGATGTCACTCGATTTTGTAGACTATTATACCCGGGCATTATATATTTCAATGACACATGTATGTAATTGCATCTATAATTATGTACAAATTTTTCTTATTTACTAAAACACATGGGTATTAAAAATTGAAAAGCATATTTGTGAACCTGACAGTAATGATTTACACCTGGTATAAAAGTGTGATTCAAAATGTCTTAAACTCTTAAGTGTAAGAAAAGAAGAGGGAAAAGAAGAAGCTTTCTCAGCGATGCATCTTTTGCAATTCATTATCCTTACTAATAAACTATCATTCAACTGTTGACGTGACTTCAATCAGCTAAGAATCGCCAACCACTAAATCACATAAAAATCAATTCTAATTTATCTAATCCGAATCAAACACGAGCGTGTTCATAGGGTAAGCTTATTAAGAGCCTTCGTTGTACATTCCACAGAATGGAAAATTGACTGAATAAATATAATTGGGGATAAAAATGCTGACAAGGGAAATCCTCAAGGAGACAATTCTCTTATAAATCTACATAGTACTCTGGAAGCCACCACTCGGGTGCGTGGCACGGAGTGATTTCCCTCCGGACAAGCAATATCCAAATATTGAATGGTAATAAAATATTTCTACACACAGTGTACGGATGGCTTAATTAAAGATTTTACGTAGCCTTTACGAAATGTAAAACTCAAATAATTTTTTTAAAAAATAGATGCTTTATTTGTCAATGGAGATGGCCAAGAACATAACAAATAGAAATTCTCCATTTGGAGAGAAAGTTATGAATAAAGGGAAAACTGCACAGATAAGCTGAGGATTTAATGAATGAAGCAAGAGATGAACATTCTGAATGTGAGGGCTTGTGATAAAATGAGGAGTTTCTCTCAGTGAGAAAGTAGGAAAATGTGAGACCGACGCAAAGAACTCGTTGGTCATTCAAATGTTGCTGGTGAAACTTTTGCGTTTCTATTGTGTTGGTCAATCTTCTTTCGTCCCCGTGACTAAAACCAATTTAAAACCACTGAATCGATAATGGAAAAAAATAATCATAAACCAAACCACGTAGAATGCCTCCGGCAGCCTTCACGGTATATTGTCAAACTACAGTCGATAAATGAAAAATACAATAAAAACGAAGGGCTCTCCATCCTTGGGGGCCGCGGACACGCCGATCACGAATTGTTGGAGGTAATTGGATAGCTGCAGAAACACCGACTTTGAAATACCCCGCGAATGTTCATTTAGTATGAATAACAAAACTGCACATCTCCTTGTCTGAATATGAAACCTTGTTACTTTGGCACAACTCGTTTGAAAGTTATGCAATGTTGCATTAGAGGACGTTCCGCCTTGCCACAACAAACCACTACCCTTGGAGGCACTTTTAGAAATGGATTACTTTCAACTTCCGAGCACGAGATACAGTTAAATTCTAGTACAATGGACTGTACGGAAATCTTCAACTTGAATCTACGATTTTATCAGAATTCTAACCTTGACCAATTGTACCGAAAAAAATACAAATGGAATATCTACAAATATAATTTAGATACTTTAAAAAATTAAATTTAGAGTGATAGCAATGAAATTGGAATTACCAAAACAGAAGTCGGAAAAATCCATTGCAAATGTACTAAAAGTAGTACAATGCATTAAAGCATAAGAATTGATTCTGAAAAACATCTTTTGATCTAACATTACCTGGTGGGTGTCTTGGGAGCCACGACTTCGATGGCTTCTAGAACTGTTTTTAATGACTATTTTTTGAGGACTCCCATCATTTCTGTTCCAGAAAATATTCAGAAAAATTGGGTAATATCTCATGAACCCCACAGGGTAAAAAATTCATTTTACTGTTTACAGATTAAATTTTCCTCTATAAAATAGGTTTATGACGGGAGTAATTAATTTTAACAGGTAAATGCCATCCATCCATGGAGGGAATACCATGCCTGGTATTCCCTCCACGCATGAAAGCATTAACAACCCAATTTAAAAGCAGAGCATCTAGTGAACAAAATTCCTGTGAGCACATAACCATGGAATTCATCCAGAGCAGAACATTTCGAAACTCGGTGAAATCGTCCTTTGTGTAACGAGGTCTCTTGAGATAAGGTAACACAGTAGGTACCTAAAAACTGGTGAAAAAACTGGCAATCAACAGGATTTAAGTTCGAGTCTTCAGGTGAGAAGAGTCACTGCAAAAGCGGTGGGTCAGTTTTCATCGATGGTGATGTAAAAAAGAAAGAATACAATTAAAATGTATCCGTAAGGCATAGGATATCATGAATCATCTTTCGAGATCATCACAAGGAAAAATAATTTAACTGCTTCGGAATGACCAGTGGGTGGAATGTGCAATTCTCGAAAGAATATACGAGATGTGGTTTTAGGAGGAAGTTGGCTACATCGAGACCCTCAGAAAATTTAGATTTAAATTCTAGTCGTCCGAGACTCTATGCTAAGTGGTCAAAATATTCCTCACAATACGATTATAAAAAGTCTTAAGAATAAAATAATACAGGTATTGATGAAAAACTTTCAGGAATTTCCGCAACACAAAAATTTAATCTGCACTGCATCGAATTTCCGTTCAGGAGTCCTGAAATCGTGTACAAATTACAAAGTTCTCCGTTTCAATACATTTCAAAGTTTAGTCTGACCTATAGAGCTCTACGAGCATTAGGGATTCGAAAATTATTGAGAAAGTTGCACCTGATCCCCAGGCTGATGAATAATGATAGGGTTGCAAAAGGAAGTTTTCCTTCCAATTAAAGGCCGTGGAATTCGGACC
The DNA here is from genome assembly GCF_022747635.1 of Hetaerina americana. Classification (NCBI taxonomy): domain Eukaryota; kingdom Metazoa; phylum Arthropoda; class Insecta; order Odonata; family Calopterygidae; genus Hetaerina; species Hetaerina americana. The sequence goes on from NW_027286069.1 coordinate 92,893,743, forward strand.
CAAAGGACTCGACCATGATTGAAAATTGAAGCTCTAAAAATAGTACAAGAAGTTTTAGTTTTACATCAAGGTGTTATTAAAAAATGAGATGAGAGCAATACATTAAAATGTTCGTAGAAATAACTTTCCATACTACAGCTGAATTATTATTCATTACATTTCCATCTTCCTAAAATAATAAAGGAAAGGCATTCCTGGCCCCAGATCTACCGGGAGAATAAATTAACTGTGCAAACGCTTACCCCATCTGGAGAGGGATAATAAAAAAACTTCAAGGGTACACAACTTCGCCGGAAGGAATCTTGCAAGGGCGGAGAAATAATAATGAGTAGTGGTCCACGCAATCCCCTAATAGGGAGCTGACCTATGCTCCCTTTTTCTCCCTTACAGAAACTTCCCCGGAGGCCCTGACTTCGCAAAGGCGATGACCTTTTCCCCTAAATCTGAGGCATTGGAGTTGAAGAGCGGTTTTTGAAAGGGATGGGGGAGTAGAGAAGGAGAGAGAGTGAAGGAGAGTTGGAGACAGGGAAGCAGAGAGATTAATGGGATTCAGTGGATGGATGAATCCACGTCGTGGAGGGACGAGAATGTTATACGCACCTCTCCCGCTGGAACTTGAGGGAATGCACCACCTCTGGCCTCTTCTGCTTGAAATTCCACAGGTGGATAACATCATCTGCGGTGGCCGTCAGCAGTAATCCCTCGTTCAGAACGAACTGCATCTGTATAACGGCCCGAGAGCCGCTCCCGCCGCTGAGACCAAGACTCTCCGCCGCAGGATCCACGCTCGAGTCCGGGTGCATGACATGACAGTCCACTCCAGGCCGGCCCACACTGAGTTAACATTCCGTCAAGGATAACCACAATGATTTCTAATGGCTTACACATTACTGCGAATATTGATTAGCATGTGTGCAACACTTAAAACGAATACTGCCTCCGTTTGAAAGCAACGCCGAATTTTAAACTCCTTTTCAGACTAGGTCTGTGTCCAGACCCCGTGGTTAATCGAAGTAACCATATTGGATTCCCGTTTATAATTTCAATAAAAGTTATAGAAATTTTGTAAACAGAACATCGACGGTATGCTGAAGTGTAACTTTACATTATCAACCAGTAATAGATACTGTAGGCTCATACAAGGTTCTAACAAATAAGAACGTAATTCATAATTTAAAGATGACACTTTTTCCCGAATACAAAATGAAAATACCAATTTTTTTACTGTTAATCGACGCTGAAAAACCAGAAGAAAAAAACAATGGGACGTGTGGTAATTCAATTATGCTATACCTCATAACTGCCAACTAATACCTTGCGTGTAAAATTTCAACCACATTATTATGATCGATATTCTGATTTATACACATTATAAATTAATTCAGGAGTAGAATTAGGTGATTATTTAGGGAAATTGACACAGCTCTAAAAATAGGTGCGTCAAGTACTGATGAAATACTAATCTATTTTTAATTTCACGGGTTTATTTCCTAATAATTACACGTAGTATCTAAGAAACCAAAGCTTATCTGATTTTCATCGAGGCACCATAAAAACTGATAGCATGCCCAGACGTTATCATTACAAAAAGGACGTCAAAACATATTTCCGTTTAAAGAATTTACTCAAGTTTTCAAAGAAAACAATAGCTCTCTGAATAAGCGTAAACTCAAATTTTACCCTTGTATTGTGTTTACTCCTGTGTAGCACTTACATCCCGGCTCAAGTTTTTCCAAAACAACGTTAAAGACCTTCTGGGAAAACTGTCTGCAGGAGAATGCTAGCTATTTTCCGTCCGGCGGTTCCTAAAATATTAATCAGTGTATCCAACCACTAATCCTTGACAGACAACGGAATCCTCATAAGTCACCCTCCCACCCATGCCTCCAATGTTCTCTTGGAACAATAGAGGTAATGATAAGGCATGGTTTAGGATCCATGGGATGGAGAAGATGCCTCTTTGCTGAAGCTATTACACAGCCTTGGTTTATAAAGGGCTTTTTCAAACAAAAGCGGAGGGGGAACAAACAGAAATGTCCATTATCTTTCTAACATCAAGGGCATTTATGAGCCATCCCACTAAGTGCAACGGCGCCAAGAGACTCAGCTGCTACCTTCCCTTCACTCAAAATCCCTCGGAGAACTCGCATGAAAACTGAAGAGATTTTTGCAGCAAAAATCAAGGAAATCCTGAAATTTAGATACGTCAAAGGCATTCCGACTTTAGTCCAAAAAGACGTGTATTTGGATTACATTGATCCAGTGTCCATCGGTGCTGTAATAACAATGCAAGTTTGTCATTTTCCGCTTGAAGTCCAGGAGAGTTATACCGGAAGGGAGAATATTTGAGTTGCCAAAGTGATTTCCGCTAGCAGAGAAAAAATAATTCCCAAAAAGAATCTCATCACTGCAAAATTAATCATACAACTCCGAGAGAATAAAAATGCACTCCAAGATAATCCTTATTTGGCCTACCTCCCCGAACTCAGCCGGGAGCGGAATATAATTTCTCGGGAGCAGAGCAAATAAGAAGTACAAAAAAAAGAGAAAATAAAATAGGTTCAAAAAAAAACAAAAAACCACAGCCATACTTAATGAGAGCGCGTGGAGGCATGATTATCCCGATTCTTTGATGGGAGGAATTAATCCCCCTTGCGTGCACTACATTATTTCGTTCGGAGGCCCAGAAGCATGGGAAAAAATTAGAACCGATGTATTAAAAAGTTCGCTAATTAACCTTCAAAAGCCATCGAAAAAAACTGTGTAAATACATCCTTCGCCACGAAACAAATTGTACCGTCAAGCAGGGTAGAGAGAGAGATCGGGGGGAGGGAGGAGAAAGAACAAGTCACGTCATGGAGGACTGAACGAAAGGAAAAATACACACATGATACGCACACACAAAGCACAGCATCAGAAATTACGCTCTGGGGCTATCACAAAAACAACTCCACGGGGGGAGGAATAAAGGGAATGGGGATAACCCACAGAAAAAAGAACGATGAAGGATTATGGGCCGAAAAAAGATAAGGAAGCGTAAATTATTGACATGCCCCAACTCTCTTCCTCTCTCCGCCCCTCTCTCTTCACCTCTCCCCGTAGGAGGGCAAACTTTTAATTTTTTTTAATCCCCACACACTGAGCGCCACCACGGCGACCAACCCGTCTCCCCCTCCGCCCACCATCCCCTTTTCCCCACACACGTACACACATACCCCCGCACAAAGGGCAGGGAGCGCAGAGAGCGAAAGAGAGGGAGGGCACGGCAGCAGTAATTCCTCGTAAACCTAATGGGATAACTCCTGGCAAACGGGGGAAGATGAGTGGAAAGTGAAGTCGGATATGGGGGTTTTTGGGGAAGGATGGAAGAGGGAGCTCCGTGGCGGAAAGGAGAGTGGGTGGGGGCGTGAGACAGGAGGGAGAGAGGGCGAGAGAGAGAGAGAGAAATTTCGGGTGGAGGGAGAGGATACTACCCTTCTCTCCGACTTCACCCTCGGGAGGAGAAAGACTTCGGGGTCAGCGGGAGGGGTTCATTGGCCAGGGGGGGGGTATGGGGGTCAGGATGAGGGGTTCGGATGCCAAGGGGGGGTAAGGGGGAATACTGGGGTACGGGGACAGGAGAGAGAAATAAATGGGAAACGGCGATGGAGAGCACGGGGGATGGAGAGGGGGGGAGAGAGAGATAAGGGCGACGTGGAGCGGCAAGTATAAGTCGTCCTTGGCAGCTTCGGCATACGCTGTGGGAAACCAAAGGAATCCGGGGTGGACGATGCTGAAGTTTACCCATTCAACGCTTGAGTTCCTGCACCAGAGGCGGAGGGAAGTCGGGGGAGGAGGTAAGGAAGGGAGTGAGGAGAGGAAGGAGGGAGAGGAGGGAGGAGGAAAAAACGGAGCACGGCATTCAGGAAGCGCGGGGACAAGCGAGTGCGGAGGGAAGAAAATGAAAACGTGAAGGGGGGAAATGTTTGGGGGAAAGGGGAGTCCGGAGGGGGAGAAAAAGTAGCGGAGAAGGAAGGTGATCGAAGAGTTGCGGCGGGGTTGTGGGTGAGGGTCAGGGCAGGGTAGGTGGGGAGGGAAGGAGGACCATCCGCACGTGCTTCCCGAAGAAAGCGCCTTGAACACGCGAGAGGTGTAGCTTGCGGGAGAGAGGCTGGGGGAGGGTTGGAGGAGTGTTTCAGGTAGTGGAGACCCTAGGGGAAGGACGCCGGGGGGGGGGGTGTTGGGGAGTAAAGGGAAGCAAAGGGGGGAAGAGGGCGTCGAGGAGGTCTGAGAGGCATTTTTCATCCACGTTGCCCTTTTTGATTTATATTTTTTTCCACGAGCGGGCTTGAGTCTAATACGATCATCGGAGCCCAACTAGTGAAGCAAAAGAGTTTGGTGAGGTGGGATGGGGAAAGAGGGAATGAAAAAAACTTGAGCCTCCATTCTAAGAAGCCTAGAGGGGATCTGGCTCCTTGCAACGAATCTTTTAGCTTGAAAAACGTTCCCTACATCCCCTAGACAAGGGAAGTAAGATCCATCTACGTTTCAGTCGTTTCGAGACTATGACATGCGAGCGAGGGACGCATGATTGTGACTACCTTACCGAAAAAAAAGAACTCCCACGGGATTTGAATGCTCATGTTACCCTCCGGCAGCCTCACGAGAAATTCCCCATTCAGGCAGTCAATGTGCAAGAGAACTGTAAGTGGATATTTAAGACCAAGTCTTTGATTGACCAAAGAAAGCTATCTAACTAAATCCTTAAGACCAAAACTATTCATTCACTCACAGAATGAGCATTCGTTTCACAATTTGACGACGTTTGCGATGTGGGAGTTCTTGCTCAGTATGATCGTCTGTAACTAGCATGCATCCAAAATATGATATTACTACAACGCTTAGAATCTTTTCAATGGAATCAATGCCGAATGTGATTGGCTCCCCCATTTCCCAACTAAGAATTTCAGTAGAGCACAATTAAATACAAACACCCAACGAAAAGGGATTGCCGACCATTGTTTCCGTCAAAAAACAAAGTCATTTAATTGCTTAATAAGCATATAAACAGTGTGAGTTATTCCTATCGATTGTTAAAAAATAAGATTTTGCAGAATAAAAACAGCCAAAAATACTGCAAATGGCAAGTTAGTAATAATTAAAAGTTGCCCGAGTTAGGTATTATTTTGGTATTCAACCGATTACGGTAGGTTTTAGACAGACACTATCTATATAAGAGTTGCATGATACATTTCCTCGCTTCTACTAACAAAACACAACCTGACAACCGACACTACAAGAAGGCACTCTTAAACTCCAAATAATTCCTTCCTCACATCATTCCGTCCAACATGCCTATCTTATTCCTGTCCCTTCCTGGCTTGCCTGGCGCTCTCCCATCCAACATCCCAACCCCAATCAAAGCGCTCTGTACCCATCTTTCCTGCCTTCTTTGAATTTAACTCAATAATCCCCTCTCCATTTACTTTTTCCATTTTTGGAATAGGTACTAACAATGATCTGATTAAGTCTTCAGACCGAATTCCTCCCTCGTTAATGCTACGAATTAGTCCATAAAAACTCCTGTTTCCTACGTTTTCCTAAACCCTTAAGTACGAGGGTCATCCGGAAAGTAGTACCCGTTCGTGCCGCATGAAGTGCTGACGACGCGAGTAGCCGCTGGACGAGGTCAGATAGCTTCAGTGGCTTGTCTGCCTTCTCTGAGCCAAGTTGCGTGACGCTAGCATTGCCTGTGTTGTTTCTGTGATTGTTTACAATGTTTAAAAAAATTGAGAACGCCGCCAGTTGTGAAGTGAGGGCAGTGATTAAATTCCTCAATGCAAGAAACGTTCGCCCATGTGATATTCATCGCCAATTAAAGGAGGTGTATGGAGACAATGTAATGGACGAGTCGTCTGTTCGGCGGTGGTGTCGCAACTTCAACATGGGGAGGGGGAACACACACGACGATGAGCGTTCGGGGAGACCGTCTGTCATTACAGACCAACTGGTGAGCTCAGTTGACGAATTCGTGAGGAACGATCGGCGCGTCACAATTGATGACATCTGTGAGCATTTTCCCAATGTTTCTCGAACAATTGTTCATGAAATTGTTAAACACCATCTGCATTATGCAAAAATTTGTGCAAGATGGGTCCCTCGCAAGCTTACAGATGAGCACAAAACCAAGCGTATGGCTGCAGCACTGACGTTTTTGGGACGTTATTCTGATGAAGGAGACTCTTTCTTGACTCGCATAATTACTGGTGACGAAACATGGGTTTGTTATGCATCACCTGAGAGTAAACGACAGTCAATGGAGTGGCATCATGCTCATTCACCAAACAAACCAAAAAAATTCAAGACAGTTCTGTCCACCAGGAAACTCATGGCAACCATTTTCTGGGATCGACGAGGTGTATTGCTTATTGATTTTATGGCCCGTGGAGACACTATTAATGCCAATGCGTATTGTGAAACATTAAAGAAATTACGGCGGGCAATACAAAATCGGCGGCGAGGTCTATTGTCTACTGGTGTCATTCTCGTTCATGACAATGCCAGGCCTCATGCAGCTGGGATAACACAAAAACTTTTGCAGCAATTCAAATGGGAAACTTTCGACCATCCACCGTATAGCCCGGACTTGGCCCCTTCAGATTTTCATCTCTTTACAAAGCTTAAAGACTTTTTGGCAGGAAAAAGATTTGACAGCGATGAAGAACTTAAAGAAGGAGTGACCCTGTATCTCAATGAGCT